>NW_009952896.1:3078600-3192560 GCF_000747805.2 Chaetura pelagica | reverse complement strand
CATCTTGCTGTATATCCTACTGTACATTTATGGAAGCCTATTAAACAGTGGGCTGTTCTAGTTTCATTCAAAATCAAGAGGAATCATGTAATAAAATCCTGCAGGAAGACTTCTGGCAGTTTTCCATAAGTATACAAGGTATATAACGTAGCAAAATCTATAGCTTTGCGTAGCAGGTTACCTGCAACAAAGAATAGAATCATATAATGGTTTTGGATTGGAAGAGACCTTAAAGGTCACCTACACCTAACCCTCCTGAATTGGCAGGGACACCTCCCACTAGACTAGATTGTTCAGAGCCACATCCAACTTGTCCTGGAACTCTTCCAGGGAGGGGGCATCCACAGCTTTCCTGGGAAACCTATTGCAGTGTCTAACCACCTTATAACGAAGAATTTCCTGCTAATGTCTAACCTAACTCACCCCTCTTCCAGTTTTAATCCATTACCCCTTGTCCTCTTGGTACAAGCCCTGTCTCTCCCCAGAGACCTCATCTATATGGTACATATGTAATATTAAGTTTAATAATGAAAGCAGATAGAAAGGGAAACAAGCTATATGTGGGTATAAGACAGTCAGCAGATATTATATAATATTTACTTCTGAAAGCTGGAACCAGAAGATCCTGTCAAAAATAGACATTCATCTAATTATTTAAAAGGTCTGAATTCTGCATTATTGTAGACATTGCCAAGACAAGATAAGCTTATGACAGGCATATTGAAGCCATTATGTAGAGTATTGTTGAAAATATGACAGGCCATAAGTCTTGTGGAACTCCCTTTGCATATTAATACAGGATTCAGCGAGAGGTTTTGATGAAGTTAAATGCTTTGACAGAATAAATTTAGCCTTTGAGACAAAAACGAAACATGGTTTTCAAAGCCTCCTGTCTCTCTGGTAACAAAAACATTAAATTAGTGCACAACAATATTTGTTTCCTCTGACAGAGGATGCAGCTTATGTGATGCATTGCAAATATGTAGCCTACCTACCTGTAAAGCTCTAGAACAAGTATCAAAGTATTTTGTAGATTAGTCAAGGAACTAAAACTTGCTTTACTGAATCACAGTATATATGATCACAATCAAAAAACATTTCTTAGTGATTAAATCAAATGGCAATATCAGTCACAGAATTCCACATTCACCTGTGTGTAAGCCTAATGCCATTTGCAAAGAACTTGTGAATTTATTCAGAATTCATAATGAAAGGAATATTTTCTATTTTTATGTTGTTCAGTAATATGAACCATTGAGCAATTACTATAAATTGAATGAGCTTGAAAAGAAGTAGAATGTCACCTAGGGCCAAACAAAATTAAAAAATCCAAATTGATTTCACATCATAAACTGAACACTGAAGCCTCCAAATTCACACAGAATGTGGTGTTTATCTATAACTATTCAGATGTGGTAAATTTAGTCAGGAAAGAAGCCTAGAATGATTTGGCATAGTTAGGATTAAAGTTCAAGGCTATGAAATGTACCTTATAATTTTTTTATGTGAAACCAGCCCCTTATAAACATGGTTCCTCTGCAGAAAAATAAGCAGGGAAAAATGGAATGTTGATGCATGACCAATGTCTAAGAAAAATTCTTGGGAAAGAAGGGTTTCTTAAATTTATTTTCAGACATTGACTTAAAAGAATAATTTTATCAGAAACAGAATTAAAAACCTATTATCTATAAAGTCTCTGAAATTCTTCTCAAGCTGGTTGTCATGGAATGTCCCAATTCTTATTCAGTTTTCTTGAATTATATGAAGTGGAGTTTCTTAAAATAAAAACCATTTTTTTAAATGTTATTTTAACTTGGGATTTTTATTTTTATTTTTATTTTTTTTTAAATACTCCATTCTGGCATTCCTCTACTATACATGCTCTCATTTGAATCAGTCTAAAGATCTGTATTTTGTGTGCAAGTCATTAAACACAGAATGTCTTTGATCAGCAGAGTGATTCACAAAGAACACAATGACTGAAGATATTTATACAATTTCACTCTAAATGTTGTGGTTTTTTTATGAATAAAACTTGGGATAAAAACATTATTAGTATTGATAAGACCAAAATCCATCCCTTAAATTAACACGAAGTTGTGTGACTTAACAAAAATACAGCACAAGTTAATACCAAAAATAACTGGGGAAGGGACCCCACAAGAATCAAACCGGCGAAGCGTTGTAACACATTTTTTTTCTGTGTGTTTATATTTGTGTGTGAGCATGTAACAAATTATTTTTCATCTCTGTCACAATGTTGAGACAATTCCTTTACCCTTTCTGAGTAATTGAAACCAAGGGCCTTTACATATCTTTTATTTCTCCACTTTTGAAGTGGTATGGAAACCTCCTGCATTAAGAAATACAATGAAGTCACCAAAGCGTAAGAAAAAACTAACAATATTTTGTAATGTTCAGCTTCTCTGTACATTGTTTTTCTCTTCACAAAGGAGAATGGGAAATGTCTTTGACCAATGAGTTTTCTTTGGAAGGACTGTTACACAAAGTAACTAAGAAGTCTTTGCTCTTTTGCAGTTTATACTTTTCTTTTCATCATTTAGGAGACAAACCTCAGCAATAAGGACAGCAAAACTGCCCATGGGCTGCAGACTGCAATGAGTTCATCTTCATCACTTATGTGCACCTACTGCTTCCAATATACTTTTCAAGTATGTCACATTGTTTTGATTTGAGTTTAAAATAGGTGAACATTAATAAAATCTACATCTCTGTCTCATAACTTACTTTGGTAAAATAAATTTACTCTAAAATGATAGAATCATTTTGGTTGGAAAAGACCTTTAAGATCAAGTCCAACTGTTGAACGAAAAGAAAAGAAAAGAAAAGAAAAGAAAAGAAAAGAAAAGAAAAGAAAAGAAAAGAAAAGAAAAGAAAAGAAAAGAAAAGAAAAGAAAAGAAAAGAAAAGAAAAGAAAAGAAAAGAAAAGAAAAGAAAAGAAAAGAAAAGAAAAGAAAAGAAAAGAAAAGAAAAGAAAAGAAAAGAAAAGAAAAGAAAAGAAAAGAAAAGAAAAGAAAAGAAAAGAAAAGAAAAGAAAAGAAAAGAAAAGAAAAGAAAAGAAAAGAAAAGAAAAGAAAAGAAAAGAAAAGAAAAGAAAAGAAAAGAAAAGAAAAGAAAAGAAAAGAAAAGAAAAGAAAAGAAAAGAAAAGAAAAGAAAAGAAAAGAAAAGAAAAGAAAAGAAAAGAAAAGAAAAGAAAAGAAAAGAAAAGAAAAGAAAAGAAAAGAAAAGAAAAAGAAGCAGTATTCGGATACACAAAGATGGAGCTCCTTCTCTAGTAAGTCAAGTCTTACCTAAACTGGGTAGTTATTTGAGTTATCTTATGTTGCAGCCTTTCAAAATGCTCTTTCCCAAGTCTTGTCTGTCTTTTCCTTTTATAGTATTCTGCATGTTTTTTCTCTGTAAAAGGAATTCATATCTGAAAACCAGCTGTCTCAAATATGGCTGTGGCAGTTTGGCTTTCTTTTTCCTGGATGTCTAATTGTAAAAAAGAGCTATACATTCATTTTATCTCCAAAAACTTTTATCAACTAATGAGTATTAAACTATTGGTTTGCGTCTCTATAAGCATATTAAAAAACTGTTACATAAAACAGAACTTGATTCCAATTTCCATGGTCATTAACTCAAAATTTAAAAGATAAATTCCCTTTCCTGATTTGCGTTTTACATTCACAACTTGAAAATGGGAAACGCTTTACAGAAGCTATCATGCTGTTTGCCTCCTTACAACTAGCAATGTAAATATTTTAGAAAAATCATATATATTATTTACGTGGTCTTATGGCTCAGATTCCTTCAGTTTCTGATTTATTTTAATAAAATTAATATCTGATTTTATCCTCATATAATTAGTTCCAAATGGCACAATCTTGCAGTTCTTATTCATCCTCACCTTTAATTGATTTCTGTGGGAGTTACAGATGTGTGAGGGCTACAGTCTTACACCATAGCTTGTCTGCAGAATCTACCATGGGCACACTATGCTATAATATGAAAAGCAGACTGCATATGCCAAAGCATCCTCTTTGTCCACTGTGCTGATACATTTCCTGACATTGAGCAGGTCCCAAAAGCAAAAATAGTTACAATCCCATTTTTACTATAAAATTCTGCTGTTTCCTTCACCTATATAGCTCTTTGTTGAAGACTCAGTCCTGAAGTTTTGCTCCTGACTTTCATCAGTGAAGTTTTAATCTTGTATGGCCTGGCAGGAAGCAGGTCTTGATAACACAATCTGGAGGCAAGATCAACCTGGAAATAACATTTGAGATATTATTTATCCAGCAGATAGCAAATAATCTTTCTTCTTATTCTATAAAGGAATGATGTGACACTTTACTGCTGAATCCTGCCTAGATGAAGAGTGACAGGGACAAAACAACCATGAGGGTTTTCTATTCAGGCTGGACTGATTATAGGCAGTAAAGTGAGAAAACCTAAACAATCTTCAGATTGGTTCTTATCTTTTTTTCCTGTAAACCAAATCTGTTGGCTTTTATGAAACACTTTAAAATGTTACTTTGTGCTCATAAAGTAAGCCTTAGAACAGCAATGCAAGGTGGCCACATATTTGAAATCAGAATTTATTTTCATTTTTTTAATTTGTTTTTCTCTCAGAGAGCTGAAGCTGAAGTCAGGATCCTTATTCTTTTAGGATGGTCATGAAAATTAGCTTCCTTATTAGTATTTGACCATCCATTGCTTTCAGGAACATTCAGCATACCTGGTGAGCTCACAACAAATATCTTTGTTTCATCTGCCACATTAATTCAGCACTAGAAAATCCAGAAAGAAAAATCTGTCACTGATATACGAAACTGAAAACTGTGGCCAACTCAAGAAACCTAGACTAGTCAACAGCAAATTGTTGCCAACATTTCCCAAGAGCCTATAACCACCCCAGTCCAGAGCTTAGCCTGGAGACAGAGAAGGCAAGGAAAGACTCTTCAGTGACAAGGGAGTGAGTGATATCTGAAGCAAAAAGATACGGAAACTTGAAAGATCTTCCCCTTTAATGGGGAAACTCTTTATCACAGCAGAAAAGAGTCAAGGACTTTGAAAGTGCATTACAGTAGGCTGATGCAGGGACAGGATCCTAGTATTGTTTACTTTTCACTTTCCTGCCTCTCTGGCTATACTTAAATATTTATTTCCTCAGTTAGAAATGCAGTATAGCTGTTCAAACACCAAATTTTTGTCTTTAAACTTCAGGAAAGTAAGATGTACACACAAAATACTTGAGGTTTCTGAGTCTTGTGGAGCAGTAAGCACATTTATCTGAGCACAAGAGATCAAGAGAAAGTAAAATCTCTGTCTAGTTCCTGTCCTATACATGTTTGAGACACTGATTGTGTCTTTGTACAGCTGAATTCTTCTTTAGAAACATGTAATGGCCAAAGAAAATAACAGAGGATCGAGAGAAGGGGAACACTGGTAACAGTCAGATGGTAATGAAATCTGTAGGAAGAACAAGAAGAAAAGGAATAATGGCAAAGAAAAATTAACATTTTAAAAAACACTGAAATAATATATTAAAAACAGGAGAGAAAATTTTAGGTCACCAAAAAAAGTTTTACTGATGAAGTAAGAAGTATTAAAAAAATACTATTTTTCCCTTACAGAATAAAAACAAAAATTGTCTAGAAACATTTGTGTTATATTTTTTTTCAGAGCAAGTGAGCCTTCTGTGAAATTGAAATTATTTCTTTAATTTAAAGCTAGTGGATGCTTGAGAATATGGTACTGCTCCTACAGTTTTCTGAAGATCTCTACTTCTGCTATTAAAGACCTTTGATCATCTTATGCCCTTATTTTCTCTAGCTAAAATTCAAGTTGCTACTGGTACAGCTCCTCAATGATAGAAATGGAGACAACTGATTTTAAAATGAAGCTTGTAAGGATTTATTTTATAATAAAGCATGACTGAAGTCTAGTGTTGTTCATTTCCTCTATATTAATGCTCTGACTTTTTAAAAGTTATTTTTCCTCTCTAGTTTTAATTTATTTTCCTTCACATCTTCAGGACTGCAGAGCGGTCTCTTCTTTCAGACCTCTGATCATAACTTCTGTCCATTTGAAGCCTATTCATACCATATAGTACACATGACAGACAGAAAAGCTTAGAAAGGGCATGTCTGAAACATCTAATTTTTTATATTAGCTTATAGTGGTGTCTGCAATTCTAGAATAAAGATTCAATCATGCAACTCCTTATATGCACTCTTTTCAACTATGATTTGATTGTGAAAATGCTCATAGCTGAGTTTAGTCAGAAGAGAAGACACTCCCTGGCAGTAAAAGAATGGTTTTGGGGCCTGTGATCACATGCTTCATGCTCAATGAATCTCTTCTTAGAGCAACTTAGAGCAATCTTCAATTCTGCCTGCATCTCCTTTCCTACAACTGGGACAGGAGCTCAGAGCAAACAAAATGCCTTTTAGTTACCCAAATCTCCCTTCAGTCCTTCCACAATTCCAATGAGTTAGAACTATTGTCTTGTGAAGCTACTGATGGCTCACAGAAGTATGCATTCTCTTTGTGACTTAGCCCCCTCTTTCTTTTTCTCATGTAACAGCATGGAATTTAACACAACGTTCAACTTAGCAATGGAATTCATAATGAGTCCCTTAGCAGTAACAAGCAAAAAAAATCAATATATTATTTGTTTCCTTAATGGAAGAGTGTAAAATTTCTACTGCACATACCTTAATGCTCACTTAAAAATCCAGATGCAAATGGAAATTATTTTTCTATTAGTACACATAGTTACTTAAATGTAAAAGGTCTGTGAAAGTGCATAAATTAAATTCTTCATAAAACAACATGGTTATTTACTTCCATGAGTTTTACATTAGATTTTCTTTCAGTCAGTTGATTTGTCTCCTACAGGTAGTCCCATGTAAAGCTGTTACTATAATTTATACTACTGACACCAGTCCTGCAATTACTTCCAAACTGGACCTAGTAACCTTGCTTTCAATGTAGGTTTCTGTGCAAGATAGAGATATAACCTAGATTTTCAAATCTGAGTTTAAGAGATGGGTGTGATACTCTTGCAAAAGCTTTAGTAAAGCATCTCTAGTTTGCAGAACGAGTTTTTTTTTAATGATATTGTAGAAGATGCATTTGCTAAAAAGCTTTCAAAAAAATGCCACCTAACAAATAAATCTTCCAGAAAATGGCTATTCAAAGTCCTGTGTTTTTCTCAGTCTTCCAATTTTGCCTGTCTTCTAAATGACACATTAGCTAAATTAAACTGTGGAGAAACATGTACTGCTGGTTTTTTTTTTCTGTAAACTACACTTCCATAACATGACATATGATTAATCATCCTCTACCACTTAGAGATTTGCAATATTTCTAATACATTTCCTACAGAACCAAAAGATGCTTATTTTATTTATCTGTCTTATGAAGCTCACTGTGAAAGGGCCAGCTGAGAAAAGCCAGTCTTCAACTGCTGTGATAAAAAGCCTAAGCTGCAAATTTTGGTTAAAAACAGCAGTTTCTTGTTCCACAAGGTCTTGAAGGAGTACATTACGACACAGAGTACAGGCTGTGTGTCCCTAGAATTTTGCTTTAAGTTGAAATGCAATTTTGCTGTTATACATCCAGGACACCATTCATTTAAGCTACCATGAGCTATCCTGTTCAAAATGACACCATAGGCTTTCTATAGTCAACAGAGAGCTATCCCTGGGAGTTCTATCATTCTAAGATACATGCCTAAAGTAGATTATGTGCCTTACCGTAAAAGAACATCTCTGTATTTACTCCATAGAAGCCATAAGTGATTAAATACTTAGGCACTTTACCTTTTGATTATTAAACTGGAGGCACAGGGAGAAGGGAGGAAGTGTATGGGTTACGTTCTTTTTTTCATTATTAAACAACTTTCTCTTGAAAGGAAAACTAAAGTGAAATGTCATTATCTTACTGTTTCCCATAATAAATGTCTTTCTGTGAAGTTATTTCCTCTTTTTAGCTAAAGCATGATTTTTTTCTTTAAAAGTTACCAAGGAAAATAAAAGAACATGTAATGTTTTAGTTAATAATATGGAGACCAAGTATGTATTCATATTATGTAGACATTCTTCATTATCCTGCACACAAAAGCAAATGCCTTCTCCTAGCTGCAAATTATATATCAAAAACAAATCAAGATTTTTTTTTCAATGAAGAAGTGAACTGTTGAAAAAGAAAGTAAAATTCACAAGTTATTGAAAATCAATTACTTTTGAGAGAGAAAAGCAGAAAGATTTTCTTTTGCTATTTGTATTTCTCCCACTGTTTTTGAAAACCTGTTCTTTTTGAGGACATCAGAAGCATTGGAGGGAGAACCATGCGCTATGGACTACCCAAATCCAAATTCAAAAGTATGTTTGTTCTAAAAACTGGAAAGGATATAGAAATGGAAATTAGGTGTCCAAACAGTGCCATTGTTTTGGGTTTTTTTTGCTCTGTGCAGGATTTTATAAGGCATTTGTCACCTCAGCATTATTTTGTACTGAACAAGGGGCAAACATAATCCCCAGCACAGACTCTGGAAAGAAAGAGAGAAATTACTTAGCCAAAGCAATTGCTTTAAGGAAAAAAAAACAAAAACAACAACAAAAAAACCAACAACAACAAAAAAAAGAGAGAGACCTGCAACAGGTTTCTAGGAAAGCCATATGTCCTGAGTAGTACTCCTAGTAGAGTGTGTTAATGACAAGAAACCAAAATTCTGTTTCAATGATTGAAGGATCCAAGGCACAAACACTCAAAAAGTCTACTGGCAGAAGAAACAATAGAATTCTACAGGGTTTATTTGCACTTTCATGTTCAATGTTTGTAGTCTATATTGGATTCATAATGAGACATGTAGTGGTCCATCCTGGGAGAGGGAAGACTGCAGCAAGCCATGCATCTTTGAAGCTGTGCTTTCTGTTATCACTCTTCCAGTGCTCTTTGGGGTTCATACTCAACTCTAGCAAATCTCTACAGAAAACATACTAGAAATATAGCCAATGCTTGGGGAGAGATTATGACCCCACATAAATTGTTTTTTATGTGAGAATGCTTTATATTCAAGTCTGGCTTCAGGATGAAAATCCTTTCTAGCAGTTACAAATTTAAACAGAGGAAGAAAATACAAGATAAGACACCAGTCTGAGCTGTACTTAAAGAGCTGCGAGGAAATATTATGTGAACTTTTTTTGTTTTAAAAGGCCCCTTATTTCCTATATATAAAGCTTGTTTGCTTTATTAGTATAATTGTGTAAGAAAATAATTCCTTATAATTTTTCTTTTCCCCTAATAAATATAGTATAGTGATAGCCATCTGATAGCCCTTAAAGGAAACTCTTTACCAAGTATAGTCTAAGATACAAATTATTGTTAGTTTTGAGCCCTGAATGCTGTATCTATTGTATTTATATCAGAGTAAATAATCTGAACAAAAAGTAATGACAAATTAGTGATGCTATTATTTCCTCACAAGGCTGAAGTCCTACTACTACTTTCACTCACTGAAAGACTCCATGACAATCTTTAGTTTAATGAACTTTACAAGTGGTCTGTTAAAGACACATCTCCATTTAAAGATAAGGGTGATAAAACACATCGAAGCTAAGGATGCAGAAGAGCAGATATGATCAGAATGCGACAAAAAAATCTTCCAAAAGTTGTCATCTTTTGTATTTTTTCTACTGAATTACTCTACAAAATACTCATAGAACAAAATTAGGACACAGTGGCAAAATTTCCTGCAACACCAGTGGCTGAAATCCTTCTAGTCTTGTATTACCACCTTTATATTATTCCATATTTTTTTTGTGTGTTGTTTTTTTCTTCCATATTAGCAATCATAATAAATTCACAGCTACATTCTCAAGTTTCTTAAATTTAATAGTTACTCCTAAAACTCAAAGAAAAACTCCTACTTTTTCATTGAAAATGCTAATCCTTCAAAAACTGGTTTATTACCTCTGATAAATTTTTAAGAATCTGTGGAATTAAAATAATTAAAATTTATGAAGCACTTGCTTAATCATCTCACAACAGTTCAAGGGGTGTGTTACATGTATACTTCACACTTGGTGGTTTGAATGTTACACTGAATGCTGTTTACAGCAGCCCAGCATAATTTCTTCTCCTCAGATGACAAAAACCAAAACATCCAACTTCTCCTGGAAAGAGAGTAGAGCAGAGAGAACATTTTGCTAGTGAACCAGTAGTATTAGCTTTAGTCTTACCTCATTCAATGCTCATTCAAAAAAAAAATTGATTAATAAATCAAATGTATTAGTGTAAGCTAATATGTTGGGGTTTTTTTGTTTGTTTTGGGTTTTTTTGTTGCAATAATTACATCCTTTATTGCTTGTTTCTTTGGTTTGTTTTTAAACCACCAGCTAAGTTTCATTGTCATAAAACCCACAGATACATCAGTCACCATTCATAGGTCTAAGCTCACTTTCCACCTCACATTTCACAATTTTAAAATTTTCATTGGCCATATGACCCAGCCTCTTCAGGCAAGAAGAATATTTGAAGCTGTATCTATATGATAAGTGCCATTTTATCCAACGCAGCTATAGATATGAATATGCTACAATTATAGTTCCAGACTTCTTCCATACAAGGTGATGGAAAAATTGAAAAGAAGGTTGTTACTTCTGACCCGGTTACTCATGAGATCCTTCACCATTCACAGCTTGTCAGGAAAAATAGCAGGAGAACTACACAGATCACAAATTAAATGAATGGCAATGAATGGCAGGAAAACGAGAATAATTTTGAATGGCATCTAAGGACTTTCTTCTGAATAATTAAAAAAAAAAAAAAAAAAAAAAAAAAAGCTAATAAATTAAGAGTTTAAACAATTTATGACTTCTAGGGCTTTGACAGACCATCCAGAAATTTTACCAAAAAGTAGAGCATTACAAAGTTAAAGAATGGTTTAATTACAATGATTTGCCCTCAAAGCTTTGACACTATGCTAGCAACCAGCTGCCTCATAAAAGACAGCTAGGCAAAACACAACCTTTTCTTTGCAAAATGATCATGACATGGCATTGCTCTTCAGAATGACACTACCATTCATACCTTCCACTGTTCCTTCATTTGTTTAAGCATTTATTTGCATGGGAACGTGTTACTAATAATACTCTATAAATGTCTTTTTAATTGGTGACAGCATGAAATGGTTGTAGCACTCGAAGGGAAGCTGAAGGAAGAAACAACGTTAAATGCAGATGGCTGAATCCACCTTAAATAAGATAAAACCACAAAAAAATCAGTCAAAAATCTTAACTGTGTATCTGTATATTCATTTTTAACTAGTTTCCTCTTCTATCCCATTTTGTACTTCAAACAGAAATAGATGGAATGTAAGAAATACTTCAGGTCTGTGTGAGAGCATGAAATATCAAAAATTCTCATTTGCCTCATGGGATTTTTAAGGCATGGAACGTCTGGGGAAAAAAAAAAAAAAAAAAGAAGAGGATTAAGGGAAGCACTTGAATATTTTAAAGCACAGGGTATGTTGCAAAATGAACCTTAACTCTAGCACAAAAGAGATAGAGCTACACTAAAATCTTTTTAACAGTCAACTTCATTACATTTTTGTTCTACTACAGAACAGTTTTAAGAAGAGTGGCAAAGCTAAATCCATCAGGTCCACTCTAACACTCAAAAAATGGTTGAAAAAAATATTTAAGAGAGATGCTGCAATCTCATGACACACTTCTAATCACATGGGTCTCCAACTGATATAAAACTTAGAGCATATAATATTGTTACAATATTATTTTTTTCTTCTTTCTAACAGTTTTAAACAACATAGTAGATCTGTACAAGTTTCTGAGCACTGAAAATATTCTCAGCAGAGTCTCGGGTCTAGCTAAATATCAAATGAAAAAAAATTTATTTGGGCTCATTGCCATTATGAGAAAATCCACACTGTGCAACAAAGAGTCACTTTGTCTTAATTAAAAATATATCACTCTCTTTCCTCCTCCTTCAAGTGTTTGGCACTGCTAAAATGATTTCACTGTTTGTGATATACTACAAAGGCTCAAATTTGCTGACTAAAAATGCCTTTACAGGACAATCTGTCATATTAGTTAAGAAAAAAATTCAACCTTTCAGAAAATATTTTTTTCTTTCTACTGATAACATTCAGTTATTAAGAATTCTTAAAAGTAAATAGCATTATTCACATGAGTGAGTATTGTAGTATTTTTTTCAGTTTGAAATTGTTTTTCTATGTGATGAGTGTTTCATGTTTTTAATCTTCAGAATTTCTTAGAGGAGAAAAAAAAATACAGGTGAAAAAGAACTAAAGGAAGAAAAGTATGTACAACTGGTTTAAACAGATTTGTTTCATATAAAGACAAGCTCTAGCAATAGAAATATTTCTAAAAGGGAATTGTTTTAATAGAAATAATTACATCAACTAAATATCAATCCAGTAACTTTTGCAAAAATGCATGAAAGTTCTGTCACTTTGCAATTCTCTATATAGCAGATACTGTTTAGTTAAAAATAAGTCTCTGCTGACTTTACATGAATTCTTCCCCAGCAAGATAGAAAACTATAATTTCTAATTCTATTTTATTAATTATTTTAACATTAAGACAATTTCATTTAGAACATTAGCTGCTATTCTGTATTTCCATGTTTATTGTTGGAACAATATTTAACATATGTTTTATTATGTGCTTCTCACTATTTCATTAATGGGCTTTTTTTGTATTTCAGTCAGACTGAACATTAATGAATGTATTCATTTTATTTTAGCACACTGAATGTCTCATAGAGGAGGACACCGATACATTTTCTAATGTAGCTTCATGAATTTTGCACTTTAAATAAATAAAACAATTGTTTAAATAATACAAAATAAATGTTCTAAACTTGTTTTATTACTTTCTAGATTCATACTTAGTATCTGATTTAAATTAAAGCTTCATATTTACCACTTGTCATTCAAAAAAATGCAGTATGATAAATCCTGACTTTCCTTCAGATACTAGGTGTAGACTAATGTAAATTCAGTACCTTCTACAGAGTTGCTTCTGATTTACTCTTAGTAATCTAACCTAGTGAATATGGATAGCTTGACAAAAGCTCTTTTGTAGTTATCATAGGAATTATGGTCATTAGGTAAGATCTAATTAGAGGACTTAATTCAGTTGTTGAAAACAAATTTTAGTTGTGTGAAAGGATTCATTTACTGACATAAATGACACCCCACATAATGGAAGGAGTTCTAAAAATTCTTGTTAGTCTCTGAAGTAAAATATTTCCATAAAATTCTGCATATCATCTCCAGAGTTTATTTTCTTTAGCCTTACCAATGGCTTTTACCCATGCCAGGCTGGAATTATACTGCTTTCAAAACATAGTTAAGCTATTATGTGTTTTCCATCTCTAGGTCTGCATACAACAGGCTGATTAATGATGTTAGTGTGTTTTCGTAGTGCTCTCAAGCACTGGCTTGGTTCCATATATAGATGTCTTGACTGGTGATTATGCAATCTTAATGTAGAATATAAGTCAGCTCAGTATAAATGTGGTAAAATAAATCCAAGTATTTTAGGCATATATCCAAAGCAGAAAGGGAAATTCTGTTTGTCTTAATTTAAAATGTATCAGACCATTCAAACCTTTATATAATTTAAAGGCACTTCAAGAATAGAATAAAACACCAGAGGCAAAATAATGAATTCTAATTAGGTTACTAATGATGTACAGACTTTAAAAAATCATTTTACCCATTCAAAAGTATACAATAATATTTGAGCTAGAATTTTAAACATTTCTCTCCCACAGATCTTGACAGAGCAAACTGTTTCAGAAATGAATGCTCAAAGATGTAATGTCTTATTGCCAGTTTGACCTTGCCAAGGGGTAGCAAGGGGTAGTTCAGTGCAGTTTCACAAGCTTTAGATTAGTAATCACCTACATGATGTGCAGAAAGAACAATTATCAGCTGCAAGCTAGAAAAAAATATATATGCCATTTACCTGAAACACATTTCCCAGGTTATGATCTATTCTAGTAGTACTGTCAATGGCAAAACAATAAAATACAGTGTGACAGTGAGTAGATGACCTAGTGCACAAGTTACAGAAAACCATATATTTGCCCATACCCTCACTTACCCCAGGGCAAACAGATATGGCAGCTCTAAATGTAAGGACACTGGTTTAACCCTTTTTTTGATAGAAGTGCAGTGTGGTCTAGAAGAAGTTGTAATCTGTGGTCATGCAAAATAGATGCCAATGTGATGCAGATGTCTGAAATAAAGACAAGTCCTTGAGTCTTTAAAGGCTCCTGCCAGCAGTAAATGGTCACAATAATTTTTTGAGCAATAATTTTTTATTTTATTCACAAGGTGAAAAAATTATACTTGTTACTTAATAAGCAACAGAAGTTTGCAGATGGCAATAATACCTTTTATTAGATGAGCTGATGGCGAGGCAGAGAAAAAACCAGAACACCTCTTATTTGGGCAAAGCTGCTTGTATGTCTTCAAATAAATAAACAGAAATATAAACAATCAAATACAAAGTAATTAATCGGTAATTTTTGTGTAAAGATTGTTTCTTTTGGCAGAATGAATTAATGTGTATGTTACTAGTGCCCAGTTCAGAGGAGTTTATTTCATATTTGTAAAATTTGTGGTTCACATTCCTGTTCCATCACTTGGTAGTTCTGTAAATTAAGCTGTAGTATAAATTGACATTATATGTGGCAAACTAAAATCTAAACACACCTTGTGCTTCATGCCTGGTATATGGTAGTCTGTAAATGATTATGCATTCATGTATAGACCAAAAATGTTTATTCTGCCACATAAGCCAAATTTTATTGCATGTTTATGAGTTGCACTGTAGGTTGCTAAACAAAAGCTTCCAGAATATGAAAGACATCCAAAAGGCACTGTAGAATGACACCTGTAAATATTGAAATTAGACTACAATTTAAAATTATTTATGAATGAAAGGTATAAAATAAATTAACTTGGTTTTTGTCTTGTTTCTGTAAGAACTCATTCCTTATGTGCAGCTTAAAGATAGCGATATACACCAGCGTGTGTCTTTCAAAAAAAACCTGCATTAGCTTCTGACAATTGAAATTTTGCTGCCACTGCTCTTCTTAGAAGTGATACTGGGTTTCAATGTTCTTTTGCACAAAGGTCGATGAAGTAAGAAGACACTGTCTCTCTTTGAAGGAAATAAATGCCGGCCATCTACAATAATACCTTTCTGAGTCACTCTTGGTACAGTAAGAATCTAATTTGGCCAAGCAGCAGGCAGCAGTCATACTGAATAATATTAAAGGAATAGGGTCCTTCCTTCTTAATGTATGCTATTTGGTTAAATATAACTAATCACGTAGCAAATTCAGTATCACAGAAGGGTGAATTGTCACCAAAAAAGCCAAAAACAACTCCCACTCCCCAAACAAAAAAAATATTTCCTTGTTTTTTCTTTAGTAATTTTGTGTGCATATGGTCTTTCCCTCTTCCCCAGGTTCCTAAGAAACAAGACTTAAGGAGAGAAAACAAATTATAAAAATTGAGACAATAAACAAAATAACAACATGGAACTCCAACAGTATGTCTGGCTTCTGTAAAACAACAGTTAAGAGCTCTTCTTAAGGAAAAATGACATCCAAATGTAGTTTTTAACTCAGGGACCCCTCATTCACAGTTGAAAGCCATATTTTAGTTTAATTTGTACACATATTATGAAAATTAAAACAACAAATAATGTCTTAATTTTACATTCCTGTTTTTGCTCCCATGTCTCAAGGAAACAGAGGTGCATCATTGCCTCACCTGGTCATATCACTTGCTTTTTACAGGCTAGATGTTATTTCCTGTTGGTGGCTTTGTCAGTATAAGGACAGTGGTGCTTTGCTCCATTGGATTGTTGCTTGTGGAGACACTGCTCTCTCTTGCCATTCATCTATCCACATTTGGAGTTTGCTCACATTGTATTATTGCCACGTGCTGTCATATCATATAACAAATTACACATACATTTTAGTGCCCATACACAGATAAATCCCCAACATTACTTGAGAAATGAGTTTGTGGGCAACATGGAAGAACTGACACAAGCTTCCCTACCATCATGGTCCTTTTTCCAACAATGATGAGAGGACAATTTGGCTTTGCAGGCTCACTCTAAGTATAGAGCAAGTACACTTTAATGTGTGTAAAAAGAGTTATTAAAACAGAGTGAATGATCCCAAGCCTTGCACAGGTATATAATCAACAATATTCATTCTTTCATAATATTTTCACTTCTATATCAAAAGGAATGAAAAGTAATCCATCATCCCCACCTGTTCTAGTAACTCTTAAATGTTTGAAAACTGGGAAATACTCTCGCAGTAACAATGGATTTTTAAGTCAGCCAATTCAAGTAAGAATGTCACAGAACTGTAGTGGGCTCTCGAATGCTTTGATTATAGAAATCAAGGCCCAGGACTGCAGCTGCATGAGAGGCACTGAGCAATAATAACTGTGCTTTTCAAATTGCATGAAGTGCATTAAAAAGCCTACATAAAAATACTAATCAATAGTGCTGGGTCAATCATAAAAAATTAATTTAAATTACACATATTACGAACATACAAGACTAGAGTGGGTGTTACCAGTGCTTTATTTATTTGTTTATACAAGGCTTTGTTTTCTAAAATACAAACACTCCAGTAGAGGACAGATGGTTTTTCCTAGTGCTGAACTGTGAGGTCAGTATGGAGTTTCTGATCAACTTCAGTGACTATTAGGCTGAGCTCACAGGGCTTTCTCCTTCAGCTCTCATGATGCATGGACATTCCCACTGGAGTCACTGAGAATAATGCATGACCACAGACAGGATACAGATTGAAATACTGGACTGTAAATTGAGTGCTGACAGCAGTTTCTAGATTCTTCCTAAATTAAAAGGGTTTTTTTAGCAATTCTTCTATACCAGCAATACATTATCCCCTTGGGAACTAAAACATACCATCCAACATACCTATTCAGATGGAAGAAACTGCTGGTTTTGGGTTGTTTGGTTTGTGGGTTTATTTTGTTTTGTATTTTCTAGGAATAAAGAAGGAAAGAGAAATGTGTGGATATCATGGAAAATGGCAGACTAAAGAATGAGAAAAAATCTGAAGCATTTCCCTGTTAACGTGACTGAAGTTTTTGGCAAGGCATTGTTCATCTGGAATGCTAAAATCAGAAATCAAAACATATTAGTAATTTTTAAATATTTTTTTTTCCTCACAGGCAGCTTTGTCTTTTTTAATCACAAAAGAAATCAAGTTGTAATGAAAACCAGCTGAATATGCCATTGGCTATGTCAGTTCAGAGTCGCCTCCCTTTATCTTTAAACATATGTACTAATACTTTAGGAAGTCTTTCTGACATAGCAATTTAAAGGATTTAAAAAAAAAAATAAAATACTTTAGAATAGATATTTGAAGGGTGCTTCAGCTTTTACAAGGAAGTTTGTGAAGATTCCCACATTCTTTGTCTAGATTTCCATTCAGTGATTGGCATAACTGGTGGCATTGACACCTCTTGCAGGCGTACTTATTACTAGTATTTGTAGAATTCAAGTAGGGGAGGATGAGAGAAGCATATGTGGCTTTGTTTTGTTTTAATTTTCTTTTGCTTTGTTTTTGGATTGGGTGTGGGGAAGCAATCCGTAATACTGCTACAGTACTCTACCTAGATGCATTTTACCTTTAAAGAAAAGCCACAAATTAAATAGTCTCCTAGGCAAAAAATTAAATGTTTGCAGTTTCCCTAAAGAATGGAAGAAACAAGCATGATGTTCTTTTAAAAAATAACTGTTATTTTAGATGAGGCTTCTACCAAGGTATTTACTGGCTATTTCCAGTGAGTAACACAAGAGCAAATGCTAGCTTCTGCAGTGTGCAGCAGGATGATCCATCTCAGTGTGCCTGCCTCAGTTTCCCTTTGTGATTCAATTGCTGTGTCTCTTAGTTTTACAGCCCCCAAACCAGAATAGAAAGATTCCCATGGGAAAGGAAAGGGCCTAACAAGCTCAGAGCTGGTAACAACCTTGAAAGTAAAAATAGTAGGCCAAGCTGATGTCTGCAACACTTCTCTCCTGTGTTGAAGAACATGGAGTCCAACCTAGCCACAACTAGGCCCAAAAAGGAGACTAAAAAGGAATGAACAGATAAACAAAACAGTTTGCTTGGTGAAAAAAGGGCCTTATTGTGTTTTTTCTATTATTTTGCTTTCATTCTCCAATGACAGATCTCAGAGGTAATGCTAAGCAATTAAATAGCAGCAGTCAATCCACTTTATTCTAAAAAAGTCTCATCTTTCATCACAGAGGCTATTGTACCCTTTCCTTAGGCAATGTGCTGGATCTTCTCCTCTCTAGCTGGGGTGCCTGAGTGACTACTTCTCAGAGGTTGAGAAACAAGAGACACCCTGCTGTGGCTGTAAAGAGTTAGAGATAATGGCTCCCTGTATGTCTTTATTAGCCAGCTTTAAATATTAAGAAATCTTTCACTGTTAAGTTCTAGAACTTTAAGACCTTAAGATCCTTCTAACTAATTGCAATTATTGCATTATCACCTTGCCTATGCATTAATTATCTACAATAAGGCCTTCTAATAAGTAAGTTACTAACATTTAAATGGTTAACCTCTGCCAGCTAACTGACTATTAGTTGTTTACAATCTGAATTGTGCCCTCTATTTTGGTTTGGTCATTAAGACCCCAGTGCTATTAGCAACAAATCTTGTTTTGTGCGTACACATCTCACCTGTTATCACACCCTATTTAGGACAGTGACAGACATAAAATAATTCATTATAACATTCAAACTAATTATTTTTGGAAATAACTACTAGTCAGCTTAAATTAAGGCCCAGACCTCAGACAATAGAAAAATAATCATCACCAAAAAGCAAATTCATAGTATTCACTTAAGGGTTTTATTGAAAAACTGCCTAGATATGTTTTGAAACTCCAAGGACATGTACAGAGTTACATTCTGAAAGATAAAGTTCTACTCAGGTTCTATCCTCATAAAAATGATTAGCCTAAATCCCACCTATTTCCTATTTGGAAATCATGAATGTCATAATCCTCATTTAACTTCCAACAAGCCCTGGAAATGTAAACATAAAACAGGACTTTTCCACCTGATCTGAAAGAGTTAAGGGCATTAAGAATTTGAAACAGTCACTAGACAAATAAATGGGAACACTGGTCACTCCCCTCCTAATCACCAAGCAAAACAATATTTCTCTTTTTTGAGAATATATATCTCTCTGTCTGTCTCTCCTCTAAGAAATACTTCGTATCTGTTGATAGTGGCAGTTCTTCAAGTAAGAAATGAGAGCTGCTCCACTACATGATTCCCTGTAGTTTTGCTAGGCACTAGATAAGAATCTGAATCCATGCTAGACATGCATAATTTGAATCTGGCCAACCTGCAGCCTTGCTGGATGATAAGCATCACTGAGGTATTGGTTAAATGGTTGAAACTTCTGCTGTTATTGTCAGGAAAGAAAATTACTTAGAAATGTTTCGGAAGGGGTTCATGTCAGCTAATAAAAATCTCAGTAAGTCTGAGTAAATCACGAGACAGAACTTACCTTAGAGAAGCAACTGGTCATAACAGCAGTTTTCATATTGCAGCTGTATAAATAAGGTTTCTAATCCTTCCCCAGCACCTGAAAAAAACATGAGTTTTCTCTGGTGGTCTATGCCCATGTTCTGGCAGTGGATGTGGTACACCTGAATGGACTCAAGTTCTCACTGAATTAGCCTAAATAGGAGTACTATCTGGACTTTAAATTCGTTAGCTTAAAAACCTATTTTAGCTAAATGAAATGTCTTTGTGACATTTAACTGAACCAGGGAGAAGAACAATTAATACGTGTTTAATTTATCCTTGCATAATGAACAAAGTTATTTTCAAAAGTGAATAAAATTTCAATTTAAAGAAATTTGCTAGATATCATTACAAGTCTTCCAGGTGACATTTTAAAGGAATAGACATTATGAGTTTTGAAATTTTAGGATTCAAGACATGAATTGTAGAAAGTACTTTCTCACTTTTATATCATGGCTTCTCTTCCAGCTACACTATTTAGTTGTGAATTTTTCCATGTACTTCTCTTTCTGGACCATTTCCAAATCCTGTTTGTCATGGCAGAAGAAAATAAAGGCAGAAAATGAGAGGCGTATGCCATGAAAAAATTACATACCATATGAAGGAAAAAATATATTACTTATCTGAGAAAATGACACTACTGTGCATAAATGTATTAGCATAGCCACAAAGGGTAAGAAAGATTTTTTTGTTCTGTTTTGTACTGTACCTGTCTGAACAGTATCCAAATGAGAATTTTATGTTAAATGGAATGCACTCTACCAAAACTACATATTAAAAATCATAGCATTAATATCTCATTAACCGAAGTTCCTGAATTAGATGACAGACCAAAAAAAAAATAATTCTCGTCCTTTTCTTGTGATAATTATTGGAATTATTCACCCTTGTTTGCTCGTTTGCACAAAACAAAAACAGTATGAACAACATGTGCCATAAAGGTGTGTGAACGTGCACCATGTACTCTCCAGAAAACTTTGCAGGAGTACTTTTATCATTGTGTTCTGAACTTCCCCTTAACTCAGCACACAGCAAACTTAGACCATTTATTTTGTTGGCTTCAGGGTTAGAAAATAGATTTCAGAATTACCTCTTTCCTGCAGAGTCTTCTCTGCAAGTTGTTCTGTGAAACTGCTCTCAGTCTCCTTGCAGACATCCTGTCTTTGTGAGCCGGCACAAAGTGTTTCCAAGACCCCATCTATTAATGACCTAAAAAAAGGAGTGTGCCGACCTCCATTTAAACTTGGTGACAAGATATTTTCAGATACACTTGTCCCTATCTATGTTAAAAAAAAGAACAGTTTCTAAAGTCAGTGGGTGGAGGGCTGGTAGGCAACAAAGCCAGGGCACTAAGTCATCAGAGATGTCACCAAGGGGTAGACACATCCTCTGTGGGACTGTGCTGAGAACTCACACACATGAACTACCTTCCCTACCCAACTGAAGTTGCACTAACACAGTTCAAATGGCACAGGTGAAGAGTGGGTCCCTCAGAGGGCTTGATCAGAGATACGGTGGTAAAAATGCTTCCAGGTCTCATGAAAACTACTAGCATGAACACAGAACGGTAGATGCTCGTACTGTGCTACCTGACACTGTGCCCCTACAGGCAGAGTCTGGGCATGGGAGGAATGGGCCCAGAACATTTTACATGATTCTTGAAGTCTGTGGCATCACAACTCTCCTGGATACCATGCATAAAAGTACAGATTGCTTTCATACTGCATAAGTGCAGAAGCTCTAACCCAGCTTGAAGAGAGTAAAATTATTGGATAAACAGATACAGCTTTCAGAATCAGCTCCTTACCCCAGGCTGTGACTTTCCAGCAGTTTGACTCACCACTATAAGACCATTTGTGGAACATTTTCTTAACCAAATCCATTTACAAGGTTTTTTACTCCACCTCCCTCACTTCTGTTTTAGAAGCCTGAACTAAGCATGTATTTGTCTCATGTCATCGACTTAGAGCAACTTTAATTTGCAGTGAATACTCAAAAAAAGACATAATTTCTTCATCCAGAAATATTTATTTTCATAATGTATATTCAGACAAAGTGGGACACATGTTGATTTTTTTTTCCTCAGATGAAAAACCTAAAAAAACCCCAACATGTTAAATTCTTGCATAGACAAAACTGGACTCTGTAGGAAATTAAATATCTTCTTTACATCCTTTAACTTTTCTGGATGCTTTTATTAGCATGTCGTTTTCCTCATAAATATTCTCATGTGTGATTTAAAGTTCTGAGGGATGCAGAGGTAATATTTACAAGACTAATAAAGTAACACTTTTTTTTTTTTCCCTTTGTAATAGAGACCTCACTTGGAAAATTAAAAAAAAACGAGAGGGGGGAGGGGGGGACAGAATAGGACTGAAGTAGAGCATGTAATGAATGAAATAATGAGAATATTACCATAACAATTATGAGCTTTTCTTCATTTGCTTCTCTCAGTGACTCCTGTTTGTTGAAATTCTAGCAATATACCAGAAGCTGGGAATCATAAGGAAAAGGTACACATTTTCAGAAAGAATACTCTGTCTGTTCCATCTTGTAGAGTAATTCAAAGAAAACTTCTACTTTATATAATTAAGGACAGATTATTTCAGAGGTTTTACAGACAATAACAGTATCCTACTCTTATATGTAGTACAGTAAACTGGCTTGTGCACGAAATCTGTCTTTGATCCATATGTCACATGCCCTCTTCTCAAAACCCACATACCAGCTCACACAATTCCAGTAAGAACATGAAGAAAATAGGAAAGAATCTCTACTTTCTACATGCAGAAAGGTTAACAAGTGATAAAATCTTTAAATCTTCTTAAGTTTTCTTCCATTTTTCTCTCTCCCTCTGGCAGGATGTTTTCAACAGGGTGTTTTCAGTGTATAGACTAATTGTCACACTGTAAGCTCTACCCACTAGAGCTCTCTGCAAAAAAAAAATAAATGATTGTGTTGAATATTGTCTTCTGGAAGCTTATTCACCTCTTTCTATGCCTTCCTAGAAATTAATCCATAGTTTTCAGTGTCCCTTCCAAAAAGCAGAAATTAACACTGGAAGAATCACATGTGCACTCTGCTAGTGAGTTTGCTGCGTGTGGGAGAAGAGTACTTTACCTTTAGTTCAGACCAAACCAGCCTCAACAAGTGTCCAAATCCCATAGAAAGTAATTTCTCTCTTTGGCTTTGAGCATGCTTAGCATAAAGAGATCACGGAGAGCTTAGGCTTCAGGTCCTAATAGCAATTTCTGAGAATTTTAGCGATTAAGGATTTATGATGTAGTTTTGCATGAGTGAAATGCTTGGACACCCACTACTTTCAAATTTAGGTTAGAATTATTACTTCAAACTATGGAGTTGTTTTGTTGGTTTTTTTTCTCAGTGAAGAGGTAGCCCTCTTAATTTGTGTACATACACACAAAAAGCCAAATAATAGTTCACCTTTTATTTTTCTTCCTGTATGTAGCCAAAAATATGACACCAGGCAAACTTTCCTAAAGGACTGATTACCGACTTTGAGAACATTAAGCATTTCATGTTTAAGGTCAGCATATGTAATTCACCACTCAAGAAGCAGCTTCTGCTGTTTGGATTCACTGTTTCGTGATTGCAAATGCAGGTGCAATTATAATAGCAGCTGTACATACAACCTGCTTGTGCAGTATTCATATGCCATGGAGTTTGCAGAGCATTTTGGGGTAGGTTTTTTTGGTTAGTGTTTAGATATGCCATGTTGTTTGTACATAGAGAAATTAAGCCCTTCTCAAAATGTCTCAAGGTAGAACAGCTTCTCTGTTTTAGCAAATTCAGACCATTCATACAATCAATATAAAATATGGGTAAGCATTGTTGAAAAACACACAATACAGTTTTATAGCACTGACATTTAACCCTTTCTTGACAGTGAGCTCCAACAGACAATCGCACACCCAGGAATTTTAGCCTACCACTTCTCACTTTGGGAGCCTCCAGATTAATTGCTTGGATTGCTTTCAGGTTTGCCTTTCTTTTCTGCCCAGCTGCAGCCTTTGCCAAGTGGTCTTGTCCTCATATTATCCTGGGCAACACACAGAAAACACATTTGTCTCACTTGTTTTCTCAGTAAGTAAACTTATTTCCTGGGCAGTTTGAAAATGGCTCTTACCAAAGCACTCAGAAAGTCAAGAAATGAGTGGGAACCAGAAGCAACTCATTCCAAGTTAAGCTTTCCTTTCTCCTTTCGTAGTTGTAATTAGACCTGTGAACAGTGTTACAGCTTAAAAGAAAGAACAGTGTCAACAGTAAAGAACCAAATAGGAACTGTACAAATCCAGACATTTTTATTTTTCTTACATCAAAGTAAAACAGAAATTGTCATACTGCTGTCAAAATCTGCTTCTCCTCAAGTCTGAAGGAGCTTTAGAAGTTACCACAATGGATTAAATTTAAAATTCAAGAACGTGATTGGTACTTTTTGTTCAATATTATTCTGTGAGGAAAAATGTCAGCTGACAGGAGAAGAAACCTGCCTTCTCCTATAGGCCTCCATCAATTGTTCTTTTCAGAATCACCATAAATTTATTAAAGATTACTTTTACTGAAATTTTGTATTTTAGGAAAGTTTTTTCAAAACATGAGCTTCGGTTTCAGTCATCTCAGTGACATTCAAGAACTAAGGTTACAGCAAGCTAATGGCTTTCTTTTAACCAGAGTCTTATGCTGGATGTTCAGCAAAGGAGGTAATTCACTTAGTTTCTATCTGCTCACTTTCACAACAGACCTAGGCAGTCTGCTCAGAGGAAAAATGAACAAGTCTGCTAACAGGAAAACTTCAGCTCACAGGAATAAATTGGTTTTGCAGATTTGTTTTCAAATAGAAAATAAATACAACACTGAAGCAAGTTTATCGATTTACCACATCTGAATAGCATAATCCTACTGAATCTAAACTGCTGAGAAACAGACATAATCAAATAATTTCCATGAAATTCCATGGAAACTGATGAAACTTAGTACTCTTCAGTAGTAAGAAGGTTTTAACAATCAATTACAGTAGTGTTCTATATGTACTCTACTTTTATATTTTACCCTAATAAGATTAAACATGAGCTGGTTTGTAAATTACTAGGCACATTAATGTGTCCACATTAATCTTAAAAAGGTAGCATTTAATTTCCTATTTCCTGAGGTTTTATGCTTAACACATATTGATCTGCAGTTGGTGGTCACAGTATTGTTCTCATTTATTGCTTTACATATCCTTATTTACCAAAAGCAAAAAAATCCAACTCATTATGTGGTCTGTTGACATCAGCCCAGAAACTATATTTAATATTCTTCATTTACCCTTGTACTTTGTTTATTTAATTAAAAACCTCATTTAAGAAAAATACAAAAAAAACCAAAACCCAAACAACCAACAAAAAAACCCCAAAAACCACAAAAGCCACCACACAAATCCCAAGCTATCCTCAGAGAAGACAACTCTGAGAAGATACTAACATTCAAAAACGGTGCTCAAAAAAATGTTCATAGCATTTTCAATATCACATTTATTTTAAATAAGTATTTTCCTAATGTAAGAAGTGGTAAATTGAGCAATAAGTATTTAGTAAGTCAGACTTAGGTGTCTTAGGTGAAGTAGAAATAACCCTGAGGAGGAGTTTTAAAATAACCTTCCCAGAAAGGAAGTCTTGCTAACCACTTTATGCTTTTTCTTTCTCCTTAATGAGAGCGAGTAAGGTAGTATGATAAATGTGAGTTGACCATGTCACACTTTTACTAGGTAAACTCTAATTTAAAAAGATACATGTAATTACAAATACACAATTATTCTTTAATCACTGAAAAAAAAAATCCAAAACACAAAAAAACCCCACAACCAACCAAAAAAACCCCAAGAAACAAAAACACAACAAAAAGAAAACAAACAAAACCCAACAAAAAACAAACAAACAAAAAACCCAAACCAAACCAAAAAAAACCAAAACCAACAACTTTGAATTGAAATTTCTTGATCTTATGTCCTGATTTTGTGTAGCTACCAACTACCAAGCCAGATCCCTGGAAGGAAACACACTCCAACTTCCCCACTGAGGCACAAGTTGGGCTCTGGAAGAAATGTTGTGCTTCATTGTAGCACAAGTGATTTATAGCTTTGCCCTATACGGTAATTTTGTGGCTTGAAGTGCATTTGATCATCATAAGTCACTGTACCAAATGCTTCCTTTTATGTCAAACAGGAATTTTGTTCTGCAGTGGATACATTTTAAAGGACACCACACAGCTTTGAAAACATTAAGTAAAAAAAAATATAAAAAATGCAAAATGTAAATTTTTCACAAGTGACTTATGCATATTTCAGTTGTGTAAATACATGCATTTAATGTACATAAATGTCTATATCCAGGAGAAGAAATGTGCAAAAGGAACTTACTATCATTCTGTACATCAGATTTATTTTTTGACATGTATTTATTTTTATATATAGAAATGGCCTCTAGTCAGCAAATCATTTTGACTACTTCCTATGGGAGACAGGAATATTGTTTTCTTACTTTCTTCTCTATTTGACAGCTTTCATAGTTTGCTCAAAGCTATCAGATAGAATTTGAACTCTGGACAAGATAGCTTTTATTTTACTACCCAAAACGCAAAATCTAAAAGACAGAATTACCCTTTTTTTCTTTTTCTTCTTCTTTTTTTCCTCTCCAAAATGAGACCCCATGAGTTTAATATTATATTAGTGAGGAGCTGAACATCATTAATTCATTGTGGATATCTGATACTGTTCTCCTTCCCCTTTGGCTGTATCCTGTAAAAGATCTATATATTTTACTGAAGATTTAGAACAGATGAACCATTTAATGCCAGTATAATCAAAGTGAATGATAACTCTGAACAGTGGTGCTACATGTATCTGTGACTGTTTGAAGATACCCGCAGCTTTCTTGTAGTTTATCAGTCTACTATCACTAAAGGCAAAGTCTCCTATAAAATTGGAAATACTATCACTCAGTTTCAGTGTATGTCATAGAATGTAGTGTACAATTGTAAATAGATTTATTAAGCCGTTGACAAATAAGCAATCTTACATGACATTTTTACTATCTATTTCAAGTCATGAATCCACTCAATCAAGTACATGATATTGCACTATTTTTAGCAAAAAATAAGTTATTTACTATTGTGAGATAGCTTACTGGAGTTAATAAATGAACATGTAATTTAACAGTGTATTATTGGAAAATATTCTTTTTTTTCCTTATCCACATAATACATTTCATTGTTTTAAGCATATTGCTTTTCTTATACTGAGTAATTAATGTGTAGTACTTAACATAATACATCTACAACAGCAGTATAACAGTGTTGGTCTCAGGAATGCACTAGACAGCATTACAGGTACGAAAACAAATATACCACCAAAAGCAACCCTCCCCCTGCAAATCTATGGTGAAAAGGTTGGGACTAAAATTCTGAAAACCTAAGTTCCACTACTTGAAGAACAGAGAACGTTGTTACTCCTAGTGCATAGGACATGACCGAACCATCTTTTCCTCCTTGTATTATAATAGCTGTTTCCATCATGTCTGTCTATCTCGTTTCTTAGTCTGGTGTGGCAACTTTTATTGCCATTGCTCTTTAAAACTTCACATGGAGCTCCCTGCAATGCATTTGTTAGAAAAGCAAATACATTCCCATAGAACAGTAGAAATACTCTCAGCTTTCCTGAAAACATTAACAGAAATGCTCTTTCTCTCCAATTTGCATTTAAAAAATTGCACAAAAAGCCAAGTAAAACATCCATCCAACAACTCTTCAGGATGCAATAAATAACCAGGCAATATCTGATGTTCAGTACGAACAGATTTTATTATTTTTCTTGTTGTTGTTTTGGGGTTCTTTGTTTCTTTTTGTTTGTTTATTAATTTTTTGTTAATTTTAAGCCATAGGATAATATGCCAAATGAAGAAGGTAGAATTCTTGAGAATTAAGGCAGCTGATCATTTCGAAGAAAAAAAGTAGCAAGAAGCAAAATTAAAATTTTAATTTTAAAATGACAATTACTCTTTTTCTTTGTTTATACAATGTTCATCTAAGCTTAAATATGAAAAATTCAGTGAGACAAAACCAAAAAATATTGATGTTATTTTATTTCTCTAGGTGTTTTAAATTTAGAATGTCTTAGGAACTGATTGGAAATATTTCACCCACAAAAAATTAAGAGATGTGGCCCACAGGACTGTTAAACATATTAAACATAGATGATATCTCAAGTATGGAGGTTGCTTTCCTTTCAAATAAGCAATGATAATTGCAGACATTCTATGATTTCAATACATGAGACAGCTCCATTTAAACCACAGTGGTATTTTCCCCAGCACTTCTGGTAGTGATATTTTATTTTGGTGATGTGTATCTCTAAGAAAAGCATAACTCACAACACAGGATGGAACATTTCTGACATAGAAATTAATTTCTAATTACATACTGAGGTACATAATGTATACTTTGAGATACCATTCATTATCAGTGGTATTTGTGATTTTATTAACCATAGCCAGTTTGAATCTTGAAATAAGAGATGGTGATGCTGACAGAGTAAAGAAAATCATTCTAGTATGTTGGAATCCTCCAGATATATTTAGGTTCCAAAATGCATGTTCAATAAGGGATCAATGAACAAGTCAAAGACAGTAATTAAGTAAACAAGAATTGTCACCAAGAAAAATGAAACTGCCTTGAGAGAAGATAATTATAAGCAACAAATGTTTTGTTTTACCTGCCAAAATTGAAGTGGGAAAGAGAAAAAAAATATTTACTTTTTTCTTTGCAGATTACCAAAATTACCAAGGGGAAGCATGGCCACAGACTGGGTTTGATTCCCAGTCAAGGAAAAGTGGCTTCATTCTGGCTCAAACCAGGACACATACACATACAAACCCAACCCCATCCTGCCAAAAAAGCTCACCCTCAACTGACCCTTATTCCACTTAACCCCCGTGCCAACCCCACAAAAAAAATAAAAATACACCAACCCACACTGAAATTGAAATGAAATTTTATAATTAAGTTGAATTTACTGTCAACTATACTGATTTACTGGAGGCAAGTGGGGAAATCAGCCAGTTCTAAGCAATTCCAGTCAGAAAAAAGTTGTTGAAGACAATAGAGTGGCAATGCACAAGGACAATTAAAATACAAAAGCAACTGACTGAGTAGAAGTTTAATACATTACTTCAAATTCTCAGCTATCTCAGACCCTACAACCCTGGGGAAGAGGGTGTAAATTCGTATTCTCGAAGTCAGAGAAAGATGGAGAAGACTAAGATAAGTTTTTAATTTCAGACCTGATCATTACTTAGAAAGAAACTGGTCAAACGAAAAGAAAGATCCTTCTTCACTTCTTCCAGCCATTATGTCTACTTATGAAACTACAGTCCTGCTAGCCACAGCCTGATCAAGATCAAATTATTATTATTATTATTTATTATTATTTTATTTGTTCTAGATTAAACTCTTGAGAGTTGATACAATTTCATGACAATAGCTTTGATAATAACAAAGCAAACATTACAATTCTACAGATTTTTAAAGTTCTCTAGCTTACTTTGGGAGTAGAATATTCTCCAATATGATTTGCAGAACAGGACAATGTATTTTCCAAAGCAACCATCCCCTTCAGCCCTGTAAGCAGAACTCAGTCACCTTCAGAGTAAACAATAACTACTTGCAAATTATTTAATATTTCCTAGAAATAAGGTCTATTGTTAAAACTTCTCGAAGTCTTAAAGACACCTGTTCAATTCTGAATGATCTGACTATTTTAAGCTCTGGTTTAGTCTTGCCTTTAAATATTTCCCTTTTCATCTTCAAAGTGTTTACACAGAGGACACAGCAACTGGTTTTTACTTACAAGATCTCCTAAAGGAGAATTTAATGGAGCAAATATATATATGAAGACTTATTAAAGATGCCAGTTTAACAGGAACCCAGTTCAGGGTTTGGAACATAGAAGTTACTGTACTTGATCAGACAACAGGCTCAGCAAATGTCATAATCTGCCTAAAGGAAATTCCATCATTACATTTTATCTAGGCAGTATGTTCCCTCTCCTGCATCCCAGAATGAATGCATTCAAGTGCAACAGTAGTATAGTGCAACAAATGCAAGAGAAAATCCTTCCCACTTTTTAAAGCATGAGACTAGTGTTGTTTTTACATATGTGTCTTAAAATCTAATTCCAATATCTCACAAGATGACCTCCACTTGCAATACATTCCATAGGAGTGACTACTTACGAGTGGGGGGTGGGGGAGAGGAATGTTTTTTCTAATAATACTCATTCTTTTTGTTTATTAGTCTTCTGTCATAGTATAGTATAATGTAAAAGAGTGCTGATCAGACTACTTTATACCATGGAAACTTGGTCTGTTTAGTATAATTTCCTCTTAACTTTCTCTGTCTTTCTTCTTTACCTGTTATCTCTCTTAGAAAAAGAAAGTGCTAGGCCCAAGTCTGAACTAACTGCATTAGTTTTAGTATTCCTTAAAGAAATAAACCCAGAAGTGTTATTTCTGACTCTTGTCTGTCAATAGGAGACAAAATGAGAGACCCCTCCCAAATGTATTTTTTTTTCTGTTATCTTTTTTTTTAGTTGCTGCACAGTAAGATTCTGTGGACATTGTCACTTTTTCTCTGACTGTGAAAACCTAGAACAATTCACTTTTTTTCTTCACTCCTCAATGCTGTCATTATTCTCTGTAAGAGTTCATAAAAAGCGTTTAGGTCACATATTCACAGTTAATGTATGTTAACATTACTTAGGTTCCTTAAAAGGATGTGGCTTGCTAACCAGGGCCTATTTTTCTTGTCCTGCTTGCTGCACCACAGATAAGGTGGAGACTTCTACAAAAAGAGAAATGACCATGATCAGCAAGGATTGGTCAGCACACTGTGGAGGGGATCATCACTAGAAGGAGCAGTGAGAATTACAGATGACCCACAGAGATTGTGTGAGTTTTTCTGAAACCCTGCTTGCACAGACATATTGGGTAAAAGACAGATTTGCTTAGAAACTATTTTGATTTTATTATTTCTCATTCCTGTTCTTTTTATTTCTGAAATCTCCCAGGTTCCTGTTCTAATAAGAAACTAGCTTTGTATAAACAAAGCCCTCTAACGTACAGAATTCAAGGATATGGTGGAAGCTATCACTATCCCTGAAGTGGAAGAGAAGTTCTTGTCTTGCCTTTAATACACAATTCCCTACCTGCTTAACCAGAGAGGCTGGGGGGGAAAATCCTACTTTTCACTGTGGGATAGGTTTTTTTAATCAGTGACCATCTCCCCTCAGTGCTTCTTTTGTAGTCCCAAAATTAAATTCCAATTCACTTTGTCCTTCTGCCTCTCTACTTGAGATAATGATCTTCTACCAAAAGACTTCCTTCTACTTCTGAAACATACGGGAGAAGGAGTTTCATTTGTGGCAGGTTGACCTCTGCCCACAGATCAGCCCCACACAGCTGCTCACTCACTCCCACTCAGGAAGACGAGGAGAGAATCAGGACAAAAGCTAGAAACCTGGTGGAGTAAGATAGAGACAATTTAACGGGTGAAGCAAATCTGAACAATCAAGCAAAGCAAAATAAGGGATTCATTCACTATTTCTCATCGCCAGGCAGGTGTTTGTGAATTTCCAGGAAAATAGGACTCTATCACATATAATGGTTATTTGGAAAGACAAACACCATAAGCCCAAACACCTTTCTTTCCTCCCTCTTCCCTTACTTTTATTGTTAAGCACAATGTCACATAGCATGGGATATATGTGTATAAAATTACATTAGTATATAATCCTGTCAAACATGTGTAGGCTTTCTAGTTTCTACTCCAGTTCCTGCATTCTGCTTAGATCTCAGAAGAACTTGATTTCTAAAGGACTGTATGTATAGCTTCTTACAAGAATTGGTACTATGTAATATCTACATAAATTTCACCTCTTTTGAAATAAATTTTTAAGCATCTCTTGCAAGGTTCATTCTCTCAAAGCCACACTAAGGCAACACAAATATGAGGAAATAAATTTGGAGTAGCTCTAGCTGAGGTTTTGAAGCTCAGAGCACTGCCAATTTTCCTCAGAGATGAACTGTAAACAGTATAATTCAAAAGTTGACTGAACAGCTGACATTCCTAAAAATAATGCCGTGAGCACACACTACTGGGTTGTCCAAGCTCTACTTTCATCCACAGTAGACATATAAGTGCATTAGTAACTCAATATTTTTGTGACATTTTTATTTGCAGGGATTAGCTAGTGTTACTAATTTTACATCATGATGTAGCAAGATATTGTTTAATATGCTTTAATCAGCTGAGCACACCTGTGGGAGAGGAGGATATTCTTATTTTTTCTTTCTATAAACTTCTATGAAGTTTCAGTTGGCTAAATTCTTTTCTTTCAATCACATAAGGAATCTGTTCATGCCTCTGATTTCTATTGCCCTCTCTTTTATCTCTCTATAACACTATATCCTCATTTGAAGTTTGAATTTTTAACTGATTTTGTAAAATGCACAGTTATCTTTTCACTTTGTCTATTTATATCCAATAGGTTATATTGAGAATGGTCATATAACTATCCATTTTAAATTCTCAATTATCATAAGAATGATTTTTGAAGTACCTAACCCAAGTAAAAAGTGAGGTAAAACAGGGCAAGAGATCATTAATTTTTGCTGTGTTAAGTAGTATTGTGCAATCTTGCTAGAAAAGAATTTTTATCAGAGGTTTTTAGTCTTTTTTCTGATAAGAGCTCAGAAAAACTTTGCAATAACCAAGTATTTTAGAATCATTTTACACTGACCTGTGTTGGCAGCCCTGAGTCTTTTTTTGATTTTTTTTTTTTTTTAAAGACATTTATTTCCTACTGCAGATAGATGAGAGCCCATTCCAGAGAGAAACTTCTACCTGGTAAATAGAAATGAGATGAGATATTGTTTCAATCACCACTTAAACTCGTTGTGGGGGCGGACACAATGTGGTTATTGTCAGCTTGACCTGGAACTGTTGCTCTAGAAGATTGAAAACAAGTGAACTACTTAATGCCATATGATATACCAGGTTTCAGCAGCAGCCAGGCTCACAGAGGGTGCCTTCAAACAGCCCTAACTGGTGACAATAACCTTGCTTCTTTCTTATTCAGCAGCGCTCACCTGAACATCTCAGCTAGAATGACAGAAGTTACAATAGGGTGAATTCAGAGAGGTAAAGCCTATGGTATATAAAAAGGAAGACAATTTTTGCAGCTAACATTTTTCTTCTGATTAACAGAGCTTTACATTTAGATACTGTTATAGTATGATACCACCAAGACTGCTGCTCACCTCTGTATGACTGCTAGGTATATCTTCTCAGATGAAGCATATCTATGGCAAGCTTTTTTATCCTTCTTATTATTCCCTTAGCATGAAGGCAGCACTGAACAATTACCACCAAGGTTTATACCTCGTTTCTAATATTTAGTGTTTTCCTAAAGCTGCTAGGTATAGCATGAGAATAATCTATGAAGAACTTTGTTGAGAAGTGTGTTTGCTGAGAGTAAGAGAGACAAAAGTTACCAGATCTTCCCATAGGAAAGGTTTCCTCATGATACCACATGAGGAGACCCAACATACCCGGGAAAAAATACTGAAAGTATGCACATTAATAAAAGCTGTTGCAATATTTGTTGTAGTATCACTTTTGTATGAAAACTAATATGCCTCAAATAGGTATAAATCCAAAATGGTCTGTCCAGTGGGCTGAAGCCCACTGATAGAATGAGAGTGGGAGGAATTTGCCCACTGAGAATGAGGAGAAAAGGAAGGCAGTGTAAAGGATGAAGAACGAAAGCGAAAAATCAAGTTTCAAGCACTGGTCAACTGAGGGAAAGGGCACCCGAGCTGTGTAAGGCCAGCACTCTCAGTACCGTTCCTTGCTGAGGTTACTCACAGATTTGGAGTCCACACTCTTCAAAGTGCCCAGGCGTCATTCACTTCTAAAGGGTCTAGACCAACAAATCCTGCTAACTAAAATAAGTTAAAGTCTCCACGTGGAAAAAGAGCAAGTAACTTGCAGAAAATATATGAAAATGCCAAAAGTACTTCTCAGTTACAGGAGCTGAAGGAACCTGTGTGCTTTCTCCAGAGCAGTCATTTGTTGCCGGGAGTCGCGAAAGACAGACACACGGTACTCATAGAGTTAAGGTGAATGCTCCCAAGCAAGCAAGCCAAAAGCCAAAAGCCACTTTATTAATAATTACAGCTCCTTATATCGTATACCTTATCAGGTGCACGCGGATAAACAATATTTATGATTGGTTACATGCTGAGTTCCACGCGGCATATAAAATCACTGATTGGTGATGAGCCTGTGTCCATGCGCAGTGTCGTAAGCTTAGCTTTGCTATTGAAGTGGTGCAGGTGTTGCTGAAGCGGTGCCAAGGAGTTATATAAGTGGCGCCAGGGAGTTTATACTTCTCTGATATTGTTCCCGACCTGTCTCTGGTTGGCATTGAACATTAGCCAACTATTTCTTAGCTGTTCTCTTTGATGTCCTTAAATAGACACTAGCCGATTATCTCTGGGTTGTTTGCCTCAGTGTTTTCAGTTAGCTCGAAGCCCAGGTTATAGGCTTCTAGTAATTTTCAATGTCCACTGTCCCTTAAACCCCTCTACAGTCATTGAGTTCATAGTGAGCTGATTCAAGGCAGCCAAGTAGCAACAAATCATATCCATGGCACAACTGGCTTGTTACGAACCAAAGCTGTTAGTCATACACACTCTGCGAGAAATTTTTGTGGTTATGAGGTTTTTTTTCTTCAAGGTCTCGTACTCCATAGAGACAATATGATCATAAAATCACAGTGCAGTAGAACTCACTGAAGAACTATGAGATACTCACATGGCTTAATGTGCATGTCAAGAAAACTAAAACTCTTCAAGGGTCTCTTTCATACCTATCTGATAAGATTTCCAAGTAATTTATTACCCTACTTGGAAAGAAAAGACTTTTTTTTTTTATTATTATTTACACAATAAAGGAATTCTAGGGTGTTTTTTTTTCAACTATATCAGTTGTCTAATCAAATATTACCTGTGTCTATAAGGTTTGCTGTTTCTTTTTATTTTCCTCTCATATCCTCAAAAGCAAAGTGTCTAAATCACAAGAAGAAAAAATACTGCTCTTATTCCCCAGAAACAAAAACAAACAAACAAAAAGAAACACACAAAAAACCCCACAAAAAAGTACTTCCATTCCAAAAAGACACAAGTCTATAAGAGATAAAGATACAGACCTGTATAAAGTTGTTAACAAAGTGAAATCTTAGAAGCTGGAAATACAAGATAAGAAAGCAATTGAAAGGAACTGCATTCAAGGCAAGGCAAAAATTTCATAGTCTGTCTATGACGACATTTATATGAGAAACATGCGAAACAATGAAATAGTCACCTAAACATATTTGAACTATCTTCTAGGAAAACTGCTGCTCAAAGTCAATTCATACTGACCTATTACCTTACCACTGACTGTTAGTTTAAAAAGTAGCAAAACAAGTTAAATACTACAGGCATGAATGTCATGGAAATAACAGTGAGGTAGAGAAAAATTGCCTGCTTTTACTACGGTGACCTAGAAAAGAAAATTTAGTTCCTGAATATAATTGTTTAAAACACTACTTTCTAGTAACAAAAGAATCATTCTCTATGCCCAACTTCAAGGATAAAGACTGGCAACCTAGATTCTACATCACTAAAATTATTTTACAAACTTTCTTGAATATGAGGGTAGCAAACAGCAGCTTTGCACTAGACTTTTTTGTAGCTGAAACTGATTAAAAATGAGTTATGCAAATCTGTGATAGAAATAACTAGATTATTTGTCTCTGATGGCTATTAGTTTGATGTGCCCTAAAAAGTTGTGGATGCCTACGATTCTATGTCCTCTCCCTGGAAGTGTTTGAAGACGGGTTGGATGGGGCTTCGGTCTTGTGGAAAGTGTCGCTGCCCATGGCAGAGGAATTGGAACCAGATGGTCCCTTGGGTTGGCCCCTTTCAGCCCAAACTGTTCTGTAATTCTATTATATGCTTCAAGAAACAGTTTTCAGATGTGACTTACAGCTTCTCTAGGAAGTTATCAAAAGGTATCTTTCTTAAGTGGTCAAATAAATGTATCTCTCACTAAAATAAACGGTATATTTATAACAACGGTTGTCTGAAAGTCTTGCTACTAGAACAGCATTGTTCACAGGACCTATAAAATCCTTCAAACACCCCTGTCCTGACCTCCTAGAGCTACCAAAGTGGATGGACCCTTCACCCTATTTGTGTAAATACTGAGATGAGCAGTTGTCCATTCCCCAGCTTGCTATTGTGTCAGTCTCCAGCAACACTAAACGGGCTTTAACAGATAAACTACAGCAGGCGTGCGCTACAAGGCCACATGAACCTCAACAGAATAGCTACAGACAGCAACATAAAATGCTGATACCCTCAGAAAGGGAGTTGCAACTGCATGTCCTGGAAGAGGACTTCTGAATTCTGAGGACAAAAATGGCCAGCAATGATGATGATAACCTGTATGAACTGCTTACCAGGGTATTCGAGGCCATGGATTAATGCAGTACTCTTGTTACTTTTAATAAAAGTCAGCTCTTCAGGTCAATACCAATGTATACAGAAACTGAGTATACTATGCATCTACTTTTAGGAGGAAAAACCCCAAATATTGTGGATTTCAATGGGAAAAAGACTAGATGTTGTATAGTCTTGCAGGTCTCACTTATTCACAGTGAAAAACACAGTGGAGGCTCTGACCTACTTTGCAACAGATCTGTAATCAAGGCAGCTTCAAGATGACCAATGACAGGACAAAAATGGCCAGCAATGATGATGATAATCTGTATGAACTGCTTACCAGGGTATTTGAGGCCACTGGACTGGAACTGGTGTGCAGAAACAGGCAGCTTTCACCTCAGTACCAATGCCAATGCAAGAGCATGAGGGCAAAACAGAAGTAACATTCATTTATCAGACCATTATTTATCTTCCCAATATAGAGAATAATCTGATCTTAAAACAGGTACTCTGAAACAAACCTACAGGTATTAAAAGTTATACTTTTCTCATTACCTGTAGGCTCCAGCAACTCAGCTATACTTATGTGTATCAAGGATATACAAGATGCAGCTGACATTGGTAGCAGCTGAATCAATGTCCATACAACAGGCACTGTAGAACCATGCCACGACCATACCAGGTATTTCCAACACAGATTAACATACAACTGATGAATCAACTGTATAAAGTATGAAGATAACCAACTGTTCACTGTAGTATGCAACACTACAATTTTTAAAAATATATATTGCAGCATTTATTTCCAAATACATCAAGCATTGTGTTTAAATTACAGAGACTGGGTAACAGCAAGATGCAAAAATATTGAAAGTGACATTAATTTGAAATTTTTAATGTTGAATGAGATAGACTTAAAATTGCAATGTCAATGTTTTTTACAGCATTGCTGCAATAGTGCCAAAATACATGCAAAGCACAAAACTAAATAATGTGAAGTTGCAAGACTGATTTTTAATTAATTGATTTATAAAAAGATTGAAAGACATTTATAACATCTTTTGAAACTGTGTTGCTGATGATATGTATCAATCTGGCATTTTGTTCTAAAATGGGTAAGTGTTGATTTGCAGGCTGTGAATGAATTGGGCTCAGTGGAGCAATTAGTCAGAAACTAACCTTTTTGATAACAAAATAAAATCAGAAAATAGGCAATAACTTAGTGTTCAAGTAAATTAAAAAAAGTTCTGTAAGTACAGATACTCAGAAAATTGCACCTATCCAGCAGAATACTATCTAATTTAACACACTTACTAAAGAGAAATTATTTTCCTGATCAAATTATATCAGGATGAATAATTTTATACGATATAATTGGTGAGCTGGATAATTCAATAAGCCCATTTTCTGTGGTTGACTTCCTTCCACAAGTAGAAATTCTGTAATGAGGAAGGCAGTTTTGTCAAAACAGCTGCCAAATGGCAGTAGCATAACAAAAAAAGCTCATTAATCAGAAAATTAATTAAACATTCTGTGTTCATAAAACCTGCTGCATACTGAGAAAATGTGAATGGCCTGACAACAGCATTTGTAAAAACATATTCATTAGAGAATTGCAGGAAACAACCAATGTATTACAACACTATACAAATACAACTATTCTATGGGAAGAAAGGTCAGTTGGCTAGGAAAATTGTATAAATAAATTAAACATTTCTGCTCATTTTCTTTTGAACCTCTGTATAAATACTGTGGTGTTCCATTCCTCCTGTCTTGTCTAAACCAAAGAGTACTCCTAGCAATGAAGACCAGAGTAAAACACAGTTGTAACATGGCTTGTGGGTATCAGTCCACTGGCATGTCAAAATAGAGCAGAATTGTGTGATGAACTGGGACCAAGGTGTTTTGCATAATTTGATACTGAATGAGCTACAAACTATTTACAGGTACTTCTGAAAATACTTTCCAAGGTCTCTTCACATTTGTTAAACCTGTGGATCTCTTCTTTACTTTTAAGCTGCACAATACTTATTGAAAGCAGTGTTGTTAGCTTTCCTCAAGCTGTGTAATACCTTAAAGCTTAAGCTGACATGATGAGCTGTTATGATATTGACACAAAATAAAGAAACATTTGGAGATTATTTTATAAATCTATGATGGTAGATATTTAAACAAAAATAGAACAAAAATAAGGAGGTTGCTGATACCCGACATGGCTTCACTAAGGACAACTCATGCCTGACACATTTGGTGACCTTTTGGTGGATAAGGGGAGTGCAACTGATGTCATCTACCTGGATTTATGCAAAGCATTTGACTGTCCCGTACAACATCCTTGTCTCTAAATTGGAGAGACATGACCTTGATGGATTGACCACTCAGTGGATAAGGAATAGTCTGGACAGTCGCACTCAAAGAGTTGTGGTCAACAGCTTGATGTCCTAGTGGAGATCAGTTATGAGTGGCATTCCTCAGGGGTCAATACTGGGATCAGTGCCATTTAACATCTTTGTAGGAGACATGAATGGTGGGATAGAGCGCACCCTCAGCAATTTTGCTAACGAAAATAAGCTGTGTGGTATGGCTGACATGCTGGAGGAAAGGGATGCCATCCAGAGGGATCTTGACAGGCTTGAGACATGGGCCCATACAAAGCTCATAAAGTTAAATAAGGGTAAGTGTAAGGTCCTGAACCCAGGATGCGGCAATCCCGAGAATAAATACAGACCTGGTGAAGGGACTGAGAATAACCTTGAGGAGAAGGACTTGGGGGTGTCAGTTTATGAGAAGCTCAACATGAGCCAGCGATGTGTGCTAGCAGCCCAGAAAGTCAGATGTACCCATGGTTGTGTCAAAGGAAGCATGACGAGCAGATGAAGGAAAATTATTCTTCCCTTCTACTCCACTTTTTGAGACCCCACCTGGAGACTGTGTCCAGCTCTGGAGTCCCCAACACAAGAAGCACCTAGAGGCACACATTTGCTTTTGATAGAATAAATATTCAATGGATACGCTGCATACCTATTTTGTATTGTAATAAAATGAGCCCTAATTTTCTGGGCTAATCACAGAAGATTACAAATGAGAATTTGAAAAGCTTCTAATGAATTTAGACCTCCTCACTTCTCTGAAAATCAAAGAGAGTAAAACAGGTAATGGCCTTAAGCACTTTCCTTATATCTTCATAACTGAGTCTGAAATAAGTGGAAGAAGGAAAGTTTGTGGCCTCATGTGTTGTGCCTGCTACTTTTAAATAACATTCAGCTTAATTTCTTCTTTTTATTTCACATTTCTTGTTTCTTTTTTTCAAGCAGCACTTAGCAAAGATAAGACGATACAGCTGGGAGGAACCCCAGGTCGATGTTCCTTATCTGGAAATGCACTCTGACTTTTGGAAACCACCTATTATTTCCAATAAAGTAGATTTGAAATGCCCTTTCTTTTCAGCACTACATTCTTTTCCATATCATGTGTTTGATTTACAATAACAAGAAAATTTCTGTTTATAGTGCTACATCTGGTTGGGTGGATAGAATGCCTAAATTATTTTCTGTGCTTGCAGACCTGATAATAAATTTTTTCAACTATTTCCATAGTAACATCTACAGAAAAGATTCAGTCAGAGTAACATGGAACAGGTTAAATTTCGTATGTGACTTATGTTTTCCTTCCACATTTTGTTAAGGAAAATGATTTATTCATAGCTCGTTAGTGCTTGAAGTGTGTACATATATTTCCTCCATGGAGGTCAAGATCATGCCAAAAGAATGTGAAATCACCTCTCAGCTTCTATATAGCACTTTATTATTACTGCAGTATCTGAACAATAGGAAATTGAAAATGAACAGATTATGGAAATAAGCCATTGAGGAGACAACAAAGCAAACAAATTTCATTAATGAGCAATAGCTTTAGTGAATGTGTTCCACTTGCAATATTTTAGAACTGTGTCTCCAGCTGCAGAAACAGAGTGTTGAACAGAAGCCCACAAAAACCACTGAATCATTCATTAGCTTGCTGGAGGTAGAAGGTGGTTAGATGGCATAGTGGGTTAATGCAGAAGCTTTTCAAGCTTTTCAAATGAGTTATATCTAGATTTAGGTCACAACTGAGACACATCCAGAGGTATCATCTTGCATTCTATGGATACTTTGTCACCCACACAGATGTATTTCATGATTGGCAATCGGCTCCAATGTGAAAAAAACAAAAACAAACAGGCATACCAAGAATATTGCCCTTGGGATTGAGAGGCTGTGTAGATAAGGATTCAAACTGATCACCCACATGATGACTAGCTCTTCTAAAACTACAAGTCCATAGAGATTCTTTAAAAAGTGACATTAAAAATGGTCTTCCTCACAAAATACAGAAACAAGTAAATGTTTGTTTTAAAAATACCATTAAATCAGAAAAAAAATGTATAAGACTTATTGCATAGAAGCACATTTTTTTTGTGAAGTAACTAAATTAATCTCCAAATTTCACATTTTCCGGAGCAATAAAAATAGACATTTAGTCTCTAAAATGCTAATAACACCTAACTGAATACATAAATATACACATACAGCATTAAGACAGTACCTACACAAACTAAGATATGATTATTAAATCTCTGCCATTGCCATCTAGAAGATGAGTGCTCTGGATAGACAGAGTACTTTTTGCTATATGGATATTCTTTGCTGCAAAGTTAGAATAAACAAAGCGTTGTTTGGTGGAAAGCCAGTGAAGTGAAATTAATGCTGCTCTCAGTTGTTGCCATAGGCTAGAAGGTGACCAGGTGGTATCTGTGTGTGTGAGCAGGGTGTGCGTGGCATGGTAGAACTGCACTGGAAAAGGAGGTGGGCAGATGGAGTTGGAAAAAATGGAAAAATAAGGGCTATCAAGAATATTGTATGCCTCTTCTTGCTCAAATGTTGGTCTTTTATCTTTTCCACCTCCTCAGTCCTTCAGAGAGTCACAATAGCTAGACAGATGTGAGAAGTACTACTTTGATTCCAGGACACTCAATAAATACATGACAGTGATACGTTGTTCCAAACAGCTTACATTCTGAAAGTAGAATCAACATGAAGCAGTCTGTAGGCTGCATCAGAAAGTATTGGAAGATGCCAGTTATTGTGCAGCTTTTGGTTTTGTCAGATTTCTCCAGATGACACTCCGAAATTAACCTGTAAAGCTGTTGTCCCATCTTACTCGGTGGGCTTGGAGGATGTGAGCTTTCAGATAGTCTGTTGCAGCACCCAGGAGTCACAAAAATTACTCAGGAGGGACAGAAAAAAAACAAACAGTGAACGCAAGGACAAGAGTCATGACAATGGCTCCCCTAAATGGTCAGAAAACACTTTCTTCAACATTTGCCTTAAAACACAAACACGGCTAATTTGGAGTAGTGGGTATCCTGGATAAAAAGCTTTACATCTAACAGCAAGGTAAGATTACAAAGCCTAACCTCTAACAATGAGCTAAGATAACAATGCTTAACACATAACACAGAGGTAAGAGGAAGAGAAATGTCCAGGTTTGAGCCAGGATGAAGCCAATTTTCCTTTTACCGATTTTTTTTTATTTTTTATTTTTATTTTTTTTTCTTCAGTAAGCTTTCTTTTAACTAGTAGCAGAGTGTTCCAGCTAGGAATGATAACAAATGGTGGAATGTTTTTCTAACTGCTGGGCCTTCAAGGTCTCACGTTTACTCTGCCGGCTCAGACACTACGGGGAGATCTATGACCCGCCCCAGTAGGAGGCTGAGTTAGACAGACAGCAAAATTGGCCAGAGATATTCCATTCCATATATCTACGTAAGCTCAGAGGAAGGTCAGAGATCACAGAAGATTACTTCCTTCCTGCTTCTTCTTCCCTTCTCTCCCGTCTACAGCTGCCATCCAGGGAGGACTCCCTCCGTCCATCACTGTCAACCCTTAGGCTCAAGCTCTCCTGCCCCTCATCACTCTGTGCTTTCTCCAGCAGCAGCTCCAGAATTTCTCAGAACTGTTTGCAGCTAAGGAGAGTGCTGTGGGAGTTGCTGGGGGTGGGGGGAGACAAGAAGTTTTTGTACATATCTGAACATATTTGTATATAATTGTATATATTTTCTTTTAGCATTAGTGTTTAATTAAAGCTGTGTAGTTTAATTTTCAATCCAGCAAAGTCTCTCTCTTTTTCTCTCCTTTCCTACCTGGGTTGGAGGGGGAGGGGATCAAGAGCATTGTTGTCAAACCTGAGTCAAACCGTGACAAGAAGAAACAGAAGAGAGAAAGTAAAGAGAGAGAGAGAAGGGAAGTATCACCACCCTTGGATCCAGCGAAGAGTCTTGATGGCAGATGCCTGGATTTCTCTGGCAAGAGGGTGCATGCTTGGGGCTGGTCTCTGCCTCTTCTATAATTTTGTTAGCTGTGCTCTGCAGAGTGCCTTTGGGTCCAAATTAGAGGAACTATCATCCAGTGAGACCTTGTGGTAGGTGTCTGCTACAGTCTGCTGAATCAAGAAGACGTAGGTGGAGCCTTCTTTGGACACCTCAAAGAGGCTTCAGGCCTGTTGGGCCTGCTTCTCACAGTGACTTCAACTACCCTGATATTTGCACAGCAGTTCACAAGCAACGCACAGTGTTGCTCTTCTAGATCAGCTGTGTATAAGTAAGGAAGATTCAGTCAATCATACAAGTCTCTAGGAATGGACAAGTTGCATCCCAGAGACCTGAGGGAGTTGGCTGTAGTAGTTGCCAAGCTACTGTCATGATATTTGAAAAGTAATGTCAGTCAGGTAAAGTCCCCAGTGACTGGAAAAAGGAAAACACTGCACCCATTTTTAAGACGGGCAGAAAGGAGGAACCTGGGAACTACTGACCTGTCAATCTCACCTCTGCCTGGGAAGATCATGAAACAGATCCTCCTAGAAGTTATACTAAGGCACTCAGAGGACAGGGAAGTGATTGAAGACAGCCAGCATGGCTTCACCAAGGGCAAGTATTGCCTGACTGAAGTAGGAGACTCTCACAATGGAGTGAATATGTCAGTGGACAAGATGATACTTATCTGAACTTCTGGAAGGTCTTTCACATGGTTCCTCACAACATCCTTCTCTCCAAGTTGGAGAGATATGGATTTTACGAGTGTACTGTGGATGAGGTATTGGTTAGATGTTCGCTTCCAGAGTGTTCACTTTCTCTATGTCCAGATGGAGATCAGTGACGAGTGACCCATATTAGGACAGTTACTGTTTAATATCTTCATTAATATCATAGACAGGAAACTAAGAACACTCTCAGCAGCATTACATACAACAGCTTGGGACCTGGACAAGCATGAGAAGTGGGCCCATGTGAAACTCATGAGGTTCAACAAAGCCAAGTGCAAGGTCCTGCACATGGGTCAGGGTAACCCCAGGTATTAGTACAAGCTAAGGGATAAAGGACTTGAGCATGGCCTTCAGGAGAAGGACTTGGGGGTGCTGGTTGATGAAAAGCTAGACATGAACCAGGAATGTATGCTTGAAACCTAGAAGAGCAATCATACCCATGGCTGCATCAAAAGGAGAGTGGCCAGCAGGTCAAGGGAGGTGATTCTTCACTTCTGCTCTACTCTGATCAGACCCCACCTGGAGTACTGTGTCAAATTCTGGATTCTTCAGTACAGGAAATACATGGACATACATGTTGGAACAGTGCCAGAGAAGGCCACAAAAAATTATCAGAGGGATGGAATGCCTCTCCTATAATGACAAGCTGAAAGATTTGGTATCATTCAGCTTGGAGAAGAGAAGGCTTCAGAGACCTTTCAGTATTTCAAGGGCCCTATAAGAAATATAGGGACAAATGTTCCAGTAGGGTCTGTAGAAGTAGGTGAGGAGGTAATAGTTTTAAACTAAAAGTGCACCGCTCAGTAGATATAAAGATGACACCAATTTGTGTGGCAGCATTGATCTGCTTGAGGGTGTGAAGGCTCTGCAGAGGGACCTGGGCAGGCTGAATCAATGGTTCAAGGCCACATGTATGAGGTATGACACGGCTAAATGCTAGGCCTTGCACTGGGGTCACAACAGCCTCATGCAACACACCAGGCTTGGGGAAGAGTGGCCAGAAAGTTTCCCAGCAGAGAAGGACCTAGGCATGTTGGTCGACAATTGGCTGAAGATGAGCCAGCAGTGTGCCCAGGTGGCCAAGAAGGCCAATGGCATCCTGGCTTGTATCAGAACTAATGTGGCCTAGCAGGAATAGGAAAGAGATTGTCCCCCTGTAGTGAGGCCACACCTCAAATTCTGTGTTCATTCTTGGCCCTTTTTAGTGCAAGAAAGACATTGAGGTGCTGGAGTGAGTCCAGAGAAGGGCAACAAAGCTGACGGATGGTCTAGCGCACAAGCCTTATGAGGAACATCTGAGGTAAAAGGGGTAGTTTAGCGTGAAGGAAAAAGGAGATAGAAAATTGTGCCAACAAGATTTGAATGAGATATTACAGAGAAAAAGAGGGCCTGCATACCTGGAATAGTATAATCTGAAGCAGAAGCAAAGGTTGTGATCCAGCTGAATGGGCCTTTCTATGACTTAAGAAAAATAATTTGATTCTTCTTAGAAAGAGAAGTGGCTGCCATATTTCTGTATAGTGACTTTGTCCTACCTAAGCTCCTTTCCAAGTCAATACTCATATGATCTTCCTTACACCATTCACAGCAGATGAAAGGACCAGAGCAGCTCAGGTGAGCTGAGAGACCCTCAACCTATGACTGTGTACAAGGTGGAAGTCTTTCATACGTCCTGCTGTGCAGTTTTTTCTGGAGATGTCCTCTCCAATTCACTGATGCTCAGTCACATGCCCTTCAGTGACTCAGGTGTAAGCTCAGAGTCCCCAAGGCAGATGTACATCAACTGTTTTCACCAGGAAAAGTGACATCAATTCCCTATTGGAGATTGTTGAGAGATAAACAGGGACAAAAGAGACCAAGCTGTGATCTGTGAGAAAGATGGCATGTGTGTCCTTGTCCTGAAAGTGCTTTTAGACTGCCTTGTTTTAAACTCCTCCTATCCTGGTTAGTGGGAGAAAGGAGCTAAGGGTGAGGAGTGAAAGATCATCACAAACTAATGTTGATGTTATCCTCATTCATAAGGAAAGAAGGAATAGAGAGATGATGAGAGGGGACAGGAAAGAAGTATTTTAAAAAAGGAAAAAGTGGAAAAAATAAGAAAAACTGTAACAGTAAACTCTTGTTCAAATACATTTTTATATTAATTTTCTACAATTGGAATCTCTTTCCATTGTCACACCTAATTATTGCCACTGGAAAGAAATTAAGGACAGACGTGTTGTTCTAAATAGCTTTTAATGAGTGCAGTCAGGTCACAAAATAGGTGTATCAGTTCCTTTTATTTAAAGTTAAACCCTTACAGGTTTACAAGTAGCAAAAATGAATTCCATTAAGAAATAGAACTCAGAAGTTCAAGATAAATTTTAAGTCTTCACCAAGCAAGAGGCTGAAATTCAGCGGGAAATAATAGACTACTTGGTTTCCCAAAGTATTATTTTTTCTTTTAAGTTTCTTATGGAAAAGGGAGGAAAAAAAAAAAAAGAAAAAAATATAAAGCTCACAAAAACTTGTGCAGTGGAAGCATATGCAGTTGCATACTAACGATAGCATCCGTTATGCACTGCCTCATGTTCCCTTAACTACAGAACATTACATAACCACCGCCAGGAGACTTAAAAGACTTCCATTAATTTGTGATGGCAGCAATTAGCAAAGAGGGTGTTAATACTGGTGTTCAAGCTGTCAATTCCTGGCTATTTTTCATTTGGATTCTTTGTAAATTCTCACTGTTGTAAACACAAGGGTATCTATCACTGCATCTAGATAGAAAACAAAAATCGCTTTACTGGTTTGAGACATTTATTAGAGAGCTGAAATTTGTATTGTGGACAGCTAATAAAAAATAATCAATACTATGTACAAATCAGTACATGCAGAAAAATCAGGAAGTATTTGATCAGTGAAATGTACTTCTGTCTGAGTGCATGCCAGTTGTTGCATGTTATATGTTGACATGTGCTTTATGTAACTGGGCAATGTGAAGAGTAGGAATTCTTTCTGTTTAGCAGATCTTGGTGAAACATATTTGCTTTAACATCTTGTCATAAGGAAAAGTCAGTTAGTTGGAAGTGAAAATCTTCAATGAAAACATGCAATTTTTTTTACAAATAGCTTCTTTGAGAAGGTTTCCCTGGTCAAAGACTGAATTCATGGTCAAGGAAATGCAGTGACTTGAACCTACAGTACATGAAGCTTTGGGACATGACAGTATTCTTTTCTTGTAAGAAATATAGATGAGTTGACATTTCTATGTCCTGCTTTAGGGTTAGTTGCTCATTACTTTCTAAAGAACACAGTGGAGGCCAAGAAACAGTAGAGAACATTACCTTTACACAACGTACCAATGAAGCACTTATTTTCTATCACAGGTGATGCTCTGGAGATGAGAGTATAGACCTCAGTCTTCCTAAAGTTCTGCTGGAGATGGCATCCAAGATCAGGGAGTTGTTGTTATGCCCAGCTAAATACCTGAGAATTTAACTTACCAGATTCAGTCACCATATTATGGAATGTCAGTTCTGGTTGTGAGATAACTATGCATTTGAAAAAAATCACAGCATGATTCAGTATCTTGAATCTTCGGTGGTGTTTTCAAATAATTTAGTAGTTTACACATCTATTATAAATATATAAGCCTATATTTTAAATATTTTTTGTGTCACAAAAATCTGCAAATCTTTCATGTATTGCAAACATATGGAACTTAAGTTCATCCCCTTCTGGAATCAGAGGGCAGTAGCTGATCTGTGTGAACTACGCTGCATAATGCTAAAAGGAGATAATTTTTTTCCAAGGAGAGCAGAGTAAATTCCATCAGCTACAAAAAACAGCTATGGAATCTCTTTTATGACCACATAAAAAAAAAAAAAAAAAAAAAATTATAGAGGTTCTTATTTGAAAGACCTGTAACACAGTAAACTGCATGCTGTGCAGTTTTTTCTGCCTCAGTTAAATTGCTAGGTTAAACTCACACTATCGGAAATTGAACTTCTGATTCTGTGTAACATATTTCAAGCTTAGCATAAAAAATACAGTCATCTGTTTGACTTAGATCTCCAGCCTGTACTGCTTGATAGCATTAGTTATATATATGCTGAATGGAAAAGGGTCCCTATCACCTGCAATGTTTTTCAAAATCTGTATTTAAAGGTTCTAAGCCTACAATATTCTAAGATAAGCAGAAATAATATTTCTTGAATTTTGTGAGCTATTTTTCCCCACTGCTAAAATGCAATTGCTTCCAATGCTCAGTTTTAACTACCACTGTAAATGCCTTTTTCTTCTCTGTGAGCATCAGCTGCATAGCTAATGTTAGCAGGAAATTTTTAATAACTGTAGAGTAGGACACCTGAGGACAGGCAGCTAAATCAAATATATAATTAAATATTGGATCTCATTTTCAATGAATGGTGTGGAAAACAAAATAAAAATGTGTTTTAAGATACATTAAACAAATGGAGGATGGTCCATCAATAAGTATGAAACATGAGGGTCTAGTTGCATGGTTCAGTTAAGAAAACTCCTGAAGTATTTTAGCAGATCAGCAATAATGGTGGAGGGTTTCAAATAAATCCACATTTATTAAAATTGTCCATAATTACCTGTTGTTGGTCAACACCAGCAACAGGATGGTAGGTGGCCAAAGAATGACCTTTGGTCTACTGCAGACGCTGGAAGTGCTTATATTTACTCCCTGGATCACTATGTCAGAGAGAGAACAAACATACAACTGCTGCTGCTCTCTTGGAATGTACTCCAGAAGTGGCTGAGAATGCATCTCATTTTATAACTCCCTGTTTTGATGCCCTCTTTTCAGATGCAGGCTAGAAAGGGGAAGAATACAGCCCTAGCATTGATGGGGGAGATGGTTCTCTGCTATGTCACAGAATCTGAAGAACACAAGTCTATCTTGTCTGTCTTTATTACCAACAGACTAGAACAATCTAGAAGTTAAAGGCTCTTTTGATCAGTACAAATCCCAATAAAAATTTAGCCTTCCTTTAATTACATATAATAACAGTTTGCCAGTGCAGATATGCATTAAAATTCCATGTCAACAAAGACAGTGTTTATGTAGTTGTTTTGGAGTTGCCAACAAAAAAGACAAGAAATTGACTAAAAACTAGTTTTACTGGACTCAGTCCATCAATGAATGCTTTTATTGACGCTTTTATTCATTCTAAGTAACTACTTCCTGACCTGTCATTTTCTTGATCCTCTCCCAGACTGTTTAGAGCATAGAAGAAAAAGAATAAAAACTACTCTACTATAGCAGTACAGCAAATGGAATAGCACTGAGCAGTACTATTGAACTTCAGTATCTTTCCTGTAGTGGGATGTACCACCAGTGTGATATTTACTGGTTTAGGGAGATGAAGTGGGTAGATATCACAGAATCACAGAATGTTAGGGGTTGGAAGGGACTTCTGAAGATCATCGAGTCCAACCCTCCTAACAGAGCAGGACCAAAACTAGGGCAGATCACTCAGAAAGGCATCCAGACCAGTCTTGCAAGTCTCCAGAGAAGGACACTTCAGAAGCTCACTGGGGAGCCCGTTCCAGTGCTCTGTAACCCTCACAGTAAAGAAGTTCTTCCTCACGTTGAGGTGGAACTTCCTGTGCTCGAGTTTGAATCCATTGCCCCTCATCAGATCACAGGGCACAAGTGACAAGAGGCTGTCCCTGCCTTCTTGATGCCCAACCCTCATGTATGTATAGATATTAATTAGATCCCCTCTGTAGCAGTTCAAACCCTGTTTTGGGTCAAAGCCACCTTATCTCAGGGCACAATAGCCCAGGTATAAGCAAAGGGCCAATTACACACCCGGGGAGAGAACGCATTAGAGATGAAAGGTTTCTTGGTTAATCCTACAGTTCCCGGCTCAGAAACGCTGACAGGAGTCACGGCGACGGCTGCCTTGGCTGCAGCTGCGGGGGTTTGGGGCTGCTGCGGTGGTTTTGGCGTCCCAAGGGACGGAGGGACATGGCTGGAGCTGTGGCTGGAGCTCGGGAGCGCGACTGCCAGGGCTGCTTTAGCAGCGCTTGATGACGGAGGCTTCAGAGAGCGAGCAGTTATCCCAACTTTTTAGTGTGCTCCAGCTCCCTTCTTCCGTTCCTTCGGCTCTGTTTGTGTAGCTCCTTGGCAAGTGGGCTCCACGAGAGAAAGCAGGAAGAAGCTCCCTTTTTCCAGCCACAGAAGGCTCCCTTTTATCTGGTCTCCTATTCCTCTTTCTTCTCTCTTCTTCTACTTATCTCTCTTTTGTACCAGTAGCAGACAATACCAATAGGCAAAATCGATGTATGATGGCCCTTAACGACCAGTCTTTTTGTCTGCTCAGCTCCCAGTCCCAAGGTGTGGTTCCTGCAAGGGCTGGGGCCTGGCTGCAAACACAGCAAGGTGGGGCTGGGTCTCCCTGGCCTTAATGGTGTGAGCCCCTGCCCTCAGCCCCCTCCCCGCAGTGCTTCTCCTTTTTTTTTCTTTTCCTCTGTTTAAGTCTCTCTATCGCAGCCAATTTAGTTGAGAGATACATCTTTTGTGGAGGCCGGTTCTCCACACCCCCCTCTGTCTTCTCCTCTCTAGACTGAAATGCCCCAGGTCTCTTAGTCTTTCCTCATAAGGAAAGTTCCAGTTTGTTAGTCATCCTAGTAGCCCTCTGTGGGACTCTCTCAAGTAGATCCCTGTCACTCTTGAACTGGGGAGCCTAAAACTGGACACAATACTCCAAGTGAGGTCTCACCAGGGATGAGCAGAGGGGGAAGAGAACCTCCCTCGATCTCCACTTAATGCACCCCAAGACACCTTTGCGCCTTGGCCGCAAAGACACATTGTTGTCCTGTGTATAATTGTTGTCTGCCAAGACTCCAAGCTCCTGCTCCTTGGAGCTGGTCTCCAGCAGATCACCTCCTAGCCTGTACTGGTGAATTTTGTTATTCCTTCCCAGGTGCAAGACTTCACACTTGCTCTTGTCGAACCTCATTGTGGGCTCTTTGCCCAGCTCTCCAGCCTGTCCAAATCTTGCTGAATGGCCGTACAGCCTTCAGGTGACTCAGCCAATTGCAAAGACTCAGCCAATTGCAAAGACAAAAAAGAGGGTTGAGATTCCAAGTATTCATAACGAAGAAGAGGTGAAAGATGGTAAAAAAAGAAAAAAAAAAAAGAGCCCAAATTAATAAGAAACAGAAAATATTTTGCATTAATTTTATGTTAAAATAGTCTACTAATGAAGTCATAGTCCTGTCTGCAGGGTTACTGCAGAGATGACTGAAAGTGGCTATTTAATTCTCAGCATGATTTAGGCTAATTCATTCACATCTTATAATTTTGCATAGTTCTTTTGTAGTTCAGTACTTTCTGTCTTTAACTGTTCAAGCTGGTGTTCCATATGACTGATATAACACTGAGCTGTGGGCATTCAGAGTGTGAATCAATACTTAAATTGCCTTGTTAATGGCTGAAACATCTGGTATAACATATTTTTATGAGAAAGTGAAGGTGAACATTAATTTTACTTTTTTTGGAACTATCTTCCACCCTATTTAGTCAGTTTGGAATTTAGATTAGGCTAAAAAGAAGCATTAAACTACACATTTCAGAATGAACAAAAATTAATCTAGACCTGTGCTTAGAAAAGATTAAAAATAAAGATCTCACTTACATTACATTGTCTAAAAATGAATAGGCTGCGTGGTCACAGTATCCTCTTCCTATTACTTGTAGGCAACTGATGGGGAATCTTAAACTGATAAGGATCATAAAATCTCTATGCCACAAAGAGCAGACAACCTCTTACACTCTGTGGTAAAAAATACTGAAAGAGATTAATTGTGTTGTCTAACACAACAGAGTATGAAAAGCAAATATTTTAAAATATTTTTGTTCCCTGTGACAGAAGAAACCTTGTTAGAGTGTATTTTTAGACAGTAAACTATGCTACTGCAACTCTTTTGTTGAGTGTATTACATAAATCTTTTCTTTTGCGTTTTTCAAAGAACCATGTGAGTTATTATTACACCTAGCTATAAGTTTCTGAGGCTTTGTTTTCTAGTAATTTCTTTAATGTGCACACACACACATAACCCCTCCAAAAAAGGGAAACTTCCCTCCTTATACATAATTTTAATTGTGACTGAGGTTTCTTGCTACCACTGAACTTTTATGGCATATGGCTGCCTAAGAAATTACAGCAGTAACTTTTCAGAATATAGACTGTTCCCCAGTGAGAGGAATTCAGAGAAATGCTGAGACCCTCACTACCAGGCTAAAGACAGAAAGCAAAACTGTGATACAGTGAATACTGGAAGCAGAGGTCGTAGACTTGGGACTAAAGAGCAATGCTGTAGAAAGACAATGGAAGTAAGATATTTGATTGACAGGATAGAAACAATAGGCAAACATCCCTCCTGAAACCTATCAAAGCACTAAAAAAAATTTAAAATAATTATGTTCATCGAGATCACCACAAGTTCCTTTGCACTTAGGTAAATAAACTGTATAGCACCTTGAAAGGCTCAGAATTTAGCTCCAGTTCCAGTTTTATCCAACAGAAAAAAATGGTACTAACCTTCAGCATGTGTTTTTTCTGAGTCCCTGCAGTAAATACTTACAGCTACGTAGCGTAAATCTTTCTCCCATGGTATTTGAGTTTTTGGTTTTGTTTTGTTTTTTTAATAACCCACTAGTACAGTAGCAACTTCCCACATAGTAAGACTTTGACCCTGACATGGTGGAGGAGAGCTGAAGTGTAGTCTTCTGGTTGTGATTAAGATGTATGAAGACAGGGGAAGTGAGGAAGCTCAAGGCAGCTTTATGCTGCACCATACTTAGACCACTTTATTTATATTTATCTAGATTTCTCAAAGTTGAGTTTAGAAAAGCAGAATTTGGACAACAGTTTCTCACAGTTCGATGTTTTGAGAGCATTCTGTACTTCCTGTCTGAAACTGTTTACCTTTAATTACATCCTCACAGTAGTGAAAATTAAGGGTTTCACTCAGTGATTTAATTATAGACAAGGTTCAGCAAGACTACTGTAACTTAAAAGGATAACAGAAACAACAAAAATTAAACTCAGCTTGAAGTCTGGCATCCATTCCAAGCATAATATGGAAACCAATTAACTTGGATGGATTCTGCAAAGTCCCATTTAACTGGATTTGTTATGTACTAATTCAGGCAGCTTTCTGACAAATTCACAGTTAAAGGTGTTAGTGCCTATTCGTAGTCCTATACTGTCCAATGAGATTCACAGTTTTAAAGACTTAAACATCTAAAGGCTTTAACAGTGAAAACAAATACCATAGGCAGACTGAAATTTATCCCAGTAGTTAATGCATGGGTTATGTATCACTTCATTCCTACTTATATTTTAAAAAACATATGACATGTAGAAAACAGTGATCTATCTTCCACTTTGTTGATTATTCTGGCATTTGCATTCCCAATACTCTGTGGATTATTATTTATGGTTTCCAATATTTACATTTAAATAGCTAAATTATAACTAAAAACAGAATTAAGAGGAAAGATCACAAAAGTTTAATCCAGGGAGATGATGATAAAATATCCTCTTTCTGTAATATGCTGTGGATAGTGATGTAAACACGTCTTGAAATTATGTGCTCATCGATGACACCTCTTGACAGAAATAATCAGACACATAATGCTATATAATTCAGAGTTTGTAGGCAAAAAGTTCAGGTTTGCATTATTTTTTATCTCTCAATTCTCTGAAGTTTTTATGGTTATTCAATATAATGTATTTTACACTGCTATAGCCCTCTGTATGTGATTAGCAATGGTTCTAATATTTTTTAATCCTATTTTATTCAATTAGAATGAGTGTTTACATTATTTCCATATTTTTATGAAACATATTCACTTGCAGAATGAAGTATTTTCAAAAACTGTGAAATATCAGGAGTTGCTTCTTTTGGATTCGTAGCTAGAAATGTTTTTAACAGCTCTTTAAAATCATTATTACGATTACCTTCACTGCATTACTAGCTAATTGAATTGAACTGATTCTTTGCAAATTGAGACAGCATTTTTTAATTTATTTTTTTCACAGCAGATATCATTAGCTAGGAACAGCAGTGATTTGGTACCAGCTTGGAATCTGACGAATTTTGTGTGTTCAGAGTTGTTTGTGGATGCTCCAGTCACTCAGCACCACTGGAGCAGAATTATTAGTTTCCTGGCAGTGCAAGCACATGGTGTGGTCTCTTCTGTGTACCTGAATGTGATTCTGGAGGAAGTTATGGGTGATATCTCACCAGAGAACCTTTTAGATACTGAAATAAAATGTATATGTTTTCATATAAAAAATCATTGTCACCTTGGAGGTTTGTGGACAGGGTAAGCACAGCCAAACAATGTAAAACTTTCTAATCTTTCCTACACTAGTCAGGAAAACATTCTAGTACACTGAATTTTAATGACATGAAATAAACCCAAAGGCCAAGATCACAGCAACTCTGTGTAAAGTGGTATTTGGTAACACAATATAAAGGGGCAGTTCTGCATGCCCTCCTAAGGCCACTGGGCAGTCAATTGCAGGAGACTGACTTATTGACATGTAATTTAAATTATTAGAGAAATGACCTGTTTCATGAACATACACTTCAGTAATTTGCTATTAATATCCCTCTTGAACATTAAGCAATTTTATTCTTCTCATTCTGTGATTCTGTGAAATAGCTGTAAGCATCTTAAAACAGAGAACTATAGACAAGACAATGAGTAACAAGAGAATAAAGCAAACCAAAAAACCTGAAATTATTAAGAATAGAGCAGCCACGTGGAAAATGTTCAGACAAGATTGTGTTCTCTTGCTTTTTAAATAAAGTTATGTGCACAATCTTTAAAAGTAAGATATATCTTGAAATTCTAATGGATGTAAATGGATGTAAATGGATGTGATGTTCCATGTTTAACGGAGGAAAATCAAATCAGCTATAAGACTATTTTATTAAGATTCCTAAACTGAAAAAAATTTCTGTAAGAATACATTCCATAAATGAAAGTAAAGACAAAGACAACATACTTAAAAGTTTACAGCACATTTTAAATTTTAGATACCAATATGCAATTTCAGAAAGCTTGAGTCCTGATACAGAAATAGATTGTATGTGGATAACAGATCCAACAGTGAGAAAGAAAAAATTAAAATTTTTTTAAAAAAATTGTCCTGATTGTAGAAGAAACAAGAATCATGTAACATGGTTGGCTTAAATTAAAATAAATAAATAAATAAAATTAAAAATACTATAAATTACATTTTAAAAGTAAGAGGAGCATTTAAAAATTAAGTAAAAGCACTCACAGAGTGCTAAGTGGAAATTGAGTAATTTTGCAAGAAAATGCACAAGTGCAGAAGCAAACCAATCTAAGCAATTTTCTTTGAGTAAAACTGCCATATATACAGAAATCAGCCCATAAAGGTCCTAGATACCTGTAGAGAAATTAATCATAAGTAGTTCTAGAGGTAGGATGCAACAGTAATGAGTAACAGGGATCTGTTGAAACAAAATGATTTCTTCATGAATTGGAGAATAACACCTAACTCTGTGGAACAGAGACATATCACACACAGCTCAGCAGCCTTCTTGACACCCCAGGGCTCATCTCAATTGCACTGGCATTCCACCTCCTCAATAATGGCATTTCCAAACTTCTGTCACCACCCAATGTTCCCAAAAAATTACTAGTCACAAAGAAACGTCTCCAGGTATAAGATGATTCAGAAATCTTCCTGCCAGTCTTTAGAGACACTGTTCACTAACCATGGAATACAAGTTATGTCATTATTATTAGCAGAGATAATTACACATCTGTAAATAATAATAAAGATACTGATACATTGATACAGTGTACATTGATGTATTGTCACATCCCATAAGGTGAGTACAGCTAGAGCTCCCCAGAGGCAGGGCCAATCCTCTCCAGTCCAGTGTCTAGTTTATCAGGATGGTTACCAAACCAGGGGTTTGGCAAGAACAGGGTCCAGGTAGCTTATCAAATGAGAACCACACCCAAGCACAATATCCAGTTGGTCAGGGCGGCTGTTTTGAGACAATTATTCATTTCAGGACTCTACACTTGGTATTAGTCATATGCTTAACTTTCCTGTAATCTTAAAATATGCCTTCTTGTCTCATGGACTATTTGTTTTTTTATTAAGACATCTTCAATAGGATATGAAGATTGAGCAGCCAGAATTCAAATTCAGCTACAAGAGGATCAGCACCTTTGATTAAAAACTGTACAAGTGAATAGGTAACTATAGCATAGAAACTATTGAACCTTTACCTCAAAACTCAAAGGCTGACAGCTGTGCCACATAAATCACTATTTCTTTCCTTCTGGTCATTTTGGCAGAGTTTCTTCAATTGAATTAGTATCTTGGGATGGGAATGCATCTTTATTTATCTGCCATATCAAAATTAACCAAGTAAAATTTTATTTCTTAAACTTCGGAAAATGCTGGACTGTTTGATAAAGAGTTTCTTTTTTACTTACTGAAAAATTTAACCATATAATTGTTATGTCCTCAAAAATAGATTACTAATTATAGGAGAAGTAGACTTTACAAGTGGTCAAAATTATAGAATTTCTTTGTATTATAAAAAAATTGAACATTTCCAAATGTATTTTAATTCTCTATGAAAAGTGAGAATAGTTTAAAAAAAATGTTTAGTAAAATAAAATTTCTGAAAAAAGTAATCTCAGTCTAACTGAACTGAACAATTCATCTTTAAATACACTGAAAATTCTTCCAGTTTCTATGCTATATTTTCTCATGTATGCAGCAAAACATGTTTCACAATGCAAAATGGTTTTTGAAAGAAAAAAAAAGGAATATTAACCATTACTCTTCTTAGTGAAGTTCAAAGAACTAGGACTATCTCCTGATATGGTGTTCATTGATATTTTAATACCCAAATGAATCAAAAGGCCATAGTCAACTGTCATAAATTTTAATTGCAATTTTACTTCCGTTAGAATAAAAATACGTGTTTAGCTCCTTATTTTCCTTTTTTCTAATACTTTAGTAATTGAACAGCCCCTTTAATTCTTAACATGGATTTGGTCTTCATTTTTTCTTTTGTTTCCTTTTCTCTCAATACTTTCCCTTTTTCTTCTCCAAGTACTTGTTCCTCTCTTTTCAGCTGTAATCTGAACAACTTGCAAAATTTCTTACAATAACACAATATGAAATCACATATGCAAATATTTTCATACATGTATATAGTATATATACATATAAAGTTAAAATATGTCACTTACAGGCCATTGTCTTAATAACTTTCATCTCCCATTTTGGAGGGTTTTTTTGAGGTTTTTTGGAGGTTTTAAATATTAATTCTTTTTGTCCAATAAGGTGCTTGAACATTAGAAGTTTCTTCCTTTGTGTATGCAGTGCTTACTCTGTTTTCCATTCCATTCAAGCTTCAAGGCAGTAAGTTGCACCATTGATATTAAGCCAGACCATATATACCAGCAATTTTTGCAGTACTCATCTAAATTCAATTGCAGGCTGCATCCACAGAATTTGATTGAGTTATTGATAAGTATGGGAGTATAGAATAAGAACAAAATCTGTCCACTGTGTCTTTCTTTAAAACACTACCAACTAATTCTTCATTGTTTAATGATATTCATTTCTTCCAGAAGCCTTAAAATTAATATTTAGAAGTCTTCTGTGTCTGATTTTGAACATGGAATTTAGAATATATTCCTGATAGTATCTTAAGTAAGGATAAGATTTTTATTAATTTTTGTTCTTTGTTTTATAACATTTACCATTGTAAGGAATAAGTCTTATTTCAATTTCTGTTTCACAAGTGATTTATAGAACTATCAGCCAATTACTAAATTTTAATTACTTTCAAACACAGTGTGCAGAAGTCTACATTAAATAGCTATAAACATCTTAATATTTCCCTCTGACAGTTGCTTCTCATCAGTGAAATATTCTATGTGACCAAGATCTCTATATGTTTTTGCATACCACAAGAGAAAACACAATTTTGCTATCTGACCCTTTAAATATTTATACAAAAGTCCTGCCACTAACCAGAGGAAGAAGTAAAAAACCTGGAATAAATATTTGCAAATAATTCTAGCAAAACTATCCATACTAAAAGAAGTTGCAGACTTAAAACTACAATACTTATTTTCATTATCAAAAAAAAAAAAAAAAAAAAAAAAAAGAAAAGAGATGCTTGAGTGCTTGATCATATTAGTGTTTTACCTCAAGTGGCTCAACATGTCTAATGACCTATTAGCATAATATAGGCAAAGAAACCAATAAATATTCTGTGAGAAGCCATTACACTTGTAGATGTTAGATAATCCTGAAAACTTACTCCTGCATGAGACACCTTGTTCTTGCTTAGAAATATTAAATCTGCCAAAACTATTTTAGTCCAGCCTACTGTGATCTTTGGAAGGTTTCAGTTCTCTTCTGTAGACTCCCCCAGGACAGTCACTTCTATTTGAATAGCACATTGTGAATGTCATTCCATACACATCTCAAAGATGTCACGAACCTGCTCTACTCCTGTGGTGCGGGGTAATTCATCCTCCCAGTGCCTGCTTTCACCTTCTGTGGTCTTTGTGTTGAGGTTGGAGCACTTGCCAGAGAAGACTGAAGCAAAGAAGTCACTGAGGACCTCAGCTTTCCCAATATCCTGTGTTGCTACCTTGCCCATTTCCTCAGGAGAGGGCCTACTCTCTCCTTAGATGTCCTTTTCTCCCCAACATAACTGAAGAAGCTTTTCATATTGTTCTTAACATCCCTGGCAAGATTTAATTCTAGCTGCTTGGACAACCTCTTTGCAATCCTCCCAGGATGCCTGCCATGGCTTCCACCCCCTGTATGCTTCCTTCAGTTTGAGCATTTCTAGGAGCTGCTTGCTCATTCATGCCAACCTCTTGGAGTTTCTACTTGACTTCCTCTTAGTTGGGATGCAACACTTTTGGGCCTGGAGAAGCTGATCCTTAAATATCAGCCAGCTTTCATGGGCCCCTCTACCCTCCAGGATGTTATCCCAAGACACTCTCTTGAGCAGATCCCTGAAGAGGCTGAAATCTGTCCTTCTGAAGTCAAGGGTATTCAAGCTTACTGTGAGCCCTCCTTGCTGCCCTAAGGATCTTGAACTCCACCATTTTGTGGTCACTACAATCAAGGCTGCCCTTGAGCTTAACATCCCTCACCAGCCCTTCCTTGTTGGTGAGGACAAGATCCAGCATAGCACCTCTCCTTGCTGATTCCTCGATTACTTGGAAAAGGAAGTCATCATCCTTGCACTCTAGGAACCTCCTGGATTATTTGCATTTAGCAGAGTTGTTCTTCCAACAAATGTCAGAGTGGTTGGAGTCTTCCATAAGGACCATGGCTTGTGAATGTGAAGCCGCTCCTATTGGTCAATATAGAGCCTCATCTATATTTCTTAATAGGTAAAGAGACTTCATGAACCTAACAAGGCCACATTCTATTCTACATATTTCTCCAGTAATTGTTTTATATCTTGCCATTATTTTCATTTTTCTTAGGGTTTTGGGTTTTTTTAGGGGGCAGGAGTGTTTTGTTGGGGTGGGGGTGCCTTTAATAAATGACAATTCTGGAACTAGCAATACAAAAGTCTTTATATGTGCCACACCCCTAAGTATTTCAGAGCCATTTTATTTTGCCCTGTAAGGTTTGGGGATACCAGCGAAGTCCAAAATCTCATTTCTCCTATTTTCAGTGCTTGCTTAGTATATAAAATTTCAGTGCTTTTTTTTTTTTTTTTTTTTTCCCTTTTCTTTTTTCCTCTTCCTTCTGTTCCGTTGTCTCCATGCACTGCTTTGTACAAGTACTTGCTTTTCCAGCTCGTGCTGTAAACACCACCATCCTGCCCATGTTAAAAAATGAGCAGCCTGCTCTTTCCTCTTTTAAAACTCAGAGTAGCAGAAGCAGATTGGCATTGTTTTTTAACATGCACAGTGTACATTACTGCAAGATGTCATATTTCCCCAAAGGGGTACTCAGAATGTCAAGAAACTTGGACCAGACACAACAAGATCATAAATATGCTACATAGAGCACTACAGGATATTTGTATAGGATTATCATTAAATATCAGATGAATACTGTTCCGTCACATGCTCTCCATGGAATAAGATTTGATGGTTACATACTTGTGATAATGCAAATTTTATCTCTATTTTAATACCACAGCTCTGCAAATAAGATTTCCAAAATAAGTGGTGCTTATATTTTTAAATAGGTTAGATTTTTAAAAACTCAGTTAAGAATAGATAGCAATAGCAAAATTTTCCATGAGCATAAATATAATCTATTTACACCTTCTACTAGTAGTATGGATACTCATATTGTGCTAGAAACATAAAAAAAAAAAAACCAAAAAAACAGTGTGCTTTTAAATCCCTGTCTTAAAAAACTCCAAACTTGAATTAATTTGATATGGAAAAACAGGAGTTTATGTTTATAATCACCTGAGGAAAAAAAATAATTTAAAAAGTATTTTCTTATACATTTTTTAAGTACAAACTTTGTTATGTGTTAATTTAAAAACATGGGAAAAAATATCCTGTTTTCTTATGATCAAAATCTCTTTCCCCCCCAAAAAAAATAGTTTAAAAAATGTAATGAAGGGGTTTATTTTTCACTTAAACCACAACCTTCTAAAATCCTTACTAATTCTCACAGCTATTTGCAATAATGTACACAATGGAAGCCATGATTCCTACTTTAATAGTTCCTGTCTTGTGGACAGCTTCCATTCTAATCTCTATCCAGGAAAACTCAGAAAGTGTACCTAATGCAAGCCAAGGCTCCAATATTTTGATCACACAGCTGGTGTCCAACTACTGTGATCCATAAACACAATCCTGAAAAAAAGGGATAAAATGAAAAAAAATTAGCACATATAAACAGTTGATTTACCTTCTGCAGGTGGGACTTTTATGCCCCTATATGCTTTCAGATGTTGCTATTGATAACCCAAACTTAATGGGCCCCTATTTCCATGTGAAATAACCAAACCAAATCAAATCCTGGCTTACCAGGAGAGTCTTAATAATACATGTATATAAACAGGACTGTTGCGAACTGGTGCCTTGCAGTAACCCCACGCCTGTGTGAAACAGCAAGCTCTTGGTAGTAGCAGACACTGTTAGAACCAAATCTGTTCTGCAGTAGCTTTGCACAGCTTAGTTTTCCTGTACTCCTGCAGTTCTAGCCTTCTCTTACTTTATGTGTTCAAAGGCTGTGGGTATATCTCGGTTTCCCACTGAAGGTTTCTGCGTTCCCCAGCCACATTGTACCCTTTGCTTTCCACACTCTCTATATAACCCTCTACTCCAGGAGCTGTGGTTTCACAGAATGTACAATCACGTTCTGCAAGGTCTCAGTCTGAACCTAAAAGAGAGTTAATACATTTCACCATGCCTCAGATATCCACCTAAATGGTGCAAGAAACAAGTGGTTTATACTAGGGCTAATCAGAAAAAAACCCAAAGAAACTACAGCAGTTTATGTATGCCAGACACCTTCCTTTAAGGGCTTCCAGCAGCAACTCTCTAATTTCACTTATTTCACAGCCTGAGCCAAATATACTGTGAGATAAGTACAGCCTTCAACTGCACATACCATACATCCCATTACCAAAAAATCCAGTCTCTAGAATAAACACACCCTTCAGTCCTTCTCTCAGCCCTGCCTTTCTGTTTATTGGTCCACTGACTGGGTTTTTCCTCAATATGTGTGATTACTATTTAAACAGACCTTATGTCTGACTATCCTGGACCTTTCCTATAAGTAAGCAAAGACCACCTTTTGTTTTTTTAAGGATTGTATAACTGTGTTTTGACAGAGTCTTGGCTGCTCCTGCTGCATCATCCATGCCTCAGTTGCCTTTCCTTGGTAGAGAAAAGAAATCAGTTAATTTCTAATGGATATTTCTGCATTTTGTCACAGATACAAAGGTGTGAAGCAGTTACTCCTGGTTAAGACTATATCTTATCACACACTACGTTGTTATGGACTTGCTCAGCACAGGAGCTCTTTCTGCAGTGGTCCTTGTCCTCAAACTGGAATATTGTTTCTGAATCTGGTCAAAAGTGTCTGCATCACATTCTAGTCCTAGTACAAATAAATCTGTTGGCTGTTGCCTCCAGGAACTAAAGATTTCCAGTTGTTTATAGACTGGTTGGTAATACTTTTCTAAGAAAGCAGCACAACATATTTTTGACAATGGGCACAGCCTTGCTGTCTTCCAGCACTCTCAGGTGGAGGAGAGACCTGTGTTGTTGCTCAAGGCCTACCCATCCATCTCTCAGTTCACAAAGGCAGGAGAATTATGTGTTTAGGGAGAAAGTCCAGCCAGTTCCCCCGTTATCCTGGCAAGGTGTGAGGGCTTTTTTGACATAAAAAAACCTGTCTGCCAGCTTTGCATGCACTGCAGCCAGCTTTGCACTGCTCTGCATACCAGCTACCTCCCTGTGTGAAGCCCTTCCTCACACTCAGCCATGCACTCACTGCAAGGCAGAAAGGTTAGAGGCCAAACAGAACCAAGGTGAATATAATAATCTGCTTCTCCAGCCACAAGACTTTACGGCTTCCTTTATGGCATTCCCCAAAGGAGATGTCAGTTTGGATGTCTAACTTTGGCTTTATTGCTAGCTGGCCATCCTTATTTCTCTTCCATGCCTTTCCCTGTCGTTATTAAGGGATAATTTCAGTGGCAATAACTTTGGTAATTATGCAGGTTTTTTGGACATGGACTTCACAAAGCCAGAGGTGCATATATCCATACCATAGGACTCTGCAAGCCTTTAGGGAATGCTTAAACTTGAGAAAAGAGGATGTAGCTGTCCTTCCACTGTGCATGAGTCTCAAAGGCTTATCTTGGTCTTACTCATATCTGCCCAGTCATATACTTTTCAGGCACCTGCCTCACTGCCTTCAGAGGTTAGAGCCTTTAAAGACGATACTTTCCTCCAGCTCTGACGAAGACCATTAAGACTTTGATCAAATAGGAGCTAAACTCAGAATGCTAAACACATTCAAAGCTTAAAAAAAAATAATGTAGCTGATTTGAAATAATAGTATATATCGAAGAAAGGCAAGCATGTACTTCTAACGATAAAGCACAGATTAAACACAGGATAGACTACTGCCATCTTTCAGCTAGCTATATTTTTAAGGTATTTTTAAAAATAAATATTAAGAACTGTTCATATTGAGAATGCAATTGTTAAATGTAAAAAAACCCAACAAACAACGACCCATCTGTTAGATTTTTTTTTTTTTATTATATCAAAATAGGAAATGGGTAATGTCTCAACGAAATAGCAGATGTGTAACACGGTGAAACATGAGGCCAGGAGTGCTACTAAGCTGGCTGCAGCATTTCAGTGAAAACCACTGGATTTTTACACACTAAACAAAAAACTTGAAAAAATGGAAAATTTTATTTCATTAAAATTACTTTTTTTTTTTTTTTCATAAGATTCTGTTCTCAGTGGAGATTGGAACTGTTTTTCAGAATGTCTGATAGTGATTACAAGCCTTAGGAACCTGTAAGCCACATTTTTGTCCACAAAACATACAACTGTGTCTGCAAAGTGGACATCGAGCTGCTCAGTATTTTATTATTCCCTGATCAAGTCACTAAAAACACCACTATTCAATTTGTACACACAAATGCCTGACAAATATAAGTTAGATGCAAGCTATTAAAATGCAAGCTGAGGATTCTCAGTTTTTCATGTGCTCAATAGGTCATCAGGGAATAGAAGTCTGCAGAATTCTCCATATATTACAACTTTACAGAGCAAGAAGAATAGCAATTAGGTCACAAAATGCTGTATTAATATATTTGTTGCACCTACAAAGGTACCAGAGACAGATATATTTTAAATCTTTTTGCAATTAATAATATTGCCTCTACAAGACTGACACCCAAATATTGACACTAGCATTGCTTAGATTATAGCCTTTTGTTCCTTATCCAAACATTTTTAACAATATAAGATTTAATCAAATTAGTTCTAGCATTTTGTCACTTCAGAAAAAAATGCTGAAAACTATTCCAATTTCTGGAAACTAAAAATTAAACCATTTTGGGTATGTAAAAAGCAGAGTTTAAGGAAAAGCTAGATACTGGCTGATGAAAATAAATTGTTTACTGAGGTTTTCAATGTCATTCTTTCAGTCAAAATCTGAAAAGGAAAAAAAAGAAATGAGGAAACAGACATTTAGGCAGGATTTCTTTTTGGAAGACAGCCGTAGGGTTTTTTTAAATAACAAACATTTTCAGTAATGTATAGGTATTTGTATCACAATTCATAAAAAATTATTGATCCAGAATTACAAGAGCCTTAAATGTAGTCAAACATTGCTTATTGTATCCTTTCCTGGAAAACTCTGAATGAACCAGTATGATTCAATAGCTGCACTTTCACCTTATTTCTCTTGTGAACAGGTAAGTGCTATCCTAAAACTAAATCTAACTGCACACAAGGTCTACCTGTCAATGATGCTGTTACACGCTAACTGATAGTTAAGTTTTATGCATGTTTGTTTTAGGATAATATTTTTTTTATATGTAGATGACTAGACTGGAGTTGTAAGCTAAAAACCGTTAAGGGAAGGGTGAAGGCTTCTTAGTACAGAGTTTAAAGCAAACAAACAGAAACAAACAGGACGAGAATAGCAAAGGCAACCTCTTTCCACATAAAACCCAACATACCTGTAGTTCAGACCATTTTTCAGTTTTGCAGACTGAAAAGGAAAAGCAACCTACTCAAGATAAACTGCCAGAGCCAACTAACGCAGCTCACTAGGTGCATCATTTAACAATGAGTGCTCAGAAGAAGCAGCAACAAGTAATTGTTGTGGGGTATTCCCTTCTCAGGGGTACTGAGAGACCCATTTGCAGACTGGACCCAGTTACTAGAGAGCTCTGCAGCTTACTGGGTGCTTGAATCAAAGACATAAGAGAAAGATTTTGTAAACTTGTATGGCCCACCAACTAACTATCCTCTCCTACTGTTTCACATGGGCAGCAATGACACAGATAGGAGTAACCTGAAGACTATCAGGAAAGACTATAGAGTGCTGGGGACAGTGGTGAACGGCTCAGGAGCAAAGATCTTTCCAGTCAAAAGGAAAGGGCTGGAAAGGGCCAACCGAGTTTGGAAAAGTCAATGAATGGTTACAGGAGTGGTACCCTAGTCAGGGGTTCAGTTACATAGACCTCAGGACTCACTTTGAAAAACCTGGTCTCTTGGGGGCTGATGGGGTTCACTTGTCTGAGAAAGGGGAGAGAGTCTTTGGTCAGAGGCTGCCCAATTTAGTTAGGAGGGCTTTAAACTAGTGACTCCAGGGGAGGGCACCCTCTACTCATCCCACACCCACCACATTGAGAACAGAGCCAGTAACATATGCTCTGGGCCTGCAGGAGGATGGCAGGCCAACAGGAAAGCATCTGAGCTGCAAATTGTTGTCCCTACCAGAGTGACTGCTTTGAAGGGCTCCCATCTTAAATACTTCTATGTGGATGCATGGAGCATGGGGGATCTAAAGCACAAATACAGGCTGAGTGCAGAATGCATCGAAAACAGCTCCTCAAGCAAGATAATCTTAATTAGCTGTATCTTCCTTTTTATTTTTTCTTTGCTTTCCAGAACCTAACACAGAAAGTTATCCTGTCTCTGCATCACTCTTCTTGACATTGTTTTCTAAAAAAAGTCAAGGAAAATAGCATGCAAATAAGATGGAGTTTCCTTACAGTTCTTTTTACAGTTGTATTTTCGAAAATATACATATAATACTTCTTTTTTCTTTCCTGCAAGATGGTGATTTTGCTTGCACTGCATATATTGGATGTATCTCTCATTTTCAGCTTGCTACTCTGGCTGTGTCACCTGAAATCCCTGGTCATCACCACTTACTTCTCACTTCAGTCAATACCACTTTGTTGCCGTTATCAGCTTTGGTATTTTCTTTCTTTTAATTTTCATGTGTGCAATGGCGTTACTTGAAAGCGAAGTTGCAGAATCTTTTGGACTGCCCTGAGGTGCCTCACTTTCCGATGATGTTGATGTTTTATCTGCTGTACTTGCTGGCTGCTTTTGACTCCTTTCATTATTTTCTGTTTCTTGTTTCCTAGTGAGCAACAATGTGATGAACTTACAGGCTGTCACTAAATGAAGCACATCAAGAGATCCCCGAAGAAATAATTGCTGGAGAGCCAGTCAAGCTCTAATGTCAGAATTGGAGACCAATTAAATAAAATACAAAATATAAAAAGAAGAATGTAATTAGAAAATGGAGGAAAGCAGAGGAAGAAGCTAAACATTCAGATATTCAAATATAGTTAAGTATTAAGTATTCATTTAAATGAGCCCACATATAATGATTCTGTTTCCTTTGTTATTATTAGACCTATTTCATAAACTGACCAAACCGGTTTATATTTGCACACTCAAACTGATAATTTAACAGTGGTCTAGCTTTTAGAAGAGATTAATCACAATTAACTTTTATCTTTTTAATATATTTAAATATAATTTTAACATTTATCTATTTCTGTATTATACATGACTGTAAATCAGTAGTAGTTTTACGGGAAATTATTCAAAAACTAAGTATCACTGTTCATGCTTTCTGGCAGACACCACTTATTTATATTGCTGAAATCCAAGGGATCTTGTTTGCTTTTTAGTTTAACACAGTTCTAGTGATGAACAAGCTGAAATAAACTTTTATTCTAGTTTTAAGATTAGTTTTATGAGACAGAAACAAAGATTCTGCAAACTAGAAATATGAATCCTGCCAAACCTCAGCTAGTCTTTGTGCTATTGGTGCTATTGATGAATGAAGCTTAATGTTAATTCTTGCTCATTTCCAAGGAAGTTCTGCCACCTACCAGCTGAAAATGCTTGGCTATGGGCATCACAAGTTACTGAATTAATTAAAAATATGAGACAAATAGCAGTAAAAGCAGATAAAACCTAGGCTATGTGATTATTGAAAAATTAATTTTGACCTGTATTAAAAGTGTGTTGTTTGGGATTTTTGCTGTGTTTTGTGGAATATTACAAAAATATAATGCTTTTTAATGCATTATTTATTTTTAACAGGTATGATAGCAGATGATTGAACTGTATCTTCTACCTGTTTTAACCTTCAGGTATTACTTTAACATTCTTTTTAGGGTATTCTCTATAAGAAACTAAATGTTATTGGCTAGTGTTAAAATATAATTATTAATTAGTTGCTTCCTTTACATTTCAAATGTATGTGTAAGTAAATCCAAGAGTGTACCCTCAGTAGCATTTTTTACTCCCTCAGAATAGATACAAATGACTGTTCAAGGTGTAGGTCAGAACAGGTTGTTGACCCCAGTGTTGAACATTCTTCTTTAAAAATACAAATGTGTCTAGTGAATTTATGCATACCTTTTATGCACAGGACAGTAAATAAAGTTCTTAATCTGTTTATGGATTTTATGCTACGATAAAATATTTCTTATAGCTATGGCATAAGAAAAAATAAAATTATTAAAAATAAGTGCCTTTGCATTCTTTTAATATTTTAATTTGTTTAAATCTGTTAAGGCATAGTGTAACTATAAACCAAAACAGACCTTGTAAATTGCTAGTAAATAATAATCTTTTCAACAACTTCTACCAGAACTTACGCTTGTGAACTAACAAGTCCATGAGTTACCTGCTATGAAACAGGAAAGTGTATGTTCAGTAATTACTGTAGTAGCATTCAAAAATTTAATTAAACTGCCAAAAAGATATTCCAGCAACTAGAATACTGTGATCCTGCTCTGCATCTTCTGAGATTACAACTCCAGTGAGGAAAAACGTGGAGTGATGTTAACAAGGGGAGTATCTTGCAGCAGGTGCTGCCCAGAGACCCTGAAGTGTGAATCACAGAATCATAGAATGTCAGGTTGGAAGGGACCTCAAGGATCATCTGGTCTAACCTTTTTACGTAATACTGTAGTTTATATGAGATAGTTCAGCACCCTGTCAAGCTGAGACTTAAAACTGTCCAGTGTGGGGGAATCTACCACTTCCCTTGGGAGACTATTCCAATGTTTGATTGTCCTTATAGTGAAAAATTTACCTCCTGTGTCCAATCAGAATCCCTCCCTGATCAACTTGTGCCTATTAACCTTTGTCTTTACCATGTGACTCCTTGTAAGTAGGGAGTCTCCATCTTCTTGGTAGCCACTCTTTAAGTACTGCAACATGGTAATAAGGTCTCTCCCAAGCCTTCTTTTCTCAAGGGTGAACAAACCCAGTTCTCTTAGCCTATCCTCATATGGCAAGTCCTCCAGTCCTCTTATCAGCCTTGTGGCCATTCTCTGGACCCTCTTCAGACTGTCCACACCCTTTCTGTAGAGCAGGTATGAAAACTGAACACAATACTCCAGGTGTGATCTGACAAACACCGAGTAGAGCGGGATGATGACTTCTTTATCTCTGATGGTGGTGCCCTTGTTGATGCAGCCCAGCATCCTGTTGGCCTTCTTTGCTGCTGCAGCACACTGTTCATTCATGTTCAGCCTGTTATCCACCAAGACCGCCAGGTCCCTTTCCACAGGGCTGCTCTTTAGCCAGGTGGATCCCAGTCTGAAATGTACTCTTGGGTTACGTGTTCCCAGATGTAAGACCTTACACTTCATAAGATTCTTGCTAGCCCACTCCTCCAGCCTGTCTAGGTCTTCCTGGAGGGTGGCTCTCCCTTCTGGAGTGTCAGCCTCTCCACTCATATTGGTACCATCTGTAAACTTCATCAGTACCATTTGCACTATAACAAACCCCATAGGATTTCCAACTACATCTTCTGCTGAATTTACCATTTCTCAGTAAACAGAGAAAAAATGGTCTGTGTTTTAATAAATCATCTGTGTTTATTCAATTATTTTGGTGTTTTGACTAGTGCAGTCATCTTTAATAATCTTCTCTGAAGACAATATCAAGTGTTAATAGCTATAAAAAGAAGACAACAGGCCTATTCGTACTGGAAGCAATAAAAAAAAATATTGTACTGAACAGAAACTGCTGCTTCTTTTCCCTGTCCAAGCTACCAAAAATTAGGCACCTGCATTTCATATTTCCTTGTCATTAACATAAATCAACTTGAGCTTAATGGGGAGGAGTCAAGAATCCTATTATTAAAATAGACCTACATTAATAGCATATGGACAATATTAATAATATGAGACAGTTTTCCAAATGTATTTACTGACAGCATAACATCCCCCTGGGCATAAATTATTGGAAACACATCTTTTAAAGCACACTTGAGTTTCAAAGAATGCATGCAGATGCCTATTGCTTAAAAGTAAATTTAATCACCTCCTGTTTGTGACCATTTGGCAGCTTCAGGAAAGTTTTATCCAGAACCAGCTCTCTGAAGCCAAACTAATAAAGTGCTAATTAAAGAAAGTACATGGAAGACATGAACACAGGAGCCTGGAGTAATTGGCTACAAAAAAGACAGAGCTGAAACACGTCACTTTCTTTCCTGCTCCTGATTAAGCTCTAATTCAAATACCAATATTTCACTGCACGTCAAAGTGGTTTGGGAAAGATCTCAGTATTTCTCCATAGAGTAGAAGGTCTGCTACAAACAGTGACACAAATGCTTAAGAAAAAATAAATAAATCTATATTAAATCTTATGCTACCATCAGGATAACATTTGTCACAGTCTGCGCCGTGCACCAAAAGCTTTTCTTTTCATGCCACAGTGGTGAGACAGAGATCAGACAGAAATGACGGAAAACTATCACTTAAAAAAAAATAATAATAAAAAAAAAAAAGATAGACTGAAATAGAAATCAACTCCCAAGCCTATCACATCTGAACAGTAATTAATCTGAGGAGCTTTTAATCTGCCTTGCAGGCAAGCTGGAAAGAACACCTACTGGCATTTTACTGAACAAATGGGCAACACAGAAGTGAAAGTCACTTCCTTCATTTTATTTGAAATGGCATTTATTGTTGATTTCCTCTTGAGTATCATGAACTTAACTTTGATTGTGTGAGCTGATACACATTCTTGTTGCTATTGCTGCTGTCACTCAATGTCATTTCCTGCTTTTCCTGAGAACAAATCCATTTTCCCATCTGTTTATATTTATTTAGCCAGAGATTTATTTTTTTAAGTAAATATATTTCATGTGAGAAACAGGAAATTATGCAACTAACTGGACAATACTAACTTTATGATTCACCAGAGCTGATAATTTAAAGGAAAATGTTTTATGTATCAGTAACCATTAATAACTGCATTCATACTTTGATATGCTATCAAGATACTTACTCATATACATGGCTATCCAGTTAGGCACATGAATCTAAAAACATATGGACAATGCAGCCTTTCCAACAAAGCATTTAAACATAAAATTAATCCCACATCTGCTGAAAAAAAACCTAAATAAATATATGTATAATTTGAAGAACATTCCCTTGCTACACAAGAGATGATAAAAATAAGGTAGTTCTTAATTTTCTAGTTTTGAAAACATTGGTTATAGTGGTTTTTTTATTTAATTACTTTTTAAAGAATAGTACTATACATTAAGAAGATGTCACAGGAAAACAAAAGATGCACAGGTGTAAAATTATAATTTATTTTTTTAATTGGGAAACCTGAATTCAAACTGCATCTCTGAAAATATACAGAAGCTCCTTAGTCTGTCAACACAACACAAGAAATCATTAATCACAACCATTAAGAAAACATTGAAAAAAGAAGAGGGCTTTTGAATGCTTTTAGCAAGGCATTGAGTACAGTTTATTTTAATATTTCCTATGGTAACCTTATAGTAGTTCATGTTGATTTCAAAATCAAGTATTTCTCAAGTATTAATATTTAATTATATTCCTTTCTTCTGACAGGAAGAGTTAAATCTTTTAAAATATATGGAAAGACAATACACATTGACAATCATTTCAAGCCCCCCCCAAATTTCTTCAGTTTATGGTTTGAGAGTACTACTTATGTTCATGATTGTATGTAAATAAAGGCAGGGTCTGTAGAAGAGATTTTCCATACCAAAAGATAAAAGGAGTTGAAAACACGTATTTTGAAATATACAAATATAAACTTTGAGTGAACTCTAATGGTTGCCATGACTCCTTTAATGCAGTTGACTGATAATTAATTCAGTGTTAAGTATAAACAAGAAAAATTTCATTAATATCCCTCTTCACAGAAGTTTCCACAGATTCATAACTCTCATTAAATAGTTTTGGATGGGTTAAGGAGACATGATTCATCATGATTGCATCTCCTGTAAATATCTACTGAAACATTCAGCAGATCTAAATGTGTTTGGGTTTCATTCGCCTAGGTTTAATCCTCTCCTTCTATATTCCTAGTCCTTCTGTATTTTGTACAAAATATGTAAGCATTAATTGGTGTCACAGATCCAAAAGGAGTGCCCTAAGCTAGCATCTCAAGGAGCTTCTCACAATTTTATTCTTTAAGTACATTATACTTAACTAGTTCTTGACGTTAAAATAGCTATTAATACTGCAACTGAGAGGTACACTCTATCCAGCCCCAATACAAAAAGGCTGATGGGATTGTGCAATAAGAGAGGGGAGGAGGAAATGAGACTCCTGTCTTTCACTGTAGCTCTGCCTTAACATGCTTAATGCAGGTGGTAAAGCCCCCATGTATTAATCAGAAAGCAGGATTCTCCTGTGAGATTGGATTAGATTTAACAAGAAAGTTTGACAGATCCCATCCAAAAGGCTGAATATCCTGATTGTGAGGACACTCTTCTGGCAAGCAGAAAATATGAGACCAAATTGCTTCAGGCAGAGGAGTGAATTGAATCTGGGTCTCAGATTGAGAACCAGTAACGAAATACTTCAGTCTTTCAGTAATACACTTTCTTGCCATCTCCTGCAGATGTTTAAAATATATCTTGCCATTCATGAAAATGATGCATGAAGATTTGAAATAAGTTTTGAGTAGGAAGGAACCACCGAAACTGTAAGCAGAATTTCTGTGAAATTAATCGCTTCCCAACATTTCACTTTGGCAAGGGAGTTAAAAAAAGTTCCTCTCTTAGCTTGAAGCTGAAGAGTTATCACATTTATGAAATTTATCTTAGCCACACCTCAAATATTTTATTCAGAAAGGTTACACAGAGAAAAGAGGGAAGACATAGTTTAAAACCTAGAAATAAGAGATCAAAGTACATTTTGAAGCTGGAGCCAGTGAGTTGAATCCCAATGAAAAGATTTTTCGTTCACTCTATGCATGCATTACACATTTTAGAAGTGTATTTCCTCCTCTTTACAAGACATAGTTCACATATATGAATTCTCACCTCTCTATTACCAGAACACTTCAGCACTAAGGAGGAGGATGTAAGCAACTCTCAAGCACTATCCTCCACTGCATAGTAGCTTGTTTTGATTATGGTCTCATAAATTATTGCAGGATTGTGATAGTTAGATGTGAATAGATAATAATTATTCTGCTCCTCTTATCATGCCAAGGCTGGCACTTACCTTCATTTCCCTGTAGTCATAATAAATGGGGGTTTGAAAACAAGTAGCCTTTTAAATTTTTCTCTGTTACTGTTTTGCCCTTCTGGGTCTTTGTGCTGCTAGTGCTGAATCACAACCACCCAGCTGCATTATAGCCAGCCTAGAGATTAGGCCAAGCTTGTTATCTCCTTGACATACAGAACTTTGTAATAGTTTCAGTTTATAAATTACAAAAGAGAAAATAAAGCCACAATGAGAAAGCTATCAATTTTCTTAGTATTTATGTGAAGAGTATAATAAAGTTGTTTTACTGGGCTTCCACAATCACTGCATAAAGAGAGGGCAGTATTTTTTTCCCCAAAAGAAAAATCCAGACTACCCCTACCTTATTTCACAGAAATTCACAAAGAAAGGATGCTCCACTTTCCTGTATATTCCCTCCCTACACCCAGAATTTATATATGAAATATAAGGAAAAACTCAATAAAACACTAAAGGCACATCATTGTTTTCATCATAATTGTAAGTCCTATTGACTTTGGTAGGACGAGAGCACATCCATTAAAATAAAATCGTATCTGCAAAATTACTTTTTATTTCAAGCCAAGACCTTTATTCAATTCTGATGATTTAATGATATACTCACCTAGAAAATACAAACAATAAACCACAAACAATAAAAATAATTACTATCCATGTACCTATAGACTGGATTTCAAAACTGCTATTATAAACAAATGCACTTCTGTCATCAGAGTCAAGGCTGCACACAGAACAGGTTTGATATTTTATCCCGTATTATTTGAATAATAAATATGAAAGCAGAATTAAATTAGATCCAGAGAACATTCAGGTTTGAATAATATGTGGGATTTTTAGTGTGTCTAAACTAAAAGGAATAAAAATGTTTCTCAAAAGATCTACATGTCCTATTATTGAGACAGATATGTGAAATTTCTTGCCCTTTTTGAACCTTTAAATTGCTATTTGAGGCATGAATAGTGCATTTCAAACTAGTCATGAAGCAATTTGGACATGCTATGTCCGTCAGCTTCACTACTTTTTTCTCTTCTCTTTTTTGACATCTTAATTTTAGTAAGAATTATAAAATGAGAAACTTCTTTGCACATAATCTTTATTTCTTCTGCTGAAAAATTTCAACTAAGTGCAGCAGAATTATACTTCATATTGGTTTCCATTGTGGTCTTTAATCCATTTCACAAAAGACATCCTCCAACACTTTATTTTTATTGTACATACTAGAGTATGAATTATGGTCATGAGCTCCAGATTGTAGATAGCCATCATCTTTTAGTTATTTTCTGGACTACAGTTTTAGACAGACCTTGTTCCATTTCAATAGTATATCTAGATGTCAAATTAAGTAATCATTTGGGTCAAGATATTTAGTGCCAAAACTTTGCGTCAGATTTCTATAATGGTATTATACACACAAGTTTAGAGCATATACACTGTGGCATGAATGTGAAAGATGGTTATTCTATGGAATAAATGTAACTTTAGTAGACAATGGCGATGTTAATCTGTAGTATGGATGCTAATATAACATTTCAAGACTCACAATGGTTTTAAAGAGAGCAGACACAGAAGCATGTATAGTTTTCATTAGGTTTAGTTCTGATTTCAGTTGGCATATAATTGAAGCATGTATCACTTTTAGTAGAATTGAAACTTTACATATTATCAGTAGTGCAGTTTCAAATATAAATTTTATGTAATGCTTATAATAAGACATAAATCAATTACTATTAATGGAATTATTTGTAACCTTTTGGGTTTTGAGAAGAAATATTTTTTCTGCATGAGGATTGCCTGTGGTGCAGTTAAAGTGAATATAAATGGAAAATATTATGCCACTTTCTCAAAGTGGAAAGAGAAATGTTCCTTTCCAGCAGCCACAAGGCAGACATTCACTGAGCTAATCCTTCCAGTTTTCATTGTCCTGGTTTAGCTTCTGTTATTTCTTTACACATGCTTTATTCCCCATTCTCTTTTTCCATTCCCTATATTCCCAGTGTAGTATTATGACTGTGACCTTTGTGAAATTCCTGCTCCTCCCTAGGTAGAGATTTTTGCTTAGTCAAGAGGTTGTAAAAAACTTTCTTTTAATTCTTTACAAGAGTACTATCATGATGCAGCATATGAAAGCACAGTCATTTGTTGTTTCTGTTCTTTCTAAAACTATCCAAATTGAAAGATTTACAAAATGCAACATTTTCCTATATTTCTATATGTCACAGGCACTCCACCTTGGTTGTGAAGCTTTTAACAACCTCCCTTCTATACAATACACCCCAATAATGTCTGTTTCTTCACTTTGCTTCCAGGCAACGCTTAAATTTACATCTTGAAATATCTTTAATAAAAACAACCAGCAGCTACTCCAATGTTTCAACAACTTCATGTTACTAACCAGCATCCCTGTGACATTGCCCTGGCAGCCCTTAAATGTACCAATTAAATTAGACATAATCACACTAAACATCTGTAAAATATTATTGACACATACACAGCAATTAAAATTCTTAGCAAAGAAAAATACAAAAGACTTAATGAAGCAGTTCACTCATACGGAAATGAGAGTGCCATGAGTGAACAGCAGAAGCAATTGAAGAATGTGCTGATGCGGATCAGACTGGGGAGATTCTGAAGAAGAAATTAATGTTGAAGTCAGGATTATGCCTACTAGTGGTCAAGTTAAATAATTCCTTTGTCTTCCAAAGTTTTGCAAGGAAAGGATTTTAGCTGGGCTTTAAAAACACAGAGTTGAATCTAAGGTAGGAGAAAAGATAGGAACCTTAAGCAGGTGGCTAGGGATAATTACAAGTGCATTATATTATTTAACTGCTCATTTAGAATTATTGGAGTGAGAAGCAAGTTGGTAATGAAGGAATAGAGGGGAGCTACAGGAAGACACAGCTGCAGCACTGCTACCAGGACAGGTGTTCCCTCATTTCAACCTAGCAGTAATAGTGATTTTCTCCTGGTCCAGAAACCTTACTCCCAACATCCAGTGCTGAGATCCTTGAGCTTTTCTATAAGTGTGTATCAAGGTTTCCTCTGCAATCAATGCTCATTCTAGTGAGACACACAATTGCACAAGTCATTGGCTTCCTATGAAAAAGGAAAGACAGAATTCTTTTGTTTGGTTGGTTGTTTTTTTCACATATTAAAAGCAAAAGAAGACAAGACACTACTTTCACTGTATAAAGTCTTCACAAGAATTGGCCTTGAAGGCAAGGCCTGAGGCAGAAAGTGTCATCCTCAGCTACTGCAAGTAATTACTTCACTTAATTAACTTAATGAAAGGTAATCCAACACCATCTCAAAAGTGGGTTACTTTCTTGCCCTCGCTATGCTGTTTGCAAAATAATGTAATAATTTAATTGACTTGATATTTAGAAACCATCCGGTAAATGTATTCATGACCAGTTTAGAATAATGTATCCATGTTTCTGCATAGTTCTTTATTTTATATCACTCTTTCTCTGATGTTTGCTCTCTTATGGTATCCATAGGGAATTTTCAGTTAGGTGAGTACAATCCAATACTTTTAGTCTTTACCAATAAGATTAATTCTTCATCACCGCAGTCATCCTAGGAACCTTTTTCTGCATTGTATCCTTCATTAGTTTATCTTGATTGAGTACCAGATATACACAGTAAAGTGGCATTTAGTACACTGCCTTTAAATACTTCCCTATTTCTATTGAGAAAAATTTGCTTGATACATCCTATGTCTACATTAGCTTGGAAATACCCAACTGTTTCTGTAGGAAACTATAGAAGAAATACCGGCATTAATAATTCATGTCTTCATTATAAATGCACTGACCATAATGGAATATTTTAGTATTAATGTTTATATCCAGAGGATTGCTCTCTGTTGAACCAAGTGCATCTGTTAAAGTATCCATGAAATGAAAAATCATTCAGTCTGAAATTCAAGCATTCAGCCTCTCAAATCCTTCTTCAAACCCTAAGTTTAACCTTCATTTTAGTTCTGCTCCCTGTTTATTTGGGATTGAGCATGTGATTTAGCTGCTCAGCCTTTCTGATTTCCATTTCACAGTAATGTATTTCTTAACGTTAGTGTCAAGTCAAAGTCAGGATTTCCTGTTTTTCAGGATTTCCTGCTAAAACAGGAAACAGCATTTTCTACCAGTCTATACAAGACTAAGTAACTTCTCTCTTTCTAAGGTTTCTATATTGGAAGTGCTGACAAAAGTAAAAAGAGAAAACAACAAGCCATTGGGCAATCATAGAATCATAGAATCATAGAATCTTAGGGGCTGGAAGGGACCTCGAAAGGTCATCTAGTCCAACCCCCCTGCCAGAGCAGGGTCACCTAGAGTACATCACACAGGAACTCATCCAGGTGGGTTTTGAATGTCTCCAGTGAGGGAGACTCCACAACCTCCCTGGGCAGTCTGTTCCAGTGCTCTGTCACTCTTACAGTAAAAAAATTTTTTCGGATATTCACCTTGAACCTCCTATGCTCCAATTTACACCCATTACCCCTTGTCCTATCACTGGTCATCACTGAGAAAAGCCTAACTCCGTCCCCCTGACACTCACCCCTTACATATTAATACTTCAAGAATACTTGAATCAGTGGTACCTTTTGAAGCAGCATGAAGAACTTCTGTCTTTCTTTTCCCAAAACCAGAGCAGATTTTGGGGCAGTGTAAGCCTTCATTACAATTTAAAGTCTAACATTTGCTGAGTGGAACAGTTTCTTATGGGCTGTGTCAGAAACTGGCATGCAACATGCTTCAGTGACGTTCACTCTGGCACGAAAAATTATGAAGAGCTATCTGTAACCTACAAGTAACCCTCAAAGAGAAATCTGTAGTCACACTAGAGCAGCTATTTGTGATCTTTTAATTTACGTAACTAAGTATCAGAACCAATATACCAACCAGAACAAGTTCCTATGAAAATTAAACCTCTATCCTATGCTGCTACTTCAGGTTCATTCAAAATACCTTGTCATTAAAAAAAATAAAATTAAAAAATGGTGTGCATGAAGGTCTCCTGGATCCTCAAGAGAAAGGTACTAAATACAGAACCCTTTGCCCCATTCTCAGCAAATATAAGGAATATCAGGCTGTTGTGGTTTGGTCTAAACACGACAACAAAGGAACAGCCACGTGGCCACTCACTCAACTACTCCCCTCACACACACAGTGAGATGAGGACAAAGCCGATGGGTGGAGACAAAGGACAAGGAGGGTTCTTCACTGATTAAGGTCCTGGGTAAAACAGACTCAACTTGGGGAAAAATAATAATTTAATTTCACACTAATCAAACACACACAGGACACAAACAACACAAAGAGAAAGGCTTAAATACATTATCCCCACTCCTCCCTTCTTCCCGGACCAAATTACTTTGTTCCTGGTTTTTCTCCCTCCTTCCCCCCAGCAGCACAGAGGGACAGGGGATGGGGTTTAGAGTCAGTTCACAGGCTGGTGGTTCTTGCTGCTCCTTCCCCCTCAGGAAGAAGGATTCCTTACAGCCCTTCCTGACTTCCCACAGGGTCCCTCCCATGGGAGAAAGTCCTCCACAAAATTCTTCTTCATGAGTCCTTCCCACGAGGTCCGGAGCTGCTCCAGCCTGGGCTGCCCACAGAGTCACGGGCTGCTTTGGGAACAAACTCTCCTGATGCTGAGGTCTTCCAAAGCTGTGTAATCAGAGTCCACCGGCAGCAAATCCACTGGCCACAAAATCCAAGTCCACTAGCCAAGTTCATCCTTCCTGGCACCTTCAGGGAATGTTCCACCATGTTCCTCCACGAGTGCAGGGGCACAGCTGCCATCTTGTCATGGGTTGCAGGGAAATTTCTGCTTGGCCACCTTCTTCCCCTTCTTCCTCACCAACCACAACCACCACTCTGCTTCTCCAGCAGAGCTCTTCTCCCTTTCTTTAGGTGCTCATTCTGCTCAGGTCTCATTTCAGTTCTTTCATATGCTAATTGCAGAGGAGCAACTATTGCCCCTCTAACGGCACTTTGGCTGATTTTGGAGCAGGGGGAGCTTCTCAGCTTCCTATGAGAGCCACTCCTGGGGCCCCTCCCCTGCTACCAAAAAATCCACCAAACCAAACCAGCACACAGACAAAGCTAGAAATAGAATTAATATTCTAATGCTTAGTAGCCTTAGCAGTTGAAACCCAGTGGCTAATTTGAACTGTAGTGATAAACTGGTAATGTTGATGCAACATGAAGGCTCCCTGTGAAAAAAACATCCATAGATCTCCTTTCCCATGGACCTAAAGTAACAGGAATGTCCATACACTTTGTTTCTGTGCAGAAACTGAATGTCTTTATATTCACTGACAAACAGAAAGTCCCAATGAAGCAACCCACACCTACCTACTTCTGTAAGATACATGCACATGAAGGCTACAGTTTCTGGTATTTCAGCTGTAACTTGAAGGTAGCATGTGTATTCATATAGCCACAGGCTAATTAAGGAGACAGGTATCTACATTAAATACATTTCTGAAACTAGGTTGGACTGAATTCTCATTGTTCTTCTGTGTGCTAATTTACAGTATGGTTCAAAATTGATACAGGAAAATCCCCTATTTATTTTTCATTCTCAGAAACAAAACAAACAAGGAAATAGTATCTGTCAGCTCAAAAGCTGGCTTAATTTATCCAGTAATAACTTATTTATTACTCATTTAGAATGATACATTTCCAGGTTAATGAAGAAGTAACTATCCAAGTATTCTGATTGTGGGGGAAAAAAAAAAAAAAAAAAAAAAGTCCATTCAGGTGGCCTGTTTTTCAATGTGAAAGTTTCTATGCTTTATTTAATAGAAAGGTTGTATAGTTGCCTTTTTAAAAATTTGTAGGACACTTGCAGTATAACTGAAGGACTTGTTTCTCTCTCTTAACTAATACATAAACATCCTTATGTATAAGGGGGATGACTTCTCCTGTGAAGATAGGCTGAGAGAGGTGGAGTTGTTCAGCCTGGAGAAGACAAGGCTCCAGGGAGACCTTATAGCAGCCCTCCAGAACCTGAGGGAGGACTACAATAAAATTGGGAAGGAACTTTTTGCAAGGGCACGTAGCGATAGGATAGAGGGGAATGGATTGTGAGGTTGATGAGACACTGGCACAGGTTGCAGAAGAAAGTTTTCAAGGCCAGGTTGGATGGGGCACTGAGCAACCTGATGTAGTGGGAGGTGTCCTTGCCCATGCAGGTGCTATGGAACTAGATAATCTTTAAGGTCCCTTCCAACCTGAACCATTCTATGGTTCTGTAAGCAGCCCACCTACATTTTAACATGTCTGGAAATATGTTTATTTCCTACTTACCTGTGAAAATTTCAGGAGATTCTCTATACTCAGCTCTCAAGTAGTATTTTAGGAGTTTTATATCTTATTTCTTTAATTGAAATGTCACAAAGTACTTATGCCTTTTACTTAAGAAAATGGAATATCCACAGAATTTTCATAATGTAAAATTTGATCATGCATACAGAAAACTGCTAAGGAAGGGAGAAAGCAAAAGATTGCCACCTCTCAGAGGTCCATTCTTGGTTAGTACTGTATCATATAAAAACTGTAGCAAAAAGATTTAAAGAGCACTAAACTCATTAGTAATGTTTGAAACACACTGAAAAAGAGGTAATGAGTTTTCCTTACAGATAAATAAAACTAGACTGTGAGGGGAAGAATGCCTCTGCTATGGCTGGTGGCCTTCCTTTAGATCATCTGTTGAGCCTCTGGAGAATACAAGGAAGACAACACTAGAAAAGACTGAGAACAACCTGAGAAAGCCTTTAAAACAGTCAACCCCAGGTAATAGATTCAAAAAGCCAGGTTTGAACTTCATCACTGATTTGTTGTCTGGTAACTGGTTGCTATGGTAGTACATCTGCCTTGCACTCCCTCCCCTTACACATAGCCCCCTCCCAGAAAGAAGAAAAGTGCAAGATCAAATAGAAGATAATAATAATTAAAAAAACCAAAAACACTCAAGAAGACAATGAAATATTCTGTAAGCTTCAGTCTACAAGGTTTTATGTAAAAGACCTACTGCAGGACTTCTTTCACTTATTACTCCCTAAGGTAAAGGTACTAAATGCAGATTTTTGCAATTAAGTGTGTATATTCCAGAATACATCTACCTTCCACTTTATATAGATGCTCTATATGTCTAAGGAAATTAAAGTGTATTGCAAGGCATCTAAAAAAAAACACTTCCCTCCAAAAAAAACCCCAAAAAACCAAACACAAACCAAAATGTTTCTTGGAGCTCTGCAAGTTAGTCCACATTGTCCAACTTTAAATACAGCTTTAAGAATTTGGTGCTTATATTCTCATTAGTGTAAATGGAATTCTTAAGCCAAGATTTATGTAGCAAATGTTGTCTCTACACACTGTTTCTTTGGGTTTTAATACAGAATATACTCTTTATTCTTGTGTGAAACTTTTTTTTTTTTTTTTTTCATTTTAGAAAGGAGAAAAACAAAGGAAATCTGCAAAGGCACTGAGACCAACATTTTCTGCTTATTATTGGAATCTCAAGTTTAAGATTTTCTCCTGCAATATGACATCTTCTGATTGCTGTAATATAATAAAACCACATATTAGTTCCACATTGCTGAAACTTTCTTCATCTTTTTGCCACATATTCAGATATAGAAAAAAAAAAATCTCTAACATTGTTTTTTAAATTGTCAATCCATATTTTTTTTTAACCTTTCATGTAATAGATCATATATTGTTCACCTGGAACTCTAGTTCAATGACTGAATCATGATTTTAGTCAAAATAGACTTTTTTTGCAAAAATCATGATCAGTATAATCTCATGCACTCCATACCATATTTAGACTTAGAAAAAATTATCTTGAAAATTTTTGCTTGTTTTCCAGGGCTGAATGCCTAGCTAGGATTTTCTCATGAAGGTTCAAATTATTCTCTCATGTAGCTAAGCCATTGCTTCCTGCAAGACCAACTCTACAGAACAATTGTTCCACAGAGCCATCTATCACAGGAAGATTCCCCTGCCAGCTCTTGCTCTGCTGCTGCTCCTACTGCTCAAACACTTGGTTTAAGGATATGACCAAAGGATCACTTTATGGCAGCATCTGAGAGAAGAAGTTGCCCAGATTTGTAAAGGGAAACAATCTACAAGGAAAAGCCACATCTTCTCTCCATAGGGAATAAAGATAACTTGAAAGGAAAATAAAAGTAAATACCATAGATGTAATTTTTATAGGGTTTATTGTTTGCCAGTGCAAATCTCTGATGAACTACCTTGTGTAACTATGTAGCAACTAAACAAGTTCCAATTATAGATTGCCCTAATGTCAGTATAACACTTAGCTTTTCCAAAAGTCTTGTTGCTATACAAATATGAGGCTCTTTTTGATTTCTCTAATAGTAGAAGGAATTCCAACTAACTCTATCTGGACAATAGGGGAGAATAAACAATTCTGTCTTTGCAACTGAGAAACATCCATGCAGTTTCGTGGTTTTTTTTCTTTAAAATATATCTTCAAAATAGGCTAAAATTAGGTTCTAATTTTAGTGTCCTTAGTCTTGATATTCCATCTTCCAAAATGGAAAACTCCAGGTAAGTAAAGTATCAACAAAATGAAGTTCAAATCTTAAGCATTTCTAAGTTTTCTATTTTTTAAAGGTCATTATTACTTCAGAAACTACAGTTTTGAAAAAAGAGAAATTTCTAAAAATATCAGGTATTAACTAAAAAAAAAATAATATTCAAATGACATATTTGACTGTTTATGTTTCATAAGACAATAATCTTCTAATTATCTTTTTTATGCAGACAGGAAAAAGAGTTTGATCTGTAGATCTAAATATATATCCAAAGCTAATCAGCATATGAAGATGGTGATGACTTGTGGTAAGCAGCAATATATTGAAGCAGAAATAGTTGAATTATCCTAATATTAAAAAATAAATAAATAATATGGGGTTGGTGGGGAGAATAATTCTTTTAATTGATTTCCCATACTGTTTGAAACTGCCAAAGTTTTTTCATCTTTATTGTTGTGGTTCCATGTGCGTTTGAGTGAATAACAAAATAAGCAAGGAACCAGAATTCATGTGTCCCTTATGATCTGGGGATTTTGTCACCTCTATTTCTCTGCAAGTTCATGTTAAGAATTAAATTTAAACTTTTTGAAAATGTAGCTTTAGAGTTGATAGGCAGTTAAGATAAGCAGCTGCTAAGCAGTCATTAGGAAATGTGATTGCAGGAAGGGCCTCCATACCTAAACATAGCTAAGTGTGGTTTCACTGTTCACACAGGGTATATATGGCCCTCAGCAATCACTTCTCTACTTCATGCTGTGTCTTTGTTGATATTGTTTCTGTAGCTCTGAGAATATGACTGAGCATGCTGTGGTTTCAACTCAGTTTGCCGTGGGATTTTAAATTCTGCACTGCAAGTCTGTTAAGGGAATTGCAATGGGCTTCTTTTCAGTCAAGGGGACCAAGGACTCTGTCTGTATAACTCATATATTTGGATGGAGATCCTCCACCTGAAAACACAAGTTTGAATGCCAGATGCATTTTTCATGTTTTGTCTGCATGGCACTGTTGACAAGACAGAAAATGTTCTATTTTCATTGTTTGAAATCTTTACAAGCAGTATGTGTAGTGTTGTTCCTGTCATCTCATGAAAGTAGAGCTAAAGAAGGTGTGCAGAAGGGTACATATAATGATGTGTGAAAAATCCCTTAGCAGAAGAGAATAAAAGGAGCATTTGGATACCTTATGTGTGGGAAAGAGACTGAAGAGTCGCCTAATCAAGATTTGTAAAATCAGTAATGTAAATAATGAGGTTTATGCAGAACTAACTCATCAAAACTTGCAATACTGTAGTTGGAGTAAAATAACACAATTAGCAAAGATTCAGTTTAAAACAAATAAAATACATCACTTTTTCATATAGGCGGCAGGGAACTTCTAGAAGTTCCTGGCACAAGGGTCACAGCAGCAGACAGTATCAGCAGGATAGAGAAGAGACGGGACAAATCATGGACAATAGCTTCATAAATAGATAGTAAAAGAAGCAGAAGGGGATAGTCCTTGCAATGTTACTAGTCAAAAAATCAAAGACACTATGGAACTTGAGGTTCTGTGGAGTGCAGAAAGAGACCAGGCTTTTGTGCTCTTCCTAAACACCCTCTGTTATTGCCACTGTCAGAGACAGACTTGAAAGGTAGATGATATGTCATTCTCTCGTTTCCCATTCTTGTACCCCACTCTGAAGAAGTCTTCAGTGACATGAAATGTCACAGTCCTAAATAATACAGGAAAAATGAGAAAGAACACAAATTCAGGGATCGAAAATAGCAGAACAGAAGAACAGCGGTTGGAGTTATGGGCAAGGATTAAATATCAAGACAATGGCAAAGATAATAAAATACTGGATTTTTTTTTCTCCTAGACCCATTGCTCTACAGGCAACATTCTATTGTTTATGCAAGTGAGGACAGGCAACTCTCAATGGTACAAAGTGCCACAGAGTAGCTTTAGGAGCCCCCAGGTAGATCATGGAATGGACACAGTAGGGTGTTTTTTCTTTTGGGGTGGTTTGTGTTTGTTTTTTTCATTTATTTATTTACATAGAATCCTATCAAATTGATTCTCTGTTTTTCTCTGTTGTTTTGTTGTTGGGTTTTTTACCTGATTTTTAAATTTATTTATTTTTTTCCCATGAAATATTTTTTGCAATTTTTCAAATCCAAAACAAGGGAAAATTATTTTCTTCTAAATTTATTGTTTAAATTTATTTTTTTTAATCAAATCATAGTAGTTCCAATGTTGGTATTATTTCCTTCTAAATAGAAGCAATATCAAAAGATTAAATGAGAGGGAGGAGGAAAACCTCAGGTGTACACAAATATGTATCTGTTTAGTGATGCACACAGGAAGGATAGAGACAGAAAAATAAATGGGAATAAGGAACAAAACACCTGAGATATTACAGATATGGATGAATGTTGAAAGTGAATTTATTACATGGGATTTTTTTCTACCTTATGTACTAATGTAAGCTTAGAAATAGGTAGAAGGGATTATTAGAAACACAGAAAAAAAACCCATGGAGAGACTCCAGTAGGTGTCAAAAAAAAAAAAAAGTTGCTAAAAAAAGATTTAATAAAATTATGCCAACTGCACAAAGCTTCAGAGAACAGAAGCAAAAATTCTTTTTTTTGGTATACGAGAATATTAAGGAACTGTGGTAAAAGCAATTAAAGACAAACAAATTTGATCAAGGAAAATTTTGTTTTCATCACATACATCATTAAATACATATCAGAATGCCTTCTTTTTACTGAAAATGTATTATTAAATTGCATTTCAACCCTTATTCCCCCTCAGAAGAACAAAACAAAGCAAAACAAAAAAATCAGAAAAATTACAATAAAAAACTTTGTTCCCAAAAATATGTCTTAAAAAGAATCTAAACCACAAGTGAGTTTTCAAAGATACACTTTTAGAGTTACTAATTTAAAAAAAATGAAAAATATTACATTTTAGAAATCCACTCAAAAAGGGTTACACAAGAGATTTCAGCTTCTTGCCTAATGGAGTGTCATTCATGACCTGTCACAGTTGCTTTGTGAGAGGGCTACTTCACACTTGTTCACCTTGAGTATTCTTACAGATTCCTCTGAAGGGTTTAGGGCAGCCAGAGGAAGGACACTTGACTGGATTGACTACCTGTTTGATCATGTTGCGCATTTTCTGTGATTCAAGACAACCAGCATGTCTTCAACAAGAGCACGTCCTGCCTGACCAACCTAGGGGCCTTCTGTGATGGAGAAACTGCATCACTGGACAGGGGAAAAGCTAAAGATATTGGATTTCCTACATTTCAGAAAGATGTAATTAAAAAATTATTTGGTATTGTGGAATGGTCAGCTTGTAATGTATCCAATTCTCCTTTTAATCTGCCTATTATCTTCACATGTTTTCTTAATAATTTTTCCAAACATACTAAATACAGCTGAAGCACAATTGTACTGTAAGTAACAATTTCTATTTTAAAGATGGAGAAGGAACAAAACCATCTTTTCAAATTCTCAGATTGGCTTTTAAGTTGTTTTAGTTTTTCTCAGAATGCCTGTCATGCAAAATGCTGTCCTCCCTCACCAGGCTGTCTGGTTGCTAGGTAGCAATAATGGAATAACTGTTGAACATTTTGCAAACTGAAATATAGACAATGTAAACTTTAATGTGCGTTTGTTTTGTTTTACTGGTTTCCACCTCTCTTTTCTACTACTTCCTGCATCACTATGAAACTTAATAAAATATAATCCATACATCTTACAGAAAAGCTTTTCTCTGTGTCTTTCGTATTTTCTGGTTAGAGATATCTGAAATGCAGCCTGCTTCATTTTCCTCCCTTAGAACTAGTTTCACTAAGTGATTTAGAACTAGCCTACTTAGAATGCAGATTTTACATTCTGAAAGTTATACAGAAATATTAGGATATTTTAACACAATTCAGTACATCAGTTTTTACAGTAAAATAGAAAGAAACTTATTAACTTGTATTCACTTCCTTATAATAAAATGTTGATTGGCCCAAGGAAACATGGTGGCTTGTTTTGGAGTAGTAAAAGACAACTCTTTAAATGTTAGTAATTTCCTCAATTGTCATAAAAATGAAGTATTCTAAATTAAAAAGCAAAGAAAAAAACTTATTATTAAATGCAGAACTCTGTAAATACAGTATCTGAAACCACTAATTTCAGTAGTGACACAGTTGCAGATGAGAGCAGAAGGTATTAAGGTCACTTAAAGAATCACCAACAAAGATATCAGGGAAAGATGAATTTTAATATAGATTTATGAAAGTGCAACTAAACAGAATTTGATGGGTGAGGTTCACTCTTTTACATACTATGTAGAAGGGGCTTGTAGGGATTGAAAATGAATGGGAGTGATTTATACAGGAATTAAGAGAAAATATTGATAATGGGATATAGGGGAAAATTAGTTGGGGACAGACTGGAATGATTTGAACAGGGGTCAGGGAAGAGAATGAAGAAGACCCTCCTATTGAGTCATCAGGTTCAGGGTGGACACCCTTGCTTTCTAAACTCCTCAGAGAGGAGTCTATGGGCAGCTGAATCCAGTCCTGGTCCCAGATTTGGTCCATGGTTTACAACTAAGGTGTTTAAGTGTAGGGATTTCAGAGTACAGGTACAGTTTCAGAGTTTCAGGTACAGTTAAGTAGAGCCTGATTGCCCCAAATCACTATATTTGCACTGGTACAGAAAGGTACCCAATTATCCAGGCTCACTGCTCCAGAAGGAAAGATCAGAAAGTGCTGGATTGTATCAGCCTATTGCACTTGCCATTAAAGCAAGAGCACTGTCAGGCCTGCTGCACTTGTAACTAAAGCAAGAACAATGTTAGCTAATGTTGATGTTGCAATGTGGCTCAGTGAATAGGGGAGTCTACACCACCACAGACACTCATGGTCCATACAAGTGTAAGTGAGAGGAGATTCACCTTTATTGCCTTCAGCAGAACTGTGGCTCAGAACCAAACCTGTGGTTTTAGATAAGTTTTGAAAAACCCATATATATGTGCCTCATAGATATGAGAAATTATTGTGCAGGAAGTAATGAAATTAACTTCAACTGAAGTCTGAAGTTGACTAATGGCATGCTATAATGAAGTCCCTTAGGTTAATGATACAAGGCAAATACAGAAATCCAGTTGGCAATTATTGAGATTTTTTTTTGTTTGGTTGGTTGGTTGGTTTTTTTTGTGACCCATAAGGATGGTTTTCCTATGTGTGTAGTTCAATTTGTAACCTAAGTTAAGCACAGGTTAAGAATATACTTTTTAGGTTCCAGATTTTAAGTATTTTCTTTTTAAATAATATCAAGACACTGAAATTCTCTTTTCTTTAAAAGTCATCAGAAGGAATATATGGCTCAAACTGACACCCTGGAACATTGTTATTTTTGTTGCCAAGTGTTCTTGTTACATTTGGTCACCGCACTTCTTTTAATCACCTTGCGGAAGATCTCAGGAGTCCAAGGTTCAGTCATTAAAAGATTTACAGTTTCAGTACCTGATGTTGTTCTGCACCATTAGAGCTCTTCTCTGAGGAGCCACAAAAATACTTTACAACTCTTAACTTAAGCTTTGCATTATACCCACAAAAAGGTACTGTTCTTGATTTGATTATGGAGAACTCAAGGTACTAAAAGGTTAAATGACACTCTATGAAAACCTGGAAAGGACAGCAATGTCCACCCACCCCTGATGGTTCAGCAACCCACACTACTACCCCAACAGATTGGCCGCCCAATTTGTGCTTCCTGCTCCCTGTTCCCTTTTGCAAAATGATCATGGTGAGTCTAATAACTTTATAATACATTTCTAACATTACCTTTTTCTAACTCATTTGATAGAATGAGGTCAGGGAGCAAGGACATTGGCAGAAGATCATTTTCCCCAGGGGAAGGGCAATGAGAAGTAGCTGCAGGACAGAAAACAGTAATGTTACTTGAGGACAGTCAGGAAGTAAATTATGCCCTCATCGAATCCAAGAAATTTTGCCTGCTCCTACTGCAGTCTGCTACTGTGTGAACACTGCTACTCTGATTGTTACTGCTACCATTACTTTTCATCTGCTTCTGTATCATGACTGCAGAGGAAGGGGATAAGTATACATATATATATATAATTTTTTTAAAAAAATAAATCATAGAATCATAGAATGTCTTGTGTTGGAAGAGACCTCTAAATGTCATCTAGTCCAACCCCCTTACAATAAGCAAGGACATCTTATACTAGAATTGCACAGCTTGACCTTGAATGCCTCCAGAGATGGGACCTCCACCACCTCTCTAGGCAACCTGTTCCAGTGATCCAGCACTCAATATTAAGGAGCTTTTTCCTAATGTTCAACCTAAATCTACCCTTTTCTAACTTTAAACCATTACCCCTTGTCCTGTTGTTACATGCCCTTCTGAACAGGTCTTCCCCAGCCTCCTTACAGGCCCCTTTCAGGTATTGGAATGTTGCTATAAGATCCCCTTGGAGCCTTCTTTTCTTCAGGCTGAACAACCCCAACTCCCTCAACCTGTTTTCATAGGAGAGGTGCTCCAGCCCTCTGATCATCTCTGTTGCCCTCCTCTGGACATGCTCCAATGGCTCCACATCCTTCTGTTGGGGGCTCCAGGGCTGGATGCAGTACTCCAGGTGAGGTCTCACCAGGTCAGAGTAGAGGGGCAGTGATCTGCTGGCCACACTTCTTTTGATGCAGCTCAGGATACTGTTGGTGCTCTGGGCTGCAACTGCACATTGATGGCTCATGTCCAGCTTTTGATCCACTAGTACCCCCAGGATCTTAGTTTAAAATAAACAAAAACAAAACCAACCACACAAACACACACAAACCAAAACAAAAACAAAACTAAAATCTACTTTAACTATCCTCTTTTTCACCAAAAATCTTTAAGTTTGTTAGGTTTTGGTAGTACATTGTGTATTTTGGTTTGTTTACATCTGAATTTCATAATATTATTTACGAAACTGTGTAACTAAAAGCATGTAGTCATCTGAATGACTAAGTAAAATACTTTTCCACCAATTGATTCTTAAGTAAGATTTTTTAAAGCAAACTCGATTGACAGCTGTGAAAAGTGCAGTCATGTAAGTCTGCCTAATTGAAAGTACACTTATATGCAAAAACTCCTAGTGAAAAATAATAAAACTAGAAGCTATATTTCTGAATAAAATTAAAGCTTTACAGAATAAAAAAAAGTGGACTTAATTTGTTACATGTGTTGGAAAGAAAAATCCAATACCCACTATTTGGGAAACAGTAATTCTAAGAATAGTATAATTTTTCTTTCTTGTGGTCTTTTCTGAACTAACAGAAGGTGCCCAGACTATCAGAAAAGCTATGAATTAATGTCAACAGTTTCCAGACAAAGTCCCAGAGCTTCTTCCAACCTAAGTTGTTCTATAAATATTCACTTTATTACAATGTCAGCTGTGAGCCTGCACATGAAGGTTGAAGTTTACAAATAAATGCATCCATACAAAAGCATGTATATGTACTTTTCTTCATGTCCATTTCTATTTTGCAGTTTTTAGGATAGACATCAAATCAAGATCAAACCAAGATGAGTATATTGACTACTTTGGTCAGAAAATTCCTCTAGAGACTAAGCAGTCTTCACTAAGTAAAGGAGCTGATCTGTAGAGATTATTTCTATCCCTATTCTGTCAAGAACCTGACTACTCAATGTTTTTATATCACCTATGACAGATTTCTTTCTTTGACATTTTAAGATCCTCAGATATCTGGAGGATGCTACAGGAGCTGTGTTTTTGCCATTGGAAATGATATTTTTTGTAGCTGATACATTTTAAGCTCCCTGTATAATAATGAAGTATATATTTGTCATGAGTTGATGAGCAGTATGTTTAATAATATTATTAATGATAGCTTAGTGTGGCAAAACGTTAATCTGAATATCAAGCAATGAAATAATAACTGTCTTTTTGCTGCCAGGAGCCACCATTTGAACAAAACTGTCAGACTACCTTACTTTATGTCACATGTCAGAGTTCTTATTTATCACATTTACTGCAACAGCAAAACCACATTATTTTATGAAATATAAGCCTGGGTTTCTATACAGCCCTTGAGATAATCTGATAATATTGCATTAACTGGTCTATACAACTGTGATATTTATTTATTTCCGAAATTTCACTGTAGGTATTATATACTCTTTTAGGGAATTCCTGGAGATTTTTTTTCTTGTTTCCAGTGTCATAGTAAATTCTAAACACTAAAGTAAGTGTTAGCTTCACAGTGCAATGTACTCTTGCTGTTCTCCAAAGAAAAGTCTAGAGATAAAGGAATCACTGAAGGAAAACTACCAGTTGTACCAAATATATGACTGAACTATGGTGAAATTGTTCTAGGGAGAGTAAAGAAAGTAAACAATTGACCTGCTGTAAGCAATTTTCAGTGATGTGTACATATTTTAAAAGAAGGACTGGAATTATTAACTTACTTTGTAATTATTGTAAAATTTCTGACTGATTTTTAATTCTATAAAAAAAGGTTCATCTATCAAAACAAAATACATTTGCTAGAGATCTTAATTTTTTCCTAGAACTTTGGCTCACTGAATTTTCAGTATATACACTTAAATGTGGAATTTGAAATTTTTGTATCAAAATTATGAGAACCAAATTTTTTTCTCAGATTGCATTTTATTCATTCTTTTGTTTCTACTGCAGCCAGCTTGACATTTCACCCAGATACATGGTGAAAACTGTATTAAAAACTTGATGGAAACAAAATGAAGTTTAATTTCATTGTGATGGAGATGTTTCATTGCTTCAGGAAAGGATACTTATTTTTTAGAGAAAAAAGGTTACCTACTGCTATTTTTTCAAGCCCTCTATTTTCTTTTTGTTTTCCAGATAATTTAAACACAAATAATCTGTCTCTGCTGTAACCAGGCCTGTCAAGAAAAATCTGAAAATAGTCTAAACCATACTGATGTAAAGAGACTTAATAGCTCATAAAGTACAACTCTAGTTCATTAAGATTATGGCTAGTTTTAAATTAAACCAATATATCTTGCTGGCATTTTGTCACTCTGCTGAGTCCCTCTCAAGTTCCTTAACATCTTATCAAGCATCACCTCTTCTAAATAATTTTTGCATGATTTGTCAAATTTTGCTGCTTCATAGTTTGACTACAGGAGCAGATCACTGAAATAAATACAGAGCATTTTGGCACTGTGGATTATGTAGGGGTCCAAAGCCTTGCCACCTTCTCAGGGTGAACACCACAGCACACAGGATAAGGCCCTATGCAAACCTGACCTTACCTTGTAAAGATGAAACATATATCATCATCAACAGGCTCCCCTGTTAATTGAAATGCCTGTTTTGACTTATTTTATCACAGATCTAATGGGCCAGAGAATCTTGCCCTACATCTGGTGTATCCCTTTCTCTCCCTGGTTTTGTAAGTCTGCTATGGGGGAAAAAAGTAATCAAGAATGTCTAGAGAGACTGAGCTGACCTAATGAACATATGTCTGAGTTAATGAACATTTTCATGGACTCTGTCACTTCACTTCCTAAGGCAATTGTAGGCACTGAGTGGCTGTCATTTTCTGAGCTGCAAAATCGCTCAGCTAGCTTGCCTCAGCAGTAAGAGAAACTTCAGATAGTGTTGCTATTAATAACTGCATTTAAAGAAGGTCTAATTTTGCTAGGGGTTTGAGCTTTCGTTAGGGACAGAATGCTGCATGGATTGATTACTTAGATCTGTAACAGCATGCTGCTAAGTGAGAGTGAGTAGTCTGATTTCTTAAATATTTTATTTATTTCCTTTAAATCTCCCAAAGTCATACAGCTCATAGGAGAGAATTTGGAAGAATATATGTATCGCCAGGTGTTATGCTAGGAACAGGTTTGCCTACCTAGAGGGACTGTCTCTCTCCTTATTTCTCTGTCTTGGTCAGTCTTACTTTCATTCTAGCTCTGGCTTGCAGCCTTACGAAATATATACCCACTTCCTCCATTAAATAACATAAGGATTTATTTTTGGTTTTGAGTATGGGGGATGGTGCGAGGGTCCTCCAAGTTGTTAGCAAGTGTAAATCTGTTCTGGTAGTATCTGGGATATTTTTGCAACATGGTGTGCCAGCTTTGCTATCCTTAATGTAAGCAAAAGCACATCTTACCTCACTACGGTTGTCACAGTGACATATGGTTATTTTAATTAAATTGTAAGTTATTTTAATTAATCTCATGACAGCAGACTTCACTCATTCTTTGGGATTGTATGAACACAGCCAGCCTGAAACTATACACATAGAGTATTCACAAATCCCCAGAGAATGAAGAGTCAACTACACTGTCTCTCCTTCTTTGATCAGATAATGGCACACTTTTCCCAACAGCAGGCTTTTGTTGTTGTTGTTACTTTTTAACTAAACTACAAAAGAAGAGCTACAATCTTTTCCATCATCAACATCAAAAAAATAATAATTTTACCAGCCAACTAATGTAATATGACTGAATTGCATTTCAGCGGAGATAAATGCACTTAGAGGAAAATAAATAATTTTCCATAAAACACAAATGGCTATAAGCTGCCTGTTCCTACGCAGTGATTGGGTTATAATTGACAGTTCTGTGAAAATGACAGCTTAGTACTCTATGGCAATCCAAGAAGCAAAAAGCACTAGGAATTTTTAGGAAAGAGGGAGCAAGCATGAAGACATCTTTATTTCTTCATACAAATCGACAGTGCTTCTAGTCCTTCAACACTTTGTGTTTTTGTTTGTGACTCTGGTCACAAAGGAGTGTTTATAGAAGGATGTTGTGTCTCCCTCAAAAGGGATATAGAGCAGTTGTGGAAAAGTAGAGAAACAAACAACATGAAGAGTTTCCATAAAAGGAAGAACCAAAGTGAAGATTCTTCTTTACAGAAAAGAGATGCTGAGAGAGGTATGATACAGGTCTACAAAATCATGGGCATAGAGAAGGTAAGTAAGTAATGATTGTTTATCATCTGTCCTGTCGCATGAATTAGAGGCATCTTTTTAAACAAGTAGGTGTCATAGTCATGCAAATTCAAAAGAAACTGGAAAAATATATAGAAGAAAAATCCTCCCAAGTCTAAAATCACTCAGGAAGTTCATTTGCTGTGAGATAACTTGGGGAACTGCACACATGATTTATCCCTTTATCTGGGCATGTGTTCCTGTTCACTGTCAGAAACAGATAACTGGGTAAAATATACATTTGGTCTGATATGATGTGAGATTGCTTCAATGAAACTGAAAAGGATGTACATTTCTTCTGTAAAATGTTTAACTTCTGTTTTCTCTTCCATTAAAGGAAATCTCTCTGAATGAATTGTCCAGAGAAGGGGCACGAAGATGATCAAAGAACTGCAGCACCTCTGCTATGAAGATAGGCTAAAGGAGTTGGGGCTGTTAAGTCTGAAGAAGAGAAGGCTTATATCAGCCTTCCAGTATCTGAAGGGGCCTACAGGAAAGCTGGGGAGGAGTTTTTCATCAGAGAGGGCAGTGATAAGACAAGGGATAATAGTTTTTAAATGAAAGAGGGTAGATTTAGGTTAGACATCAGAAAGAAATTCTTCAGCATGAAGGTAGTAAAGTACTGGAATAAGTTGCCCAGGGAAGTTGTGGAACCCCCCTCCCTTGAGGTGTTTAGATCAGGTTTTGTGCAGCCTGGTTGAGTGTGAGGAGTCCCTGCTCATAGAAGAAGAGCTGGAACCTCATGACCTTTAAGGTGCCTTCCAACCTCAACCATTCTATGATTCTATAATACACATATAACCATCTCCCAAATAAATCTAAAGATAGATATATTTTTCTTCTAAATATTAGAGATTACATTCCTTCCATCCCATGTCAATAAATGATTTAGACAAGGGAGTAGAGTGCAGCCTTAGTAAACTTGCAGATGACAACACTAAGCTGGGTGGAAGTGTCGATCTGTCTGAGGGTAGGGAGGCTCTACAGAAGGATTTATACAGGCTCAACCGATGGGCCAAGGCCAATTGCATTAATTTCAATAAGTCCAAATGCTGAGTACTGCATTTCTACCTCAACAACCCCCAGCAGCACCACAGGCTTGGGGAGGAGTGGCTGGAGAGCTGCCCAGCAGAGAGGGATCTGGGGATGTTGACTGACAGTTGGCTGAAGATGAGCCTCCAGTGTGCCCAGGTGACCAAGAAGGCAAACAGCATCCTGGCCTGTGTCAGGAATAGTGTGACCAGCAGGATCAGGGAGGTGATCTTACCCCTGTACTCGGCACTGGTAAGGTAGCACCTCTAGTACTGTGTTCAGTTTTGGGCCCCTCTGTACAGAAAGGACATTGAGCTACTAGAGTGTGTTCAAAGAAGGGCAAACAAAGTTGATGAAAGGTTTGGAGCATATGTCTTACAAGGAGTGGCTGAGGGAGCTCATGTTTAGACTAGAGAAAAGGAGGCTGAGAGGAGATCTTACTGCTCTCTACAACTACCTGAAAGGAGGTTGTAAAGAGGTGGGGATCAGGCTGGTCAATGAAATTACTAGTGTTAGGACAAGACACAATGGCCTCAACTTGCACCAGGAGAGGTTTAGATTGGGTGTAGGGAGAATTTCTTTACCAAAAGGGTTATCAGGCATTGGAACAAGCTGCCCAATCAGTGGTGGAGTCACCATCCCTAGAGGTATTTAAGAGTCATATAGACATAGTACTTAGGGATATAGTTTGGTTAAGCACTTGTCAGTGTACGGTTAATGGTTGGACTTGATCTTGAAGGTCTTTTCCAACCAAAGTAATTTTGTGATTCTATGTATTACTCCTGGTTGACCTTTTGAGAGAAAAAGTCACAGTTTGCATTATTCAGCCCTTCAGCCACTGTGATGGACTGGAAGGGCTATTACTATGCAAGCCTATAATTGTGACACTAGAATCATAGGGGTTGGAAGGGACCTAGAAAGAGAAGTGCTATTGTTTCCTGATCCTCCTATGTGTTTTGTCTTGCATAGGACTTCTCCATACCCAAGAACACCCCCATGAAGAGCTGTTGCAGTTTCAGGCTGTTTGCACAAGGGATTTTATGTAATCCCTTCCTTCTCCTCACAAGCCCTCACATGATACTTAGTAAGCACTCCTTATCATGCGTTTGGCATGTTTCATCAGAAACTAGACAGAATACTTACTCTTTCCATTTACTGGATTTAACCAGTTGACATACTAGCACTGAAGCTAGGTGCTGAAGGAAAGCGGTCCATTGCTGTTCAAAGGTACCTGGGGAGCACAGCTGAGTACTCATGCAGAACTGCCCATTAAAATAAAAATAAAATCACAGAGGATTTTTAATTAAGCACAGAAAAAGTTCACAGGTAAAGTAAATTTATTGCAATGCGCATTTAATTTAGATTTATCTTTGCACAACCAGTAAACTTGAGAGCTTTCAGGCAGTAGGTGAAAAAAAAAAAAAAAAGTAATTTATCTTTATGTTTATGCTGACTATAGTTCTTGCTATTGCTCTCTCTCTTTGGAGGTCTGGAAATTTGATTTATTTTCTGTCTGGTGTCAATACTGATCATGGAAGGCAGGCATCTCCTTCACAAAAGCCACTCCTCAGCAGGCACTAATCACTCTCCTCATTGTCAAAGTCAGCACAAAGGCCAAGGATTGAATGGAAATAAAACCTCAACCTCTGTCTGGTCATTCCTGGTCAGGGCTGAGGTATGTGGAAGGATTATTACCTGAGCTGCATTGTGCTTATCGTGTGGATAAATTGAGAATATCCATCTTCCAGGCTGTCAATCCAAAAACTTTATGAGCACTACATCTTTTAAAAAATAAAACAAAAAAAGAAAAAAAAGAGAGAAAAAGAAAGAAAGAAAAAGTATTGACTGTGCTTCTAGAAGCAGTGAAACAATGTTAGTTGTACATCTTTGTCATGATCTATGTGCTTTCAGCTGTAAATGACATAGTGGAGATACATGCATTGAAATATTGTAAACTGTAGCAGTTTCAGCTTTGCATCCTCAACCAGTATCTAATTATCCTGGAGTATAATGCTAGCAACTGACTTCCAACTGGAATTTATCCCACTTTCCACAACACTCTGAACCTGGTTTTTCAGTCAGTTTTTAAACAACTTCCTTGTCCATTTATGTATCCTGTAGTTGGATAGACTGTCTACAAGGAATTTAGGGGAGACACTGTCAAATGCTTTTCTGAAGTAGAATAAAAATATCACCAAACATTCACTAACTTGGTCACCTCATTGTAGAAGGTTATCAGGTTAGCCAGCTATAATTCCCTTTGATAAAGCCATGATGACTATTACCAGCGAGCTGCCTGGCATTTATTCACTTAGAAATGCTTTCCAGGAGGATTACACCTTCCCAGCTCAGTGATGTGATGTAGGGCTGACTGTCTTTTAGTTCCCCAGATCTTCCTTCTTACCCTTTTTAAAGATAGGAGTGACATTTTCTCTCCAATGTTCACAGATGTCTTCAAGTTGTCATGACTGTGCAAAGATAACCTAGTTTGGCCTTCCAGTGACATTAATCAGCTCCATCAGTGTTTGTGGGTGAAACCCTACAGGCCGTATGGGCTGAAGTATACCCAGCTGGTTTAAGCGGTCCCTAAACTTTTCCTTTTCCACCAAGGTAAGTTTGCCTTATTCTAGCCTTTCTGTCTGGTCTCAGGATCCTGGTTTCTGAAGACTGTTTTTCCTGGTAAAGACTGAGACGAAAATGTACCTAGTGCCTCAGACCTTTCGTGGCTTTTGTCACAGTCACTGTGTCCCATCTAGCAGCAGGACCACATTTCCCTCTGTCTTTTGGGCCATTTATATACTTAGAGAATCCTTGTTTTTTGTTGCCTTTCACATCCCTTGCCAGACCCATCTCCAGGTCAGCCTCGACTTTCCTAGCCCTACCCCTGCATGAGTAGACAGCAACTCTAGGCTCCTCCTAGGTCACCTGCTTCCTTCCACATAAAATATTGGTATAATTGAGCTTCCCAGCTATCACAAGAAAGAAAACTGAAGCATTATGGCAGAACCTATGAAAAGTGTGTTTTATCTAATTACTTTGTAATATTTCTAACATTAAAGAAGCATAAAGTGTCTTCATTGTCCCAGGGGGAGAAGAAATCTTTTCTGAGTAGAACAACAGACACATTGTCACAATTAGATCACACAGTTCAGTACTCAAAGAACAGCAGGTCAAACCTCTAAATTATTTTAGTTGAATATTCCTTCCTCTGCTGTATTTATCCAGAGGTGAAGCACAGCATTCAGCTGAATCCTGCCCCTGGTGTAAATTAAGGTAACTATACTGAAATCAGTGACTCAATTGACTGTATTGTTAATGTGAGGATCTATTAAAACATACTACTTTTTCAGTCTTGCATAATGTTTGTAAAGAAAACATAATGCTGTCAGGATGTTTTGAGATTACTGAAACCACTTGACCATAGAGTAGAGCTCTTCTGACACTTGAAACATGTCATTTCACTGTTTCAGTAGCCAGACATAAAAGAAAAACCAAAAAACAACTTTAATGAAATTAACACCAAATTATTTTTTAAAAATAATATTTATTTTTTTTTAATTTTCAAAATTACTGGAGGAGCAGTTTAATATGTATTGTGTGATGCAATTTGGTTTTGTTATCATGGGAAACAATGTAGAAACATTATAAATTCCCATTTATAATTTTTAATTGTATTTTTAAATTATTTTGTAAAGACAAATGATTTGGCATAAATTAAAATATCCTATCATATTTTATATAGACTAACTAATTTGAGTGGTAATGACTGAGTGTTTTGAACAAGAAGAAATGTAATCACTGTGACAACTAAGATTTTCAGCATTTCTGAAAAAGACAAAGATTAATCTAGGAAAACAGAAGAAAGAAATGCATTCACTTACTTCATTAATAAGGAAAAATAATTATTTGTATCCTGTGATATATTACATGTTCTAAATATATATATATAAAAATTACATTTAGTGTTTAAACTCTATAAAGATGGAATCAGAATAGGAACACATTAACCCATGTAATGTTTTCTCATGAACCAAATTACTTCAGAGCATATTCTAAATGGCTTTAAGGCTCTGCAAGACAACAAGGCACCAGTGTGTTACCTTGGAAAAGGAAACAATATATCAGTTTGGCAACAGATGACTTGTACTTCCATCAGTAATACAGATAGTATCATAGAATAGTAGAATCATAGAATACAAGGTAGGAAGTGACTCCAAGGATCATCTGGCTCAGCACCTCGTCCAGCTGAATATTGAAAGTGTTCAATGTTGGGGAATCCACTATTGCTTCCCTGAGGACTTTATCCCAATGATTGCTCTCATTGTGAAAAACTTTCCTCTTGTGTCCAGTCATAATCTAGTATCCATCTTTTCCAAGTGAATCCTTGTAATAACATTGAGTCTCCATCTTCTTTATAGCCACCCTTTAAGTACTTGAACATGGTGATAAGGTTTCCCCTAACCCTTCTTTTCTCCAGGTTGAATAAATCCAGGTCTTCCAGCCTTTCCCAGTCCTTTGATCATCTTTGCAGCCCTTCTCTGGACCTTCTCCCACCTGTCCACATTTTTTCGTATAGTGGGGACCAAAACTGGACCGTGTTCCAGGTGTGACCTGACAAGCACTGAGTAGAGAGGGATAATGACTTCTTTATCTCTGTGCTTGTTGATGCAACCCAGCATCCTGTTGTCCTTCCTTGATGCAGCAGCACGCTGTTCACTCATATTGAGCTTGTTTTCCACCAGGACACCCAGGTCCCTTTCCTTAGAGCTGCTCTCCCTACAGGTAAATCCCAGTCTATGCTGCATACTGGATTATGTTCTCCCAGGTGCAAGACCTTACATTTGTCCTTGTTGATCCTCATAAAATTCCTGTTAGCCCACTTGTCTAGTATATCCAGGTCTTTCTGCAGGGTGATTCTCTCTTCTGAAGTGTCTACTTCCCCACACAGTTTAGTATCATCAGCGAACTTCACCAGGGTACACTCGATCCCATCTTGATCATATAATATCATATCTTGATCAGATAATAACAAAAGCTTTTTTCTCAATTCTGTTAGTATTATTACTGTAATAAATGTTCCTAACTGCAAGCTGAAATAACTTATTTACACATATATAAAACCCATTAAGAAAATGCTCAAACACATAACATGCTTTAATTTTCACTTCACAGTTTGGTTCTAAAAGCAATTATACACTTATTTTATTCATATATATAAGTCCACTTGCAGAGTTTGATTCTGAATGCAGTTTTACACTTATTTTATCAGAGGAACTACCTGAATATAAAACCCAGAAGAAAGCAAGTGGATGACCCTAAAATTTTAAATTCTGTTAGTAATTCTGTGAGTCAAAATGCAATAATAAAATAGTGTAGTACAGTAAAAGCATATCTTGCCCACTGAGTTAATTAGACAAGACACAGGACAAATAGAGAGAATCTGATAGAGATATACACGTAGCCTGTGTAGAATATTGCCTGAATTTTGTTCTCTACTGTACAATGTTCCTGAGGAATTAGAATTACTAAAGATGACATTAAAATGTAAAATTCAGTTCTGCACCTAGGAATCTGACTTAACGCATGTAATGAATGTTCAACTAGTCCTACTTCAAAGCAGTTATGTTTTTTTCTCTCAACTGTAACTTAATCAGAATATCCAATGACACTTCAAATTTACCAAGGGAAAAAACAAACAAACAAACAAACAAAAAAAAACCTTAGATTTCTCCTTAATTTTTGTCTTTCTGCTGTATTACCTGAATCTTTCAATAGTGTACAGAACAAAACATACAGAGATACCAAGTCACAGAGATACAGAGAACAAAACATACAGAGATACCAAGTGAGACGATTTAGGAACAGAATTTGGACTCATGTCTGAGTTATTTTGGGTTTACGAGTTTAATTCTGGCTTCAATAGCCTTTGCAAATACTTTGGGGTAGCTGCACCTCATGAATTTCTCAGGTTCTGATTTCCATTACAGTGTTATAATGTCAGAATTTCCCAGATGCTACAAGAGTTATTTCTGATTTACATTAATATTAGCTTAGTAAGAACTAGTGCCACAGCTCTTCTGGAAGTGTATTCTAAAATGCCTCGTGTGTGTCAGATAATTACATTTTTGAAGGCTTATATTTTTAACATTATAGGCACTAAAGCATGCATTTATACAGATTTATTATATATATAGTGTGGGGGTTTTTTAGTTCTTAAAGTATAGAAGCCTTTTCAGGCACTTGCAGATTATTGACTGCTGCTATTCCTCTTTTCTTTAGTTCCCACAGAACTATAGAACGAATTTTAACAATGAATGGTTACCATGATTAAAAGGAGCTTACTTCAGGTTTTTCACCAAAATTATAGGCCATGAGAGAGAAGGCAATAGAAAATAATGTCATGACAAACAGTCCTTTAGTCAAAGGAAGAGAACCCCATTATCTTCTAGATGTTATCTGTCATTACATCAGTGATTAAAAACATTTCTACAGAATGCACAATGTATTTAAGTATTTCTTTGGGGATTTTTTTTAAAACCACATCCCCAATAAAGATATGAAAATATCATTGGAACCAGAAGATCCTGGGATAGAGACTTTGTGGTGCATGCTATGGCTGAAGACAAGTTTTTGAAAGATGGTGTCATCACACAGAAGACATAACTGTTGTTCTGAGATAGTAATCCAAGCACAAGACTGAGAAAATGGGAGAAAGTCTATAACCAAAATGGTTAACATTTTCAAAATAACCATGTTACCTCTGAAAAGCCAGGTAATACCTCACTCCTGTATGAAAGCCTCTGAAATTTACAAAGAAAAATGTAAAATTTCATTATTAGGATTCCCCAGTTTACCAGGGAAATTCACCAAGCTGTTTAAGTCCTTTTTCAAAATACTTACGAATTTGCCGTCATTCCATCATCAATCTTTAGAAAAAAATTGGTTAGATATTTCTCAAGTTATTTTTGTGGATTTTTTCTGAAACTTACGGTACTGCAGATATAGCAATTAATTAAAGATTCATGGGAAGTTATAACTGGTGACTGCACATTTAAGTGACAATAAACATTTTGTAGGATACCACCTGACCCTGCAACTAAGATCCTAATTTTCCTACAGGGACTGAGTGGCCTAAACAGTACTTCCAAAAGACATATTTTTTCCATCTCCTTTTTCTGCAATTTATTTGCTTACACATAGCCAGCTAAAAACTGCGGCCTCTCTAGGTTCAGAGCAAATATACAGATTTTACAAAAGCTGTATGCAAGCGATTAAGGCCTTCTGTGCTTCCGTTTTCACAAGCTCCTAAAATATAGGAACAGCTCAATTTCCATCTTAGCATTTGTCCTGACATCTTTGTTTGAAATAATTCCTGGCAGCTTGACAACTTGGTAGCATTGACTTCCATTTCCAGTCCTTCAAAACATATTGAAAGATAAGTACCACATGTCCAATCAGGTAGTTTTTAAGGGCTATTTTAATGAGGCCTTTCAGGTGGCAAGTTATTTGCAATTCAGGTGGACACAGATGTTATCAGGGTTCTAAAAATATAATTTACTTATCTATCTGAATCAGAAAAGGTGACCATGGAAGATTTTCTTTTTTTGATTTGTTTTGCTTTGCCTTGTTTAGTTTAGTTTTAATTACAGGAGTCTGAACAATATTTAGAAATATCAGTTTTCAGGAGAAAAAGAAAGTTCAAAAAGTAATTACTTTTTTTAAAATTCAAAACTGTGTAAGCTCACAAACACTTCTGTTCTCATTCTTGATTTTAACTACAAACAAGATAAAAAGTGGGTCTTGAGAGTAATTGCAGAAAATGAGTGACTTATCAAATTTTTTTGCCAGGTAAAAAAGTAGAGCTTTGCATCGACAACTCATAAAACAATGAAGAAAAAAAATAATTCATGAAAAAGTATCTTATTTAAACTGAAAGGATGGTTTTATCCAGAAATGCATTCAAACTGCTTAAAGGTCCAATTTTTCACCAGTGATTGCATTATTCATCAGATAATTGGAGCATAACTTCATTATCAAACAATGTCAATTCTGCTTTTCTTTTAGCATTTATTCCAGGGGGTTTTTTTTGAAGGAATACCTAGTACTGAAGAAGTTTTGGCATGAGCAGGAATTTTTTATGAATCTATCCATATCAAATTAACCTCAAGAAATAAATTTTACAGATTAAATTGTAATATGCATACTTTTGAAACATTTCTTATATATGTCAAAAACATGCTCTTATTCCAGTTCAGAAGAACCGCACTAGTCTCTAAAACTCTTGTGTGCAGTATAACAACCATATAGAACACACAATATATGTTTAAGAAAAAAGGTACTGGTAGAGTAGTAGTCTTTTTTTTTTTTTTTTTTTTTTTTTTTTTTTTTTGTGTGAGTGTTTTAAGAAAAAAGGGTTGGGTAGAGGTTTGTTTTTTTTTTTTTTTTTTTTTTTTTTTTTTTTTTTTTTTGTGCTGTGAGAATGTGATGACTTTCATAGACAGCCACTGCTTCCTATAAGTTAATGAAGTTTTATATTTGAATCAGAATCATCAAAGCTCCAGAACAAAGCATCAAGGCTCCAGGAAAGCTGTAACAAGGATGTTCAAAATCACAGCTTTTTAAAGATTGCATACAGGGGAAAACACTGAGGTGTTTTTCAAAACCTTGATCAGAATCTCCAAAGGATCTATAGCAACAGTACTGCTCTCTTTAATGGGTTCTAAATTCAGCATAAGGCACTGACATTTGGAGATCTTCTTCCTGCTCTCTCAGATTGCCCCTTGGGACCTGTGTGTATTACAGGGACTGTTTTCGGAACATGATACCCAGACCTCTGATTTAGCTGGATTATTAGATTTCTTTGTCCTCTGCTGTGTTCAGTTTCAAGATGAATTCTCAAGGAATACCTATTTGTCACAGCTGTTACTGTACTGGAGACACGAACTCTAAGGATATCATACTGCTCCCACTGCCTCCAGTCTCTACAAGCAGTGCTGGCAGACAGTACATACATGGCACAGCGGGAGTGATGCTCCCTGGCTTTTCAGCCTGACAATTCAAATATGTTTAACAAGCTCCACAAGCAAATGTCATGTGCCAGCACCAGTCTCAAACTTGTGTTTGTCCTCTAGAACATGGTGACCTCACCTCTGACTCCCTTGTCTGTGGTTCTGGCCAGGTAGATCTAACCACGGAGCCACAGGTAAAAGATTAGAGCTTTTTCTATATGCAACTTCTTCCAACACAAAATCACCAGTGACTGGGGAAGAAAATAGGGTTCTTCCACACAGATCAAAATCTGATTGTTTTCAATACACTGTGTGTGGGAGTTCCATCCTGCATATCTGGAGAGCATTAGTGGAAAGTTATAACAGGCACTGTCAACTCTATTCAACTCTGTTTCAACCCTCGATGGAAATGGTTTAGTCCCTAACTCTTAAAATAACTGCTATGTTATTCTGAGGTTTCCTCTGTAATTATTTTCCATAATTGTATTTATTGTTAAATTTAAAATTAATGGCAATTTATTTTGAGATACTGAGACATTCTGTGATTTCCCAGAAGTTATGCAAATAGATGAGGCATATTTTTCACATTTATCACTAAATTGGAAAGCATCTTTTACAAGACCCTTTCAACTTTACTGTATAATAGAAAATGGGAATAGCTTAAGAGCTTAATACACTTTCCTGACAGCTCCTGTGATTAGACAATCTTCATAATACACCTGTCAACCAGAAGATTATATTTTCTTTTTTGCTTTCCAATACAGTACCAGCACTGTACAATTATTGAAATGATCTGACCTTATTAACAGATAATTTCCACTTCTGATGCAGCTTTATGACTCACTGTCAATTAACGTTTGTATCATTCCTTATCAGTGCAGTAACTTTGTTTGCAAACATTATTTTGAAATGTTGCATGAGCTTTAAATGCAGAGAATGCATGGTTTAGGCCATAACTGCATATCGCTTGTTCATGGTATTTTCTGCTGTTTTCCTTGATATACTCAGATTAGACTTTATTCATAGACAGAAACACTCACTGAAATAATTTTTCCACATCTTTTATCCATACATAATTTTTGTTACTGTTAACCAGGTTATCCAGATGTTCTTCACCACTAAATACACTCTTCTGCATTGGAAAGCTACCAAAGTCTTCTCTTGACTCTTTGAAGTTTCTTAGATTTCTCTCGAGTATTATTGAATAATTTGTTACTCTGTATGTTTTAACAATATTAGAGCAAGGGAGACTGTGGTTTCAACTAAAAATATTTTCTTTTTAGATCTTGTGCAGCTTTTTTAAAGTGATCTGCCTTTCATTCCGTCCTTAAATATTTTTCAAATGGAATCTTTTATCCTAGTTTAACACAGTTTTGAGAATTTAATATGGGATTGAGATATCCAACTATTTTCTGATCAGCTACTTATGTTAATCTAATCCTTTTATTTGTTATCAAGTCTGAGAGCAATAGTTTCTGCTTTCACCTTTGTGATGTTTTCAGAAGTAAATAATTACTCAGATTTTTTTATTCATTTAGTCATACATTGGTATGATCTTTCCATATTGCTGTTTACTTCTCTTTTTATGTGGCCACCATTGTCACTGACCAATATGCCTTGGTATTAATGCCTTATAAGTAAGGAAATTTTATATTGTTGTACTCAGCTTAATTATAGAGCCTGCAAATGAAGAAGCCTTAGGAGAGGAAAAATGAAATAAGTATATGTACCAAGCATTGAAAGAAGTTATTGTGTAGGTTTGGATAGTCCTGTGTAATATAAAACTTCATTTCTTTTGTCTTAGTTTTAAAGAAGAAAATAAGAAACTGAAATAATAAATATTAAAGAAGTTGTGCCTAATTCAACAGCTTGAACAAGAAAAGAAATAAAATGTAAATAAGAAATTCAGAGCTTTAATGAAGAAACAACTACCCAACTGGTAGAAAGTTTCAAAGAGTATCAAAATCAGTTGTATTGAGCTGTTTACCCATATTTTATACAGTGAAACAAAAGTTTAATAAACAGTAAATATCTTGCCTTCCCCTGGACAATTCAGATCAGATTCATAATATCTATATATTCACAAAACTAACATTTATATTCTTACTTTTTTTTTCTTTTTTTTGGTCTTGAAAAGTTCCTTTTCAGAAACACTGATCATCTAACAACAGCTGGAGTTTCTATTTATATTTTTCTATTGTAGAAGTAAGCAAACTATTTTTTTTAAAGCCAGAAATTTAAAAAGTAGGGCTACATACAGATGGATAAGATGGACATTGTTTGGAATTAGTTTTTGAGAAATGAGGTTTGCCTGTAAATCTAACAATTACATCATCTGATTAGACAACACTGGTTTTTTTCTGTGAACATTCTGTTTAGAAGTCCTTGAATTGGAGAGATGATCACTTCCCTGCCATTTAACATTTAAATGAAATAAAAACTGAGCTTGATCTGTACTTGAAACTTGTAATTTATTATTTGAAAGCTTTGAGTTTTGATAGTTAAAGAACCTTGCCTTTCTGTTAAGGTTACAGAAGTAATAGGAATGCATATTTCCAAGATGTACTATCGTTTGAGTGATTAAAGATTAATTACAAATACAGGAAATAAATTGCAAGTGATAGGCACATTAACATAATACTACTCTTTCCTGTAGACTGTTTATTAAAATATAATGAGAAAATAGAATAAATATACTAGAAAAAAAAAAAAAATCTTTTCTTTCCCTCTTATCTAGAGTTAAGTTTCTTTCTTTATTTTGTAAGTAAAGAAATTCTCCTATGGCTTGGTCTCTTTTTAATGAAAAAAAAAAAGGTCTCTGAGGTCCAACTGAGCTCTACATTATCAATTCTTATTGAAACCCATAGGAGCTCTGCATTTTAAACTAGTTGGCCTTGGTCTTTCAGAGACAAAAGATGGAGAACTTTTTTGCATTTGCCATTTAGTAGATACCTTTTTTCTTCCTCAGCCATCCCAACTTTAGGAATCTAACTTAGCAAAGTGTAGTCCTTACAGAGAGCCTGAAGCATCAGGCTATGAATGTTAGGGTAGGCAAGGGCATGTGGCTAATTAAGTAAAGACCTCTACTACATTCTGCGCTGGGTGAGTTATAACAGTATGGAAACTCCAGAGTGTTACCAGTCGGCTCTGTGGAGTTGGGCATTTAAATTAGAGCATATGTCCCTATGCAAAATTCAGACAGTATTTAAAATCGATGCAATAAGGAAGAAGAATGCAAAATTAAATAAAATCTGTTTAATAATATACAATTAATTATAAAATCTCCTGAAAAAAACATCCTGATATTTGGAAACTGAACACGATTTTTGAAGGAGGACTTTGTGAGCTAGAAGTATTTAGCAAATATTTTTGTACATTTTAGATGGAATCTTTGGAGAGGATTTCAGGCATAGATGAAAAACTAAAGGTTGAGAGAGATAGGAAGCCTGAAGTAAAGAATGCAGAAACTGAAAACCATTTTAAAACAATACAGTAATTGTTTTTATTTTTTAAATTATTTTTTCTTGGGGGGGGGGAAAAACCAAAGCAAGAAAACCAAAACCAAACCCACAACTACAAATTAATGAAGAATATTTTTCTCATAATTTCTTTCTAACACTCTATGTATTGCAAATAGGAACAGAAGACACATGAATAAAGAAGAAAAAGCTTAAACCACTCTTTCTAAATGGCAAGTATACAGTTCTTAAAGCATGCCGAAAGATCATGAAGAATTTCAGGGCTTTCATGGACATATTCAACAAGTACTTAGAGAAGTCTGTAAATAGTTTTCAAAGCTGTGCACTGTGAAGAACTCAAAAAGGTAAAAATTCAGCTTCTAGAACAGTTCTTCTAAGGCAATACTTGGAACAAAAGAATTCCTGTCAGCATTTTCTGAATGGTAGATGGTTGAAAAGGTTATGATCTTCAATTTTCATTACCTAAGTTTGTGATCTTTTACAAGACTCCAATTGCCTTTTTATCCAACTGCCTTTCTCTACGCTTTTCAGTGCCTCACCATTTCTTACTCTTGATACTTCATAATGCAATCTACTTCCATGAGAATGAAAGAACTGTCATACTGCAATAAATAAAAATTTCACCCAACTTACTGTCCCATATCAGTTAATGTGTGCATAGGAAAAAGTGTGGGAAACAAGGCAAGTATAACATTATTTTTCCTTTCCAAACCTTTACATTACAGTTATCTTGAGTACAACAAGATCAGTAACAATATTATAACACTCGTTCTTCCAGTCCACCTCTAAAGAAGAGTTTTCTTACTCACTTCAGAAGAACAGATACCTTTGAAGTGAAACCAGTACCTCATTAAAAACTTCTGAAAAATTATTTAGAAAAAAGGTACCTTTCTTAAGTAATCTTTAACTTTCCTCTGTCCGCGAGGCGGCAGCAGTCATGACTGAGGTGGGCCTGAGGAGCGGGTTCAATCGTGCTCAAGATAATTACAGGGAGCCCATGAGGATATACAGAGAGAAAATTAAAAAGGCAACAGCCCAGCTAGAGCTCAATCTGGCCACTACCATTAAGGACAATAAAAAAAGTTTTACAAATACATTAACAGCAAAATGAGAACCAGGGAGAATCTCCATCCCTTATTGGGTGAGGAGGGGAACATGGCAACCAGGGATGAAGAAAAGGCTGAGATACTTAGTGCCCTCTTTGCCTCCATCTTTTATAGTCAGACCAGCTGCCCTCAGGATAATCAACCTCCAGAGATGAAATATAAGGATGGAGAGCAGAACGACCCCTCACAATCCATGAGAATGCAGTCAGAGACCTGTTGCACTGCCTACACACTCAAAAGTCTCTGGGTCCAGATGGGATTCACCCGAGGGCTCTGAGAGAGATGGCAGAGGAGATTGCCAAGTCTCTATCATCTACCAACAGTCTTGGATAACAGGGGTGGTCCCAGAAAACTGGAAGCTTGCCAACGTGACGCCCAATCTACAAGAAAGGCCAGAAGAAGGATCCTGGGAACTACAGGCCTGTCAGCCTCATCTCAGTACCAGGGAAAATAATGAAGAAGCTCATCTGGAGTGCACTCACATGGGAAGTGTAGGATAAGCCATGGGGTCAGGTCCAGCAAGCATGGTTTCAGGAAGGGCAGGTCCTGCTTAACTAATGTGATTTCCTTCTATGATCAGACGACCCGCCTAGTGGATGAGGGAAGAGCTGTGGACATTGTCTATCTGGACTTTGGTAAGACCTTTGACACCCCCAGCGTTCTCCTAGAGAAGCTGGTGGATCGTGGCATAGACAGGTACACTCAGCTGGTTAAAAAACTGGCTGGTTTAGACTGGATATTAGAAAGAATTTCTTTAATGAAAGAGTGATCGGACAGTGAAACAGGCTGCCCAAGGAGGTAGTAGAGTCACCATAAGTATTTTTTTAAAATGTAGATATAGTGCTTAGCAGCATGATTTAAGCATTGAATATGTAAAATAGGTTATGGTAGGGGGATTTAGGTTATAGTTGGACTTGGTGATTTTCAAGGTCCCTTCCAACCAGATGACTCTATGACAATTCTATGGTATAACTGTCAAAAAAACTATTCAATTAACAGATTATTTAACAATAAATTATATAAAGATTAAACCACTACCCCTAGAATTAAGCCAGAGAAAACCTGTTCAATGAGTTATAGTTAACCTAGCTATTTAAATACTGGTTCTGAATTAATGATTCTGTAAATCTGTAGCTATTCCACCAATGGTTAGCTTGATTAATGAAAATAGTTTACCCATTTCAAATATATGCAATATTTATTTCTCACTAATTAATGTCATCCACCTTTGATTAACCGGCACATAAATGAACTCCTGCACAATATAGACAGTGTTGCTCTCCATTTGGAATGAGTCTTCAATGTCTTTCATTTCTTTTCAGCCATGAATATTACTAGATGCAGCATTATGAAACCTTGATTTCACGAGATTACAGAATTATTTTGTTCCATTGAACATGGAGGTTCCATGAAACCTCCAAATGTTAAAACTTTCATAAGCAAATGCTGAAAACAACTTATATTTCATATTGATTAAATTGAATACAAACAACATTGAAATATTTTATTTCATTGTTGAGGTTTTTGTCATATTACAGAAAATCAAAGCAACAAATGTACATGTCTCAATCCACTTGAAACAGGGTATTTTCTTCTCCTTTTGTTTCCTGCTGTCTAATAGAAAACACTGTATTCAGAGTTCAGTTTCTGGTGTTCTCTTCTCTGTTTTTTTTTTCCTTTTTCTAATTCCTATCTAAATGCTACAAAACAACTCTGCTGTTATTTACCACCACCCATGGAAGGAAAGCCTTACTTCAGTCAGTGACAAAACTGTCAGAACAGGGATGTGCAGGGTAAACAGGCATGGTTATTTGAGCATAGGTGGCAAGGGATAACAGAGGTAGGACCTATGGCTGCAAACTAAATTAAGAATCTTGGTTAGCAAATAAGGCACAGAGAAGGGTTTCAGCTCATTTTTCGAACTGTACAATAGACTCAGCAAAATACGTAGGGGTTGTAAGTTTCTGATTCAGGCAAAATGGCAAAATCTTTCTTTTGTAGCAGCTTGTGACTAGCTATCTTAGGAATAATTTCCTGACTGCTCTGGAAAGTACATTTCTGCAGCTAAGTAATAGCTCGTTGCAATGTGCTTATTCAGTTTAAGAAAACTTGTATGCAAAATTTAGAAAAAAATGGATGGAAATACTAAATTCCAGGAGATAAAAGAAAGTACAGCAAATCAGTGTGAGTTGAAAAAAGCCAGTTTATGTCGATGTGTAAGTGGATATCTTTACGTGAATTAGTATCAGTTATTCTAGACAAAGAAAAAGTATGGAAAACAATGTTTAGATTAGTCTTTAATCTGGCTGAAGACTTAAATATCTAATTAAGATTCTCAGTCAATGTTATCTTAATTGACTAATACATCATTCTGTTAAGACTAATGGTAAATTAAATATGCCTGATTGATATTCAAACAAAGAATTGTGGTTAATTGACATTGATCTTAATGGGCATTACCTTAAAATATTAGCTGATGTACATCCACAGATTTAAGTATTATATATTACAATATTAAATTTCAGGATATAATTTGCAAGAGAACAGTAACAATAATTAGTGAACTTTCCTTATCTATGAAAAGGAATTGCAACCAGTCATACAAAAAAGAAAATTAAATTATCCCTTTACAAATGTGATATTATTTTTCTCATTACATTTTTTCCCTTTTCTATTGATGTGACTGCTCTGAACAATTAAAGAATTCTGAATCATAATTTACTAACTTTGTTGCATTACATTAACATGCAGAATGAATTAATTGAATTAAGAAAAACAAGTCAAATAAAATTCAAACAAGTATAGAAAAAAGAAAGCTTTTCACTAACAAATTGATAAAGCATCCAACAGATAAATGCAGAAGACTCTTAATGTCCTGTGGAATGAATGGAAGATAAAGTCATTCAGACTGGGATTTCTAAATGGGGCTAGCAGAAATCAAACTCTTCTTTAAACGCTTGAGAGAAGTCAGCTTTAGAGGAAGCAACATGCATAAGTACATCCTTAGCACTTTACGAAATCACTTTTACTTTATGAAAGAAAGGAATAAAAAAATCATTAATATCTATTTTGAATTTTGGCTCTGTTTCATTGCAGATGGCTGTTGGAATTGTGGCCCAGGAAAACATTTGTCATTTTTTTATACCGTTATTTAGATTTCCATAGCAGGTAAATTCTTAGAGTTACCCAATATTTTAATTAGGTTTTATATCATTTAACCACTTACATTCATGTGTTTATGGATTCTTCTGTGTATATATGTACACAGGCGTGGCTGAGACTCTACAGCGACTTGTGGATGGCAGCAAATGCCTTCGTGGGGTTGGCTGAAGCAGTGGCAGCAGAACAACTGGCAGTGAAAAAGTAAACCTATTTAGGTGGCTGATCTGTGGAAAGACATTGCAGCTTGGATAGAGAAACTGGTGGTGAAAGTGAGCTGTATCTGTAGTCATAAGGAAAAAGTAATAATCATGTCTCCACTGGATATGATTTTCTGTCTCTTGGACAGATCTGTCTTTTCCTGGGGAGTATGAAAAAAGCTGAAATAACTGCTGTAGTTAAGATTCCTAACTAAAGTTAAGAGGCAGTGGTTTTTTGCACATCTGACTGCATTTCCACTTACTGCTCGGGAGTAGTATTTTCATACTGCAGTCATAGCTTTTTCTATCCTACTTACATTCAGCAACAGCATTGAGATGGAACAGAAAGATCCAAGGGAAATGATTTTTTTAAAAAATCTTTGCTTAGTCAGGTGTGTATGAGGAATTTAATTGAATAATTTATTGAGAAAAAAAAATTAAATAAAAATAATCATACTGAACCAGACAGACTTTCCCTTGCATTTCTGACTTATTTTTCCTCCAGTTAACATATTGGGTTCTCCACATGGTGAAATCTACTTTTATTAGGTAGCAATCAGCTTCCTAATGGAAAAATTAAACTAAGAGAGAAAGTTCCTTTATTTTTAAAAGCAGCTTTAATACCCATTACTTCTTGTGACTAATGATTTTATTGTTTAAAATAAGAATATTGACCTGTGAAAAACCCTGAAAAATGAAATGTGAAAAATTGAGAAGAGAGGAAAAGATCCTCACAGACCAAGTATACGACATGGACGTTTTTTTCCCTGCTTCTGTTTTGTTGGCCATGATGCACTATAAAGTATTAGCTTACTCCTAGTGCAGAAGTCTTTTGCATTGAAATTGTCCTTGATTGGATGAGCTCAATGACACAGATGCTCTCACCTTCCACCTACCCTTACAAAGGTGGTGGGCCTGGTGAAGCAGCTAGTCCCCATGTGTAGTCCAAGCAGTTACAACAGTCAGCTAGCTATTCTAAAGGCATCAGAAAGCAAGGAATTGAGAACACTAAAGTTTATTTTCTATTGTCCCTGTTGTGAAAAGAAAGCAGAATATTTACTATATTGAAGGAATAAGTTTTTTTTATGACACAAGAAACTTTGGTAGAATTCTCTAAGGACAGTTTCCTTATCAACCAGGAACTCCCTGGTAATAAGGACAATGTATAGTACTGTAGTAAGATCATTATTCTGACACATTTTACACAGTCCTAATTTCTTTTTTTATGGTGCTGTTTCTGTTTTTAAAGTGGATAGATGCCCCATGGTATGCAGTAATGCATAATTAATAAGCACATGTGTATAGTCATATTAGAAACAAGTGGGCTCTTCCCTACAGAGGACTTTTTGTCCATATCCTACAAGGTAAAGAAATACTAAATCTCTCTGTATGAATCACTTTCTAAAAATAGTTCGTACTTAAAAGAAGAGCAACTGAAGCAGTACAAACTTTAACTTAAGGGCCATATCAAACATAATTTACATCAGAGAGCAAAATTCTCTTTTAAAAACAAAACAAAAAAAATCTTATTTGAAAGTTTTCCTGTGCTATTTGTTATTTCACATACACAGATAAGGGGCCAGCACAGGGGAGATAAATAAAAAATTAAAAAATAATCCCACAGATGAGATCCTTGAACACAAGCAGTCTGTTTATTAAATAGCAGAAAATTTTCAATTTAATTTTGAGTCTAAAAGCTCAGTACTAATATAAATGGAAACGAGATATAAAAGTGATTGGGTTTTCCTACTGTTTGTTCTTCAATTTTTATTTCATTATATATTAACAATTATTTTTTTTAACAAATGTTATTTAATTTCTGATAAAAAACTATGGTTGCCCTGAAACAATCTGATGATGTGTCTTCACTTCAGTCTGTGCAAGATAGTTTATCAGATGTCTATGCATGGCTCAGGTCTGGATTTACAGTTAATCTTTTTTTTTAGCAGAGATGATGTTCAGGTACAGGTAGAATTCCTCTGAAATAACTACAAGATAGGACAAGTGCAACAGCAGCAGGTGGTGTTTTGTTTAATACATGTTATAAAAATGCACATTCTGACTAGTCTCTCTGCTGTAACTTGTTTCTTTTTATGATCCTTGACTTCTAGAACTCCTCCAGGCTTCATTAGGCTGAGGCCAGGCCATTGAAACAGGAAGCAATCGTGCTTACAGGTCATCAGTTCAGAGACAGCCTGAAGCACAGAAGATCTTGAAACCTGAAAAGGATCCTGAATTCTGGGAAGGAGGGATGCAGGGCAGCATAAGCATGCCTTGCCCCCAAAACACCAGAATGCAAGTATGGAGAGCATTTGTAGACCAGAGAAGAGGTTGATATCAGGATAAGCTGGGCCCATGAGTAATTAGCCTATCATCGAAAGTGAAAAGACAACACAGAAGCAAGAAGGAAACCACACCAAAGGTTGGGCAGGAGTTATTAGCAGCTTTATTGAATTCTTAGAATCTATTCCCATAAATGGAAAGATGAGTTTTACAAGTATGGTCTGTGGGAAAGTACTTTCTTGCGTTCGCTTGAGAGAAAGGAGAAAAAAATCCTATGAGACTCCTTTCAGCATATGAGTTGACATATCCCTGAACGTTTTGTCTATTAAAAAAATAAAGCAGTAAAAAAGTTGAGCAGAAAATGCTGGAGGTGGAAAGGTCTGTCTGGTGGAGCACTGACAGACAATGGTAATGGCAATACACATGGCCATACATAAGCCTAAAGCAGGATTTGTATCCCAGGTGCCACTGGGTGAATAATCTGAGACACCATCTCTGAGGAATAGCTCTTGTAGGCCTCAGAGTGTGGTCATAGTGTAAAGCAAGCTGAAATGATACCAACACATCTGGCACATTATGAATACTCAGTATATTCACAGAAATCTTGAGTCTTGTGTCACGATCCGTGACCTATTATATCTCCTTTTTGGAGTGTATTAACTTATTAGGATTTGCTGAGAGATCCACACGTGGGTATCACCTCACACAGAGGAGACAGGGGCTTATGCCCTGACTTTTTCGAGTGAGTAACTTGCTCAGTGCTTACTAGTATTTCCAATGAAATGCACGGTTTATTGTGGGGAAAACAAAGCAATTTGGGGCAGGAGGTTCAAAAGGCGTGATTACAACACATGAAATATATATGGGTACACCTTAGTTACACACCTTATTTACTTATTTAAGTGAGGGAAGGAGGGGGGAAATATGCCCGACGCAGTTCCCGTATAGGGTCGCGATTTGTGTGCAGGTAAGACAGGATTATACTTTCCCCTATAAGCTGGGGTAGCCGGAATTGTCTCACCACGCAGCGGCACAGATAGGACGAGCTGGGTAGCGAAGCGGCTGCAGGCGGGGCTCCAAGCGCAGGTCGCCCCCCCCCCCAGAGGGAAGCGGCGGCGGTGGGCGCGCGGCTGCGGGACCGTAGCTGCAGCGCGGCTGTTTGCAGACCCTGGAAACGCGGC
>NW_009952896.1:3065445-3078333 GCF_000747805.2 Chaetura pelagica | reverse complement strand
CGGGCCCGAGCCCTGCCCCTGCTTCCGGCCACGGCTCCTCCCCTGTAGCAGCTGCCCCCCACACACACACACAGAGGGGGTTCAGCACCACGTGGAGACGCCATTTTAAGTCAGTTTTATCTGCTGACTCAAAGGACATTTCATGTTCGTGTAAGGAAATACCTGGTCCTTCACATCTTGTTTCTTGGACAGCATGTCCTATCAGTAAAGTCAATTTCAATTAAGTGATACACAGTATGAAGTAGCACAATTCAGAACATTCTTGGCAAACTAAGAGGATCTACCATGGCCTGTAGCAAAGCCATATAGGATACCTTAGTACTCTGGACCTTATACAGCTGGAAGACGGAGGAAAGCAAGAAAGCGAGAAAGCGAGAGAGAGACAGAGAGAGAGAGACAGAGAGAGAGAGACAGACAGAGAGAAAGAAAGAGAAAGAAAGAAAGAAAGAAAGAAAGAAAGAAAGAAAGAAAGAAAGAAAGAAAGAAAGAAAGAAAGAAAGAAAGAAAGAAAGAAAGAAAGAAAGAAAGAAAGAAAGAAAGAAAGAAAGAAAGAAAGAAAGAAAGAAAGAAAGAAAGAAAGAAAGAAAGAAAGAAAGAAAGAAAGAAAGAAAGAAAGAAAGAAAGAAAGAAAGAAAGAAAGAAAGAAAGAAAGAAAGAAAGAAAGAAAGAAAGAAAGAAAGAAAGAAAGAAAGAAAAGAAAGAGAAAGAAAGAAAGAATACCTACACAGAATTCGTTTAGGGTTATATCTGGCATTTCTTAACTGAATTTCAGCCTAAATAGTAATGTTAATTATAGGTATCTGGTACCTTCTCTTATCCTTGTTAGCAGTTCTTCCTCAAGGATTTTCATAAGAATAGGAAACCGATTTAAGGGTAGAGGAAAGCCTCCCATAACACTCCTTTCTCCAAACTTGGAGATCTATGAAGTGAAGGAAAATAAAAAATACACTGTCACCTGGAGCAGCATAGCCAGTCTTGTTTTTAACCCATGTGCTTTAGACAGTTTGTGAGTAACTGAGTTTGCTTGACCTCAGTGAAATATCTACTGCTTATACTTAGGGAAATATTCTTAATCTAGTCTTGACTTCCAGCACTGATGTCACATTTAAGATCACAAGTGAGGAAAATGTTAATCTTTAAATTTTTTCAGCTCAAATAAATCCACGCACAATTTCTTAGGACAAAATAATAGCTCTGCTATGGATAGCCAGAGTACTATTACAAAGAAGAGCTGCTGCTTGTCATGTGAATAAGTTAAGTGAATTCTTTAGGCTGCAAAATGAGAGACAAACTTGTTACAGAGGTCTGTACCAACTTCCTTATAATGGGGAAGAGAAAGTTATGAATGGAGACAAGGAAATAGCTGTAGACAAATGATCCATAGTTTAGTTTATCTAAAATCTGGGCAAAACATGTTTATCTTATAATAATAATTTTTCATACTGTCTATTTTCTGCCAGGTGGAACTGAAGTGCTAGGCTGCCCTGAAGTTATTTTTAGACTAACCAGCAATAGCAGAAACAGAAGCACTGAAAATTTCACAAAGAAATAGGTTTTAATTTCTTTTGCAGCCCAGTTTGGCAGGTTTAAATTCAAAGGCAGTTATTAATAAGATAGCATTTTGGGGGTATGTCTTTCTGATGCAGCCAGCACTGAACAAAACTAATAACTGGGGCATGTACAGTCATGAGAACTAGCAAGTATCAGCTTAGGAAGCGTGCCATGCCTTCATGGCTTCAAAACCAGAGTTGTTTTTTTCCAACTATTTTTACTGCAATGTGTGTCACATACACAAACTGGCCCATCAGTCACATGAAAATTTAATATAAACTCCATTTTGTAACTTTTGCATAGCTTGTTGTTGTTGCTTGGTGTTTTTCCTCCTATTTCCCAATACTAGAGTTGGATAATTTCAGGATAATTTCAGATTTCACTTCTTGAAACAGCAATTATTGAACCTCTGTTTTGCCCAGGAAGGTCACACAGAGGAAAGTAAAGGTAAGTTAAATTCACTTAAAAAACCAAAACAAACCAAACAAAAAACCCCACCTAATTATCTACATTTAGAAGTATTGTTCCTAGTCAGGTTATCAGACTAATTCTGTGTTTCAAGTTAATTTGCTATGTTAACACTTTGGTATTTTTTTGATGTTGCTGAAATGGTCTTACTTTTCACAAATCCTGTAGTCATATAATTTATATTGCTAAATCTGTAACAAAAACTTAACAACTGCTGTTGACAAAGTTTATCATGAACCTAATGACATAGAAGGTCATTCTAGTCATTCTGATCATGAAGTTCTGAATTATGCCCTCAGAAGACCCTCAGAGAATATGGATAGTGAAGGGGAAAAGTCACAAAGAATAAATCAAAGGGAAGCAAAAGTAAAAACCTGAAGTTAAGGAATCATGGAAAGGCTAAGCCTAGAGAAAAATGAAAAGGATGAGGCTGGGGGTGGGGAGGTACAGAACCAGAAACCAAGATGTAGAGAAAAAGGTAGCTAGGATAGAGCACAAAGTATAGTATGATTCTTTTAGAAGACTGCTTTCTTGAAGCTTACAGTGAGATTTTTCTGGACATCTCAGTTATAGAAGCACCAGCTGTGTATTTACACAAAAAGCTGAATTCTGTTTTGCACTTCACTCAAGAAATCAGGCTCCTTGTTAGAGAAAAGTTACCATATCATCAACAAATTAACAGCATGTAGACTTTGAGAGGAACCAAATATTCTTCTTTATGAACTAAAAGGTATAAAAAACAGGAATGAAAAAGAACTCATCAATCCAATAGCAATTTACCATGTAAAATAAAGAGTGTTTTACACAATTAAAGTGTGGTTTTGCACAATTAAACTTGCCTTGATATTTGAACTTCTTTGAAATTTCATCCTTGTTCTAAATTTAACTAAGTTTTCTCTAAAATTCAAATTATTTGAATTAGTGACTGTTACCATGAAGGCAGTAACATTTGTAGTAACGATACCAATGATAGTAGTATTAGTAACAGTAATGGTAATAATAATATATAAATATTTTTACAATTGAGATTCAAAACCAAAAGCAATTTTTAACATCTTTCAGTCTTCAAAATATTAGTAAAATACCCAAATTTAACAAAGTTAAGATAGTTAACAGTCATTTAAAGATTTCATACCACTGTCTTTCCTTTTGTCAGAAGCTAGGGCTTGTTATCTGTTTCAGTTTGCCACCATGAAGAATAAAAAACAAATAAACAACCTGACAAACAAACAAAACCACCCACAAACAAAACCAAGCAAACAAAACACACACACAAAAACCCAAACAACCAAAAAAATAAAAGGAAAACCCAAGTCAAGCACTAACACAGACTTAAAATGATGGGGCACCTAGAATTATTTTTGCATTTCTCTTATTTTTTGTATGTTTCTGCTCAAGCATTGTCACATTTACACCACATAGAAAGACTGCAGTCTTTTTCTTTATTACTGAAGAGAGATGAAATTGTCATCATAGAGTTCTTTTGGATGGGAAGTTGTAGAAAAATGTCAAAAATACTGAGAAAAATGACAATACAGAATGTTGAGCCAGTGCTTCTGTTGGATAGCTAGAAACATTCAGGGGTTTGTAGCTGCACTCTAGAGCTATTTGTCTGTAAGAGGACCACGAGGGAAGGACTGACACTTGGGCTCAGAAATACGGTGCTCTCACCTCACCCAAAAACCAGGAGTTGACTGCAGCCTCCACTGCCTGGAGCCGTTGTACCTAGCAAGTGCATTTCAAAGGCTAGAGGCCAAAATGCAGTGACCTCCCAGCTCTGCTTACAGAGCTGTGGGGGGTGAGTATTGCTCCAGAATTCAAGCATTTAACTTCTTTGGTGTTTAGCACAGGCTGAACCATATTAGCCAGAGCAAAGAAGACCACTGCAGATTAGCCTACTCTTGTCTGTGCTGCTCTGTGCTCCAGTATGCTGTCACACAGAGCCACTTGCAGTTCCTTTTTGACTGATCGCAGCTCTTCTACTGAACCATCAGAGTTGGAGTTTCTGCCCTTTTTTCTGCCTCCCTTCTCCTGAGCCATCTGTCCACCCACACCTTGCCCATATGCTGCAACATACAAAGCTGTCATGCTCCTGTGCTGCACTACCAGCATCTTCTCTCATTTCAGAACTGCTTCTATATTTCTGTTCTTTAACTTACTTGCAGGGAAGTGGAGCCATCTATTTTTTTGCGCTTTTTTGTTTGTTTTCTACCTTGCTTGATCCATTCCATGTCAATACACAGAACAGATATAATGTTGCTAAACATAAGCAGTACAGGTAAGTCATGCTAGATCTAAATGTAGCTCAGAATGTAATACTCAGAAAAAAATTATCTGAGTCGTTCATGTGAAAAGTGTGTGTTTCTCTGTATTTCTACACCTGGTAACTGCAAAGAGAAGCATTTCTCCCTGTTGTAGTGTCTCATAGATAATTCAATTCCTTGACATTAACAAGCTGTAAACTTGAAAAGGCAAATTTCCTTCCATACCGGTAATGTGCACTAAGACTTCTGGCTTTTACTTTTGTATTTGTTTCTCATAAACTAGTGTTCACGTATATTTGCATCCTTTAGAGGGAAAATAGTTTGAAAGCTGGGCTTGTCAGTAGTACCACAGAACTAGTTTACACGCCCAGGGCTAGGAAGCCTGGAAGGCAGGTACGTGAAATCAGTGGTGCATGGGAACCAGACATCCTGGGTATGTCATTGCAAAGCCTAGCTGACAAGCAGATTCAAAAGATGAACTTTCAAGTGATAGACAGTCACATTGATGTACATCACTACACTGATATCTCATAATAAGATTAAAGTAAATCCTAGGAGGTCTCAAATAATTGGAAAATGAAGGTGAAAATACCAAAGGAAAAAAAAGGCTTCTGATGCCTTCAATCTCAGACTTTGGCATTGGCCCTAAAAAGTCTCTGTCATTGTAATGTTTTCTTCACAGGGGGGAGATAATAATTAAATGAAATTTAAAAGTTTAAAGGGGGTATGAAATGTTCAAAAGAAATAAAGAAAAAACTTCAACTTGAGCATCTGAATATCTGGAGTGCTAGAAAAGTTTCAGTGTAAGACTAGGAAAACGATTAGGAGTTGGAAAACTTTTTTTATCTGCTGTCATTTGACTCAATTAATAGCTATAATTGAAATCAGAGGCTCAAGGGACCATGATGAAAATGTGGACAAAATGTTGTATTGATCTGGCAATACTTCTCATCAAGAACACTTCACTGCATTGATATAGCCATAAGAAAAGAATATTACATTTTTTTAAGTCTGCATTTCACCAGATGGGATGACAGTTTAAAAAACAGATAGCAGCAATGGTTAACATCTCCCTAAGCCACTTTCCACTATGTGTCCTCCACATGAAATCATGTGAATAAAATAGGTTTTTATGAACTATATACAAAAAGTGCAGAACTATACAACTAATCTAATGATCACATGCTCAAAGGTTGGCAATTCCCACCTCAAGCACTCTCTTCTATTTCTGGTTTTAATCATTTTTCAAGAACCAAGAGGATGCAGGGGAATCAGTGAAGGCAGTATTTCTACTTATACTCAAACACTTCTGTTTCCAAAAAAGAGACTAGACCAAGAAAGACCTGAAAGCCATATTTTAAGTCAAGGGAGAATAAAATGTCTTCTTTTTCATTATTTCTTCTGAAGGCAATTTCTTCTGAAAATAATTTCTTCTGAAGCAATGATGGGGCTGTTACACTTAATTATTTCATGTTGTAGAGTAGCAGCTTTCCCATCAGTATTTATACCCTGCTTTATTTTACTTTTACTATTAAATCAGGAGTTTTACTTCACAAATGGTATACAATATAAATATAAAATGCATTTTTCTATAATGAAAGTAAAGTAGCATCTAGTGACAAATGGATTTCTGTGCAGAGAGAAGGATACAGGCAAAGCAGGGAACTGTACACTTGGACCAAGCTTACATAATTTCAGGTTTTACTCAGATGAGCACTGGTGACCACCCTTGAAGCAGACCTACCTGTAACTAGAGGTACAAAGTAGTCTTGTTGAATATGAATTTGCTTGCATTTGCAATTGAATATAAAAATCACACTGAAATCCAAAGTTCAGACATTTTTTTTCACCATATCATGTGAATGCACATTTGCACTACTGAACGGGGCTGGGTGTGGAGAGTCCTTAAGAGGTTAAGCTAGTAGAAGAGGCCAGCTGCACACTGCAAATCTGTCATTTAAACTTGTTGTTAATTAGTTGTGAAATTCTTCTGTGTGAACCTATCTGTAGTTTTTAGGAACAGGCTACCAGAGGCCTTGAAGAAGCCTCTTAACCAAGATAAAGAGTGTCTTCTGTCTCTGCAACTAATTCCATGGCTGACAAAAGGAGCATGAGATGAAAAGACTCCCAGATCTCCAGAACTGCTCTTTCTTTCTACAGGAAGAAAGGATGGACCAATCTCTTCATCTCTTCAGTCACTGGCTACAGTGCCTGAAATGCCTGAAATGTAGATCCATGGCTTCAAAATGCAGACTGCAGTGCAGCAACCTTTGGAAATTGTGCCTGCTGGACTGAGGAAGGTGGTCAATGTGGACAATCTAAAGCAGCTCCCTGGCCCATTTTTTTCCTGCAGAAGAGCAAAGCCTAAATGTAATCCCTGGGCAAATTAAACCTTGAAGTTACTGATTTCTATATTTATATAACATTATTATGTAAAACAGATTAAGAGGTAAGGCTCTACCTTCCCAATACACAGAAAGAGAGGGGTGTGTAGTATGCACCTGCTCATGCTGAGGCTTGAAGGTTTCTGAACAAGGAGTTCCTCATTCAGTACTTGTTCTCTGAGCTGACAATCACAGCCTGGCCCATAATATACATCTTTCTGGTATGCAGGGTAGTGAAAAACAGTTTTCAGTGAGGTTTTAGTGAATATAAAACTGCTGTTTAAAAAACACTTTTTGAAGATATTTCTAAACTAAATTAAAAATATTCATTGTGTATTTGGAAAACAACCTTAAAGTGCTTCTCTGTACCAGTTCTATCTTGTAAATAAAAGCACTCACAAAAAAGCAGAGCTAGTTTTTAAAAGTCTCAGTGTCATTTTCATTTTATATGAGATGCTTCTCATGGGGACATCTTTAAAAAACACTCTATCAATCTCTGTCAGTTACTCACAGCAGTCATTAGTGAAATGTCACCTTCTAAGTTCCTCACCCTGGGACTTTAGACAGCTTGAGCTTTTGGAAATAAAAACCTAATATAACATAATTAGTACACTTAGTTAAATTCACTTAAAGGTGGAATTGTTGCAGAAGAGAGACAAATAAGTATGTGATATTATTGTAACTATGAGGGGGGAAAAGAGTGCTTTGGTTTCTTTGAACAAGTTTAATATTTTACTAATTCACTTTCCAAGTGGCCACCTTTACACTTGTACTGAATGTTAATAGTCCCAAATTCTGTATTGTCTGAGGTCCCTGTAAGTCGTACTTATGTAATTAGCCAAGAGGTTCTAGTCTAAGGCTCTTAAGAAAGTTAACAGGCCTCAGAGACAAAGATTTTCCAGTGAAAAAGTAATGGAGAGTTTTTGAGTGAGAAGGTGTCTAGGGGAGAACATTGCCAAGTAGACTGTGGATTTTCAGCTGGCAGCTAGTAAAAATATCTAGATAGTTCTGAGGCACAGAGCCTGGAGACCAGGATTAAATGGTCATTCTAACCAATCAGAGATGCTTAACTGATTTCCAAACTCCCTTATAACCCTTGAATTCTGTAGTCATTAATACAAGATGGAAATTATTGCCAGCTCATTTTGCATAGAGTTAGACAGCTAAGTAATGTTTCTGACCATGAAACTAGTGTGTTGTGAGTTTCTGTAGTTGGAGAAGGTCCTGCAGTGTCCTGAATCAGCTTTTGAACATGTGCCTGACACATCCGCTATCATACAAAAAGCAGAACTACCACATCAACACCACTTTTCTCTAAGGAGAAGGAAAACACACACAAAAGTATTTCTTTATACAGTTGAGAAACTGAGTCCTGTTAGTATGTTATACAGGTGCCAAATACACTTAATGTCTTAAGGTCAAAGCGTTTGGGCGCAGCTCTGTTGCATCACTAAAGCACTAAAGAGCACAGTTTGGAGGTGAATGCTTGGCCAAGAACAGCAATGTAAGTGTATGCATGTCTGTTGCTTGTGTTTAGAGCAAAAGGGGATATGCCTGCCATGAGAAACTACTTCCAGGATTAACAGTCCTGAGGGATCTGTCTTCTGGGTTACAGCTTTATGATTAAGAAAATAAAGGTCATTCTTGTTATGTGCCTACATGCTTTTGTGAATCTGACTGATGTAATAAGTACTAATGGAAGGTGTCAAATGAAGTTTAAAGGAAGGCACCTCTGTATTCAAGAAGAAATTCTGCACTGAAGTTAATGATACAAAGGTTTTAAACCCCCAAGTCTCTGATTTTATAGAATTCTTTATCTTCTGTGTAACTGAGCTTTCAGGGATTAATTTCTCCCATTTCATAACATTCTATACTTTTACCAGTTTTGTTTTGTTTTTTTTTTTTTATCTGAAATTTTGATGTAGCTGATTAAGCTGTCAACTTTCTCTGCCAGATACAGGAAAGGTCTATTGTACAGGAATTCATAATAGATATGATGACACCTAGTGGTGCTAGAAAATACTTATTCTTAAAGACAGAGTGCAATGCAGTTTAAATCCCCCCATTTAAAGGAGCTGAAAAGATTGTCTATTTGTGGTTATTCTTCACTCATTTGAATATTCAAAAATCCAATAGACTGAAATTTGCTTTATGCATTTTTAGCTTATTGGAGAGAAAACATAAAAGAAAATATAGTTCTTGGTACAGAAAATAAAACACCTTTTTCTGAGATCCCTGTTTGCTACCATGTCACACGATCTTTCAATGTTTTACAGAAAAATATTTATCACCATATGTAGCTTTATCTCCCTTATAAAATATCAAGGCTTAAGTGTTTGTCTTTCCTAGGGAAGTGAGTTCCACTGTGATGAATAAATATTATGGAATTTCCTCTTTTCTTATAAGTTACATTACAGGAGACAAAAAGGTTTGTCAAATGAATACAAAGGTTTTTTATTTTTTTCAACTTTAGTTTCTGTAATGTCTTTAAATATGACCAGACTATTTGTTTCCTACAGTGTTAACATGGTCAAGTATCTAATATTCAACTTCCTCAGTTTGTTAAGGAAGGAATTAATAGACTATCAGAAACAATCTGATATCCCTTTTATTAGCCAATGCTTTAAAATGTATGAACAATTTTCAAATAAATCAAGACTTTAACAGTTCAGATTAACAGATATAATTGTATCAACTCATACTATAGAACACATGCAACTCCATGTAGAAAGTAGCCACTCACTTCTAATTCTATTAATGAACTATGGAGAGTACTGACGAACTGGCCTTTTTGCACCGGAACAGAGAACAGACGGAAATGATAGACGCTTTCCATATTTAACTTCCATGACTCATCATGTGGACAGATAGGATATAAGATAATGCAACAGTATAGAAATTAAAACAAAAACTTTAGATTTACAAGAAGAAACCTGAGAGACTGACTGGAATTTAGCTATCAAATCACCAGATTATGAAGGTAAAGACCATGTGTTTAACTATAAATATTTGGATCTCCCTATTGAATTAAGTTAGTCATATGTTTATTTTGCTTAAGCAAAATAGTGTAATAGTAAACTTGGAGCAGTAGAATATCTTAAAATTAAGTCATTTGTCATGTAATATACAAAACCTGAAGTATCTACCATGTTATTAACACATCTGTTTTTAACATATAAATGAATTACACTGTAAACAGGGGAATCTCAGGGAAGTTCCTTCATTTTTATAACTAATTTTCCAAGGCAAGAGTCAAGTAGTTTCTAATTACAGATGGTTTCAAAGTTTTGACTTGCAACTTAATAAATAATACTGGTAAGACCCACTGAGGATAATGGAAGCAATAAGAAAAATAAAATTATTTCATACTTAATTAGACTATATATAGTTTCAAAATATTAAACTAAATTTAGTTGTACTTTTAAAAATCTATTCGTATGAATGATCATATTTTATTAATTATATTGTCATTTGGACTGCTAACTCCGTATTCCTAATGTATTTATTTCACTAAGGAAATAGAGGCAGGCTTTTCAAATATAGCAATTTAGGAATAGAAAATGTCCATATGGAAACTCATTTGTTTATACTTTTGGGTGCCAGCTTTTTCCCATTAGTGAGTTGAAAACTTTTCAGATTATTTTTACTTGAAGTTTCATTAATGCTTATAAACATATCATGTGAAAGTAAGCCTGTACCCATTCTGCCTTTTCCATTCCTCCCTATCCATTCCTATCTATTTGTAGTGCTGCCCATTCCCTTGTACTTAGGTTAATTCCTTGTATGAACATGTACTTCACTCACAGAATAGCTCCTAGAGGGCATTTTGACACCTTGATTCATATTCCTGAGATTTTCATGTCTCATTTCTACAAAACAATATTACAGTATGATGGAAGTCTTTGAGCAGGCCCCAGCCAAACAGAAATCCCAAAGATACAAAGATCAAATTAGAAACTACCATTTTTCACTCATCTGCATCTCAAAAGAACAATGTTCTTCAAAAAAGCAGTATTTCTTCAATACGTTAGATTGAAATTGAAAGAAGAAAATGAAGAAGATTCCTCATAGGATACCACTAGAGTAAAATCAAAGTCAGGATCTTGGAAATAAATTGCTCAGGAAACAATTGGTTTTTTGTAGCAGAAGCAGTAAATTCAGCAAAGTACCTGTGAAGTAATTCTAAGAACTGTTCTTCATCCATTGATAAAAATAATGGCACTCTTCCTCCTGTCACTGTCAGTAAGAGTACATTATGGAAATTTAGAGTTGTGTAGAAGAAAGATTTTTGGTAATTATAATCTCTGGTGATATTTGGAAAAAAATATTTTTTTGCATTTAATTGACATTTGTTTGAAATATAGCAACACCAGAACACTTATTTCACAGCACCTCATCCCTTTTAACAGATCAATCAGTTTCTTCTGTTTCATGTTTTTTATTAAAGCCATAGGATGAATAGCACTTCTCTGAAATGAGCCAGGGAACCTTTTGGTTTTTTTGCTGTTTTTCACCTGTTTTTCCCCTACAGCATGCACACTGATTGAATATGAGTTAGTCCATTATATCTTCTTTTGAATTAGATGTGGACTAAAGCTTTGCCTCAAAAGCACATATGATTTTCACTCTATAAAATCAGTTTTTCATACGTGTCACACTAGAAAGTGTGTGACTGTTTCCTTTGAGGAAATACTAGTAATTGGGACACAAACAATTCTGCCTCTGAACTTCTAACCCTTTTTTATGTTTCTGGAGCAAACTGCACAGAACTGAGACAATCAGCAGCAAGTGAACACAAGTCCTTAATTTTTGTCAAGACAACAAAAGCAATGCATAAATTACACTGAAACTACTTAGGCAGTTGCTGCTGTATGACACAACTTCCTCCCCATAAATAACTAGTGCCCAACATAGTACAGCAACACAAACGTTTGTGTGACACAAAACTATTTGGTCTCTTTTTGCATATATCATCCCATTCATAGTTTCCAATATCCTTTGCTATAGTTACGGAAACTCAACACACAATGGGCTGATCAAGTATTTAGTAAGAGTGGTTGGCACTTCTCAAGCACTTGCAGACTGATTTTGAGTAGACTATAAGGCAATGAGAAAAACAAGCCTATGCTTAAATTTAATAGGCACACATTCGAACATCCACTGCTAAGTCTTTCATTGTCCACAGACTAAATGAAGGACAGATAATGACTGGTCTGGTCAGGTTAAAAGCACCAACAAATAAAATCACTAGTGTAAAACACAAACAGGGTTTCAAAAAGGGATATAAAATGCTGTTCAAATTATAAATGACAAATTGAAGGGTCTGATGTTTGATATTTACATGTACTTTTTGTATAGCTCCGACTAGATTGCCTCATAATTAGAGATAACTCCCACGAGGTAGAAAGTAATTGCTCATTTGTAGATGAGGTACTTCTGGATCAAGAAGTGATTAAAATATTTATATTGCACAGCTTGTTCAATTCAGTCATATTATCAGATTAATTTACTTTAATTTACCATGCATCAACATTTACATGATTTTCCTCAAAAAATGGTACTTGAAATAGAATAACTTTTTATTACTTATTTTGCAGCTTAATAATGTCAGTGGGAGGGTGGATGGATAGATGACTACTGCCTCATTAGCATTTTTTATTTACTTTATGAACATTATATTGTGTACTGGATATGAAAAATTTATAGGTACTTCTGATGAAATAAATTCCAGTCTGGAATCTTCAGAGAATATGGTCTAAATGAATAGATTTACTAGTAACAAGTACATATAATAATAAGTCCTGAGAATAAAAGGTAAGTTGCAGGTTATTCCTTCATCAGATCAAAGTGTTTGTGTCTGAAGGTTTCATAAAACCTGTTATTTTACTCTGACATTTATATATCAACTGAAATATCTACACGGCTGTGATTTGTGTTGATTTGTCTCCCAAAGAACTTAAGAAGGCAAATTAATCAGGGTGACAATTTTTCTTTTTACTTATTTTTTTTTCCTTCAGTAAGCTTTTTTTTAACTAGCAACAGTGTGTTCTGCTAGGCTGATAAGACAGTGGAATGTTTTTCTAACTACTGAGGCTTCAAGGCTGCACCTGCAATCTGCCGGCTCAGACACTATGGGTAGATCTGTGACCCCCCCCCCCATAGGAGGATGAGTTAGAAAAAGAGCAAAATTGGCCAGAGAGATTCCATTCCATAAATCTACA
>NW_009952896.1:3032661-3064753 GCF_000747805.2 Chaetura pelagica | reverse complement strand
TCCCTACATGGGTGGGGGGGAAGGGGATCGAGAGCATTGTTGTCGGACCTGAGTCAAACGGTGACAACAATTTATGGAATTTTGGACACTCCCAATTGATAAAAATGTGTAATCTGGGCTTAAAATCAAGCCCTACGTTGGGCGTCAATAAATTGTTGTTAACAATTTTAAAACCTATTGGGTGCCTGAAAGTCATCTCAACCTGTACTCTTACATAAATATATAAACACAAACTCATGTAAATAGGGTGTAATGTATTTGTATTTGGCAGTGTCAGGATTAGTACATTATTTATGATATAAAATCTCCAGATTCCCAAGGTGGAGCTTTTGTGTCATTAAAGAGTCTGACAAAAACTGCAGTGGACACATCTCTTCTGCAGGTTGAACAGGTCTGCCTAAAAGCCTAACTGTCTGGAGTTCAGAGCAGGTTTTACTGCCTGTCCAAGAAATGAGTAATGGCTCAAGTTTTCACTAACTGTTTAAGCTAAATCAGACTTGTTTATCCAGCTTGTTTTTACAGCAAGGCAGACAGAAATACTGCAAATGTACTAACAGTGATAGTACTGAGAAACCCTAGCAAGTCTGGGGATGGACTTCGGATTATTAACTCTTTCCTATATTACGTACCATGTGGACATCTATGGAAAGGCAGTGAAGAAGACAGTTTGGGCACAGAGAAGGCACTTTGCATTACATAAATTACAGAAAGGAAGAGTATTTAGGCAGGGGTTGTAGACAGACCAGCACATCGAAGTTTAGATTTCCTGCAGACTTAGTAAGCTGGTTAGTAAAAAACAAAAACAAAAACAAAACACAAACAAACAAACAAAAAGTCTGGCTTTAAGGCTGACAAGACAATATTCTAACACCACTATTGACCATCATACTATATTAAGCATAAACATCTTCAGTTAGAACTTATTTTTGTTAATATCCAAGCAATTACCATAAAACTATTACAGGAAGACAAAAATATACTTAGTAAAGATGAAAAAGAGGTATTGCTAGAATTAGAACAGTTAATTTGAACCCAAAGTCTAGCCTTGTACCTTATTTACTATATTTACCTTCAATGTGATCAATAGGGATGGGATGACTGACAGCAGATACAACTTCAGAACAAATCAAAACATGTATTTAAGTTTGTTCTATTTCAAGTGCCAATTTCTTGGGGATTTCCTGACATGTTTTTGGTTGAATTATACCAAAACCTTATTTATAATTCTTATTAGCTACATAAAAAATAGTATTTTTAGCAAAGTCACATCAGATGATTACAATGATTGTATCTTAGCTTCTCACATTAGTACCTCTTAAAAAGAACTCTAATGGGCTAACCTAATGAAAATGGCACATCCCTTTTATAATTTTTTATTCAACATGTCAAAACTTTTCTGGGTATGATTATACTTACAATTCAATACAGTTATGTCAATTTAAATTTTTGAGACAAAATTTTTGTGCTACATGCTTCTGCAAGATAAAGAAATCTTCAAGAAGGTGATAATACTATAAATAATCATTAGTTTGAACTTCTGTTTTCAGAAACATGTTAGCTGGTTTAGGAAGCATGTTGCCAAGTGACCTGACTCACAAGCCAAAGATTTTAACCTGCACAAAACCTGTAAATAAGTCACCCTATATTTTGCATATAAAATGGTCAATGAAGCACCTAAATTTCTTTCAACCAAACTGAGACTGAGAAAGAAAGCAAACGTACTAGGCATTAATTACAAAGTGGGTGAAAGAGAAGCACATTATTTTTTTCCTGTAATTAATAGAAAATCTGGAATATAGGAATTTGGAATTCTTGATATTACAGACTCCTTGTCCACACTTCAGAAAAGCAAACCTTAAAGCAAGAATAGTTCTGTAACATTATTTTTAAATAAATGTTATATGAAATATCTGAGTTGTAGGATTTATTTCAGTGAAGCTGGGCAATGTTCAGTGGACAGTTTAGGGCAGGGGATCTGCAGTGAACCTTGTTGCCCTAAGGAAAGGAAGAAAAGATGGAGAAGATCTGTCAGAACTCTATATGTTCAGTTCTGTCAGGCACAGGCTGCCTACAGTGTCTGCCAAAATAAAAGAAAATAAAACAGACACTTGTCCAGTATCAGACTCAATGATAACTCCTAAGAGACTTTGCTATGGTTGGTTAAACAATAGAGAAAAAAGAGAATTAAGTTGCTGGAATGTACTTGCCAAAAAAAAGGCTTACAATATCTTTCTGACCAGGAAACGGCCTTTTTGGTAATCATTAATGTTTCACCTAGAGTTCTTAGACTTCTGGCATATAAACTCTGAAGAAAAGCACATACATAAATGTGATGAGACCTCATTGAGGAGAAGTCTCTCTGGAGCATTATAATGGATTTTGAAACTACAAAACAGAGGAAATACTAGATAAAGGCATTATTTCAGTATACAGAAAGAAAGGTTTTTTATTGTTATTGCGGTCAACAAAAAAAAAAATACATGCATATAGATATGTATTTTTTTCTCACAAAGTAGAGAAAAGGAAGTATTTCAAAGTTTTATTCTTATACCTTGTGTATCTTACTGGAAAAAAAACAACAACAAAACAACTGTGCACAAACATGACTTTTACATTTATTTACAGAATCTGTATTTTCTGGTCAGTAAACAGAATTTTCATAGTCACCAAACCACAGAATATTTAGGCTTGAAGGGAGTTTAAGAGGTCTCTGGTCCAGCCTCCTGCTCACAGCAAGACCATCTCTGAGGTCAAACCTTGTCACTCGGAGATTTGTCACACGAGGCATTGAAAACCTCCGAAGATTAAAACTCCACAGACTCACTGGGCAGCCTGTCCCGCTGCTGCACTGTCCTCAAGGTGAAGAAATTTCTCCTGGTATCCACCGTGAACATCTCTTGTCTCAATTTACACCCATTTTCCCTCTTTCTCCCATCATACACAGTTATAAAGAGCCAGGCTCCGTCTCCTTGATAACCTCCCTGCACTGGGGAGGCTGCTGTTTGGTGTGCCCAAAGCCATCTCTTCTTCAGGTAGAAACATTCTCCATCTCTCAGCCTCTCCTGACAGGTCAAGTATTCTCACTGCCTCCATCATGAGGCTCTTCTGCTGAATACACTCCATTTTGTGAGCTCTCTGCTCACTAGGACACATAGCCTTTCCCACAGAGGTGGTCCTGTGAAGCTGCTCCCAGCCTGTAAGCAGTCTTTGCCTTTGCAGGAGCTCTTCTGTCCCACGAACACTGGCATTTGTCCTTGCTCAGTTTCACAAAATTCCTATCTGCTCATCCCTCCAGCTTGTCCAGGTCTCTCTGGATGGGACCCTACCCCCAGGCATATCAACTGGTCTCCCCTAAGTTGGGTTTCAGCTACACACTCGATGAGCATGTGTTCCATTACCTTCTGCAACTCCTTGATAAAGATGTTAAGTAAGAGAGGTCCTGTTACAGCCCTCTCCAATTCTCAAGTTCTTACTGACTCTAGATAGGCCCTGATCCATTGATCATGACCTTCTGGGTATGACTATCCAACCACATTTTTACCCTCTAGATGTCCAGCCATCTAGACCACAATGTCTCAACATGAATAACAGAATATTCAGGAGACATTGTCAAAAGCCTTGCTAAAATCAAGGTAAGTGGCATCCATCACTCTCCTTTCAACCCCAAACAGTTATTTTATCACAGGACACAATACATTTTGTTAGGTATGATTTGTTCTCATTTAATCCTTCGTGACCTTTCCTAATGACTTTCATCTTCTGCTTGTGCCCATGAACGTGTTCCAATTGGATTCAGTTCTTGACCTTCCCAGGAAACAAAGTGGAGCTGACCAATCTGTAAGTCCTTGAGTAATTATTCTGGCATTTTTTGATTAGTGCAACCTTTGCTCTTCCTCGGTTGCTGGTAGCAACTATTGTTATGATATCCAACAGCTCTCTCAGCACCCTCAGTGCACATTTTTATTTATGTGGATCAAACTTTACAGTAATTCCTTACTTGATCCTTATCCATTCCTAGCCATTCTCCTTGAACTCTGTCTCTAATCACAGATGCTTGGGAGACCTTGCCAGCAAACCCTCAGACAAAGCAAGCACTAAGTATCTCAGCTTCATTTGTGGCCCCTGTCATTAAAAAAACCTGCCCTCTATAAAAAGGTCCTTATTTCCCTTGTTGAACTTTTTCCTTCTGTTGTATCAGTAGAAGCTCTTCTAGTTGCCTTCGGTGTCCCTCAAAAATGTCAACTCTGAGTGGTTTTTATTGCTTTGTCACAAATGGAGAGACTCCTATTCTTTTTATGAGATACAGAATCAGCTTAATCCCTTAGCATCCACATAGCCTTCATGATGTAGTCAGGGTTTCTAACGTTATAAACACAGAATTTCTTGTCTCAGTTTAATAGGAAGTCTACCTATTCACATGTTGTTCTTGCTTGGCATAAGTACTAAATAGACTGCCTCTCCATTTTTGTAATTAACATCTGCTTGTGCAGACATCACTGTAAATGTACTAAGTATCTATGCACTTACTAATGGATAAGAATTACTTTGTTATAAGATTTTGTCCCACATTGTTCCCTGTGGTTACATGTTTAATATATGCCATTTCCATGAAAATGTATGGATGTATTTCTTTCCTTGATATTTTTTTTTCCCCAAGGCATCATTTCACACATATCTACACACATGCATATCTCCACAGAAATCAATATGGATCTAGAGATTAATCTCGTTCCTCAAATCTAGATGAGCTCCAGTTTATCAGTGAACTGGAAATGGTACCTATATTCCTAATGTAGAGAAGATCAGTTTCTCTCAATTACTTTATTAAGTGAAAACTGAAAGCTTGGAGAGGAAACAATTCCCACGGACACAGGTTGTTGATTCCAGTAAGAAAATAGAGTTTTAAAACTGGGAAGACAAGGATTGCTGGTTTCTGTTGAGGTATGGGACTTTCTATAGTGCCACACTTAATGACAAATTTTTCAAACTTAATTTGGACTTCAAAAATAAAATCTATGCACACACATATAATCGTACACAAGAGAAATAAAAGTCTTAGAGTAAATTAAAACTTACAAAGTTTCCCATGAGTAATGAATTGCTTTTGGAAACTGCACTTCAGATTTCTCTAGGGGGCTTCTAGTTGCCAAAGTCAGACATAATATTTTCTCATTATTAGCTCTTCAGTAGCGAAGAAAGAAAGTATCATGCAATCACATAGAAAAAGTGGGGTTTGAACAACTAATTTAGAGCAGTAAAGGAAGGAAAGATGGCCACAGAATTTACAGTCATGAACATTTATCAGAGTCAAAGAGATAGGCTGTGAACTCTTCTGTCACGTTGCTTAAAATTATTCCCTTGTGAAATTTGATTTAAGAAGGGAAGGAGCAAAGAAGAATAAAACAGAGTGATTGAGCATATGTGTGGCTGCACTACACCTGGTAATGCTTAATCTACATATCTTCACATTCATCAAAACAAGACAAGCAGGTGCAAATTGTGGAGGCATCATTTGGGCATCTTGTTGATGCAGTCAAATCATCAGTTTTCCAAGCAGTAAACAAACCATTTTCTGTTAAACACTATATTTGGCAAAGCAGTTTGTTTTACATTCGTGCTTCCAAGTGTGGACAAGAGATGTCATCCCAGCTGTTCTTTCTCATACACAACAGCTTTTGAAAATAAGGACTTTTAGTGCCTCACATGCAGGAGGTTTTTCATCCTATTTTCTTAAAACCTATCGGTGTCATGTTCAGTTATTATTACAGCAGGACTTTCAAAAGCCCCCAGACAAGTTAGCAAAATAGCTGCACAGTGATTTTAATGAAACAAGCACTATTAGCTTATTGTCTTTTAACCAACCCTACTGTTAAGAGAGTTTATGGTTACATCCATGGTTATGGCAAGAAGTCCCCTGAGTCATGTTGTTAAGCAGTAAGTCAGTTGTACACATGTAAGGTAGTAAGGCAACTAAATTCTGAGTTATGGAAAGATCATAATTTGCTCTCTCAGAGGCATTTACTATCTTGCATCAATTACATTGATTTGTCCATCTGTAAAAGGAAGATAATCATACATAGCTGTTGTATGTATCTGATTGGCATTCAGAGGAAACTTTTAATAGCAATTAGGTTAACTTATAATTGCAAATGATTATTAAACTGCCGTTGGCATTAGTGACTGGACTATTTATAGAATCTGCATTTCATAGGGTTTGAGGACACTTTACAAAGCAATCTAGTCAATCCCCTGTTCTAGTCTATGCAAACTAGCTGTATCTGATGATCACCTAGTCTGTCTTTTGAAAACTCCTGAAGTAGTATAATCTATTGTTTAGTTATCCTTTCAAGAAGATCCTTTTCCCCAATTTCTGAAATTAATAATTTCTGCAGCAAAGTATCTGTTTCTTGATGATAAGAAAAATACTTCATAACACAGTGATAGTTTAACGTATGAAGATAAATATACTGTTTTCTCTTACCCTTCCGATTTCTACTTCTCCTGCTTTGTCATCCTAGGAAGAATACCTTGTGAACATCTCTGTTAAAGATGTTGACATGGTACTTTTAAGGCATTGAACTACAAAAAGAATTATTATTTCTCTTCTCCTAAATGTGGTACTGGTTAGATCCCAGATGATGTTTGCCATTTCTGCAACTATGTCTGCAACTATTTGGCTCTAATACTGTATGTGAATAGATAAAACTCCCAGATCAGTTCTTTCTTTTTCCTCGCAGGATTTCTATCCATTTTAAATTTCACATTATTTATTTATATTTGTATTTTTATTTATAATTTATGAAATTAACTTTTAACTCCATGTTTATTCTTCCAAAGTGCTTGGGATCTTCCCCTACTATATAGGAAAATTATTTATTCAATTACCATTGTCTTTAATACAAACGTGTAATTCGAGGTCTAGGAGAGAGCTCTGATGGCCCCATAACAAGTCTTCTCAATCTTAGAGAAGGTTTTCACTGAGTCAAAGAGAAGTTTGTTGCTGGATAGCAGAGACCTGTTAAAGCCAAGGAAACAACGAATAGACTTGTGATGGATAGCCCTAATAGACCCTGTATGTGCAATATTCATGATCTGCAGCAGCCTTGTGAGAGATGAGAATCCTGTGCTTTCAGATAACACAACTGGAAAAACAATTGAAGACTAAGCTTTCAGTCCAAATCATCACCACTTACCACATCAGCTGCATGCAATCCACTGATAAGACTATTTCTGAAATACAACAGGCATCCAAAGAAATTAGGTAAGGAAGAAGAAAGAAAAGAAAGCTCAGTCTCCCAATGATGTGAATACGAAGAAAGAACTCCAACACTTTTGGAAGCATGTGCCACATGAAGTATGGTACTTTGATAGAAACTATGTTCTTTGGCCTGGTATACAGCTACAGAATAAAAGATCAAACTGCACAGATCAGTAGAAGACAACGTAACGTATTTTTGATAGGCATCTAACAATGCTCTGTCAGGATATACAATCAAAACATGACAGAATGCAACATATCATGGCCACTATTTTCTACTCCAATAAAATAACAAATAGCATTGAATTTCTTGAGCTGTGCTCTTTATGTCTAAGAGTAACATAAAAGTTGGTGTTGTGAATGTAAGGAAGAGTGTGTGCTGTGCCAAGTCAATAATTTCAATCTTAAGTGAAATAAAAAGGAATTAACACAACACAATACATTAGCTCTTTTATCTGTAAGTTCTTTCACATAAGTAACTTCCTTTTTCTTTTTTTTTTTTTTTTCAAAACAATGCAATTACCCAATGTGTGTAATAAATATTTGTAAGATTAAGTTTTTCGTGATACAAGACATGGGAAAACTTCTCTCTTTTAAAACACTAACATTTAAGTAATCATAAGCAATTATGTTTTTTTTTTATTTTTTATTATATTTATTTTACTGCATCTGATAGGAAAAAAAATGGGAGACAGAAGGGAAAACTTGGGTGAAGAACACTCAGAGAGATGACCTTTAAGAATTTTTTATCAGGAGTATTATGCATTCTAGCATTAAATGTCTAATTTTAGTACAACTCCCTTAGTTTCTCATCTGATTAGTCAAAGGAATGTTTGGCATGCCTTTGAAAAACATATGACTTAATCTGTTTAGGTCTCATGCCAAGTATCATCCGCGAAACTACAATTAGAAAACTAATTAAGGAGGCCAAAGTCCAAGTCTGCAAAGATATTTATGCATGTATGTTCTTATTTAAATACCTAATTCCCTTTGAGAAGTGCTTAGACATGTTTGCCATGACAATGAGCTTTGTTTCTTTTATTTTTAATGGGTGTACGATGAGGTCTCGGTGTAGTGCAATGGCACCTGATGTAAATATTTCTAGAAAAAATCTAGCCATCTCAGTACAGCATAGCTAAAGCAAATTATTTTACACATAAGCCTTTCTCTGACACAACTTTATATTTCCCAAGATAGCTCAGTTCCTGCTAGGTTAGAGATTTCTGTGCTACATTATAGAAAATCCTGGTATTGCAAGCTAAGAAGCAACCAGAAAGCTGAACAAGCATAAGTTACATACTTTGAATATTCTGAATAGCTCAGTGAGAGTGATTATGTGTTGTTTGGTAGAAATAAGAAAATACTGTTGGAGTTTGAAAGACTTCAGTATTTCATGAATTACAGAAGCCTAAATAGTTATTTGATAAACACAGCTGTGTATAACTTGTGATTTAGGGGAAAAGTGAAAAAGTAGGTGTTGGATGAATAAGGAAATTATACCTTTTCCAAAAGAGTAGTGCCACAACTTTTTTTCTCTCTTCCTAGTGTCATAACTATGTCATGCTCCAAAATTTTGCACAAAGAGTCCGCATACCTATTTCTACAAGTAAAGAATGTTTTTTACCCATGTTTTTAAACATTGAAAAGGAAATTTAGGGTTTTTTCAGGCTTTTTTTCTGAAAACTAGGGGCAGTATTTATAATACCTCTGAAATAAAACTCTGCCAAACATCAAAAATCACCTATTATCCAGAACCTTGAAGTTGTAGACTAGTTTGCTACACAGTATTTGTGGACTTCCATGACTTCCAAGTACTTTGAGCCATGCCTCATGCATCTGTCTACATTACTTTCTCATTCAAATTACTTTGTTGAGGTAGTTATAAAAATGGATTTTTGGAAGGTCCCTGTGCAAGGCTGGGCTTTATTTTACTTCCTTCTCTTCATGCTTTATGCACAGAAATACTGGAAAAAATGATACCTAGAAGTTGGTTGACAGAGATAGACATTACATACTATTCTCTTATTATTTTAGGGGATGTTTGGGATACCAGTAGAAATACAGAAATGCAGGACAACTGATAAAATAAGCAAAAATAGGAAGAAAAGAAATAAGAAGATAGCACAACTGTAAAAGAGTCCTAGCAAACAGCTATTCAGCAAGAAGGAGGCAGCCATTACAGTTTTAGCTTTTGAACACTAACCTATGTTACACTGACATGGGAAGTGATGAAGAGTCTCCAATATGGAGTTTCTAGGCAATTTCAGAAGAATTATCTCACAGTGGAACACTTTTCTCTCTCCTCTGCATTTACTTCACTGCAAGTGGTGGAGAAGGATGGTAGACTAAGCTAGTGTGCATAATTTTTAGCCTTCACGATTCCTGCATTGTTTCTATGTCTTTGCTGTAGCATATCAGTTCATCAGCATTGATTACTCAATGCTGGTGTTGGGTTGGTGTAGGGGACTTTTGATAGTGGTGGAGGGGCCCCAGGGGTGGTTCCTGTGTGAGCTGTTGGAAGCTCCCCCAACTCAAAAAATTCAGCCCGACCTCTGGCCAAGTCTGAGCCAAGCAGAAAAAGGGGTGTCCCTCTCTGATTAACATATCCAAGACGGGGAAACAAAGTGTTGTAAGACCTGCAGGGTGGAGGAGAGAGAGAGGTGAGAGCAATACCAGAGCAGAGACACCAAGGTCAGTGAGCAGGGAACGGGAGGAGATGCCCAAGCAGAACTTCCCCTGCAGCCTGTGGTGAGATGGCAGCTGTCCCCTACAGCCCATGAAGGAGAGTGGTGAAGCAACCTGTGAAGGACCACAGTGGAGCAGATGTGGGCCTACAGCCATGGACAACCCCTCATGAGGGTAGCTGACTGTGCCCAAACCAGGCCGTGACTCTAAGGGAAGCCTATGCTGAAGTAATCTGTTCCTGAAGGACTGCACCTCGGGGGAGGGACTCACATCAGAGAGGGTTTTGTGAAAGACTCCTGTGCGAAGGACTCCACATTCAAGCAGGGGAAGACCATGAAGAATCCATCTCCCTGAGGAGGAAGGAGTGGCAGAAAACAACACATGACACACTGACTCTAAATACCATTCCCTGTCCCCCTGTGCCACTGAGAGAAAAAAAGCAGAGAAATTGGGAGCAAACTAATCTTGGCCCAGGAAGAAGTGAGGCTTGTGGTATTTCAGGTCTGGTTTGTTTTTTCTTGGTCCTGTTTTGATTTTATTAGTGATAAATCCCTTTTTTTTTTTTTCCAAGTTGATTCTGGTATGCTTATGACCCCATGACTTGTGAGTGAACCCTGCCTGTCTTTCTCTTGAATCACAAGTTTTCAGTTGGATTTCCTCCCCTCTATCCTGCAGTGAGGGGAATGGTGAGTGAATGGGCATGTGTTTCTTTGTTGACAGCTGGGCCTGAACCAGGACATGGTAGGATGCTGAAATGGAGTGTGAATATGTAATGCGTTTATGTGTTACATAAAATCAAAGAATCAGTTAAGTTGGAAAAGACTTTTAAGATCATCAAGTCGAACCATTAACATATCTTTACCAAGTCCGCTGCTAAACCTTGTGCCTAACCACCATATCTACATAGCTTTTAAACACGTCCAGGGATGATGACTCCACCACTTCCTTGGGCAGCTTGTTCCCATGCCTGACAAACCTTATTGTGAAGAATTTTTTCCTAATATCCAGACTTAAACTCCTCTGGTACAACTTGAGACCATTTTCTCTTGCCTTATTGCTTGTTACTTGTGAGAAAAGACTGGCACTTACCTCTCCACAACCCCTTTTCATGTAGTTATAGAGTGGAATAAGGTTTCCCCACAGCCTCCTTTTCTCCAGACTAAATAGCCACAGCTTCCTCAGGTGCTTCTGATAAGACATCCTCAAGACCTTAGGACATTATGAAAGCATGTGTAAGAGAAAATAACCATGAACTCAGTCATATCTTTTCAGAGTTTAACTAAAAGAGAAAGAGTTTAAAAAGTACAGAACTAACATGTGAATTCAGCTAGACTGAATATTTAATTAAGTTCTGTGTATGGAGAACTAAGAATTTAGAATAACCAGGATAGGAAGATCAGGCAAGGAGCAGAAAACATAAATGCAAAGTACAAGGATGTACAGGGAAGGGTGATCCAGGAAATTACAAGCCTGTTCATTTGACTTTGGTGCCTGGGAAGCTGATGGAGCAGATCATCCTGAGTACCATTATGAGGTACATGCAGGATAACCAGGTGATCAGGCCCAGACAGCATGGGTTCATAAAAGCCAGGTCCTGTTTGACTAACTTCATCTCCCATTAGGACAGGGTGACAAAGTTAATGGATGAGGGAAGGGCTATGGATGTTGTCTACCTTGACTTTAGAGAGGCTTTTAATATGGTTTCCCACAGTATTCTCCCAGAGAAGCTGGCTGTTCATGGTTTGGATGTACACAGGCTTTGCTGGATAAAAAAACTGGTTGGATGGCTGGGTCCAAACAGTTGTGTTCAATGGAGTTAAATCCAGCTGGCAGCTGGTCATGAGTGGTGTTCCCCAGGGCTCAGTGTTTGGGCTGCTCCTGTTTAACATAATTATGGATGATTTGGATGAGAGAGGGTAGGGAGGCTCTGCAGAAGGATCTGGACAGGCTTGATCAATGGGCTAAGGCCAACTGCATAAGTTTCAACAAGGCCAAATGTTGGGTCCTGCACTTCGGCCACCACAACCCTCAGCAACACTACAGGCTTGGAGAGGAGAAGCTGGAGAGCCATGCACAAGAGAGGGTCCTAGTGGTGTTGATTGACAGCCAGCTGAACATGAGCCAGCAGTGTGCCCAGGTGGCCTAGAAGGCCAATGGCATCCTGACGTTCATAAGGAGTACTGTGGCCAGCAGGGCCAGGGAGATGATCTTACCCCTGTACTTGGCCTTGGTGAGGCCACACCAAGAGCACTGTGTGCAGTTTTGGGCATCGCAGTATAAGAAGGACATGGAAGTGCTGGCAAAGGTGCAGAGAGGGGCATCTAGGCTGACAAGGGGTCTGGACAACAGGTCTTACAAGGACAGTCTGAGGGAGCTGGGGCTGTTCAGCCTGGAGAAGAGGAGGCTGAGGGGAGACCTCATTGCTCTCTCCAACTACCCCAAAGGAGGTTGTAGTGAGGGGGGTGTTGGCCTCTTCTCCCTAGTGACTAGTGATAAGACAAGAAGAAAGGGCATCAAGTTGCATCAGGGAAGGTTCAGATTGGCTATTAGGAAAAATTTATTCACTGGAAGATTGATGTGGCATTGGAATAGGCTGCCCAGGGAGGTCCTTTTCTGTGGAAATATTCAAGACCCACCTGGATGCAGTCCTGAGTGATGCGCTCTAGACAATCCTGCTTCAGCAGAGGAGTTTGACTAGATGATCTCTAGAGGTCCCTTCCAACTCTAACAATTTCACTATTCTGTGGAGGAGGCTTCATCCCTGGAGGTGTTAAAAAAAGAGGTAGACATGTTGCTTCGGGTGATGGTTTAGTGGTCATGGGGGTGTAGAGCTGACAGTTGGACTTAATGAAGTTAAAGGTCTTTTTCAACCTTAGTGATTCTATGATTCTACAATCAAATGCAATGGTACACTGGTATCAGAACATATAGTGGAAATTAGATTTTTTTTCCTTTATAATAAAAAATAAGGAGAAAGTTTAAGTGATTAGCTGATGTTGAAATAATCATAAGCCATTGTATTTTGTGTTTCCTAAAATATGTTTGTAGTGTAGCACTTGCAGTGAAAACACAGAATAAGGAAAGGACTTTGCAGACCTGTTCGGTTATGTCCAAGAAAGGTGAAAAAAATAAAATTGAAATGCTCTGACAAGGACATGCAAACTGAACTATAGAATAGAGCACACCCTTTTCAAGAAAAGCTTGTAAAATAAGCATGGATGAAGAACATACCTACCTCCTATTTTTGTACCATGCTGACTAACACTTACCAATTATAATAATTTATTTAAAACATAGTAATGTTGACATAAACCAAACAAATACGTAACGGCCATTATAAAAATAGATTAATTAGAGTAAGTTTTGGCCAGGAGACCAGGATTAAGTGGGGAAGATACAGCAATGGCTCTCCAATGTATCCAGTATGATTGTCTTACTTCTCAGAATCAGAAGTGATAAGCAGAACTACCTTCCTTGTCATGTTTCTTCAGGTGTTTCAATGTCCAAATAATGTAATGATGCAAGTGTATCTCACTCACTTTGAACACTGCCTCTTCCTGGGTGTGTTTTCTTGCACAGAGCAAGTGGGACAAGGCCTGAGTATTTTAGGGACACTGAGGGAAATGGACACGGACAGGAATATCTGACTTTAAATGTGCTGGAATTCAGTTCATTAAGTTGGGCTAGAGTTACTCTAAAGACATGTCACTTGGGATACAACTTTTTTTCCTCATTAAAAGGAAAACTGGGCAATTCTGAGGCTCATATATCAAATATATGACTGTAAATGTAAGTGCTAGCTTTCATTTTGTGATAAAACCCATGCATAGCTAAAAGCAAGACATTCTTCAATATTAAGGCAACTTAAAGAAAGATTAATCAGCTGATGACTCATTTGAAAAGAGACAGCAAACACTGAGATATCTACTTCTCTTTTAAAATATGCATAATTGGCTTCAGTGTTTTCGCTGAACAAAATTAGCCTTACATTACTGTTTTGTACAGGCTGCTAGTTGGAGGCAAATCAATTTAACTGTATTGATATCAGTGAAGCTTGCCACTTTTCCCACTGTAACTCTGCTCTATTTTTAAAAATTAACTAATACAGCCAAAACCTAACATTTTCTCTAAAAAAATGAACAAATGCTGTATCCATCAAATATTTTTTTATTTGAAAAACAGTTATAAGCTTTCAGGAACAAAGATTTAGGGTAGCTGTGTAAGGTCTGTTAAATTAGGTTTGGTATGTCTTATTAATGGCTACTAGGCCAATCCTTGGATAGCCATAAGCCTACAGCATTATCCAAGATGTATTTAAAGAAAAAAATTGCTTGACACTAGAGAAAAGGTTAGCGCAACACTGCAGGGATTCTAATTCTTAGTTTCATTAAGGAATTAAATTAGAGTGAAACTTTTACCCTTTCCTCCTCCCCCATCACAAAAAGGAATGTTAACCTCAAACCGACCTACTGCTCATCTTCAGTATTTTGCAACCTTTTCTTCACAGCAAGGGCAAAGGTCCCTGCATTGATATTCTGAAGGGAATCTGCATGACATTGTTAGGAACAGGGAAATGATCTGAAAGTCCCTACACAGCCGGTATAATTCTGATTAAAGCTTGGCATTTGTTTTCTTGCTCTTTGGAGCCAACAGCATGCTGCCTGGAATTAGAAATATGAAAGGCAGAGGAACTTCTTACTGTGCAGAGAGGGTATTTTGTTCTCCTTTTCAAAATGCAGCCAAGTTTACAAACTTTTTTTTTTATTGTTGTTGTTTTGAGCACAGATCATTAAAATGAGGTCATCCTTGTTTTCCCTTTCAGAATGAGATGTGCTGTGACTCACATATTTTCATGCAGAATTACGGAGAAAGACCTTGCTCTACTAGCTTCCTAACTGATATTTCATCTCCAGCATTTTAAACTGGAAAAATCATTATTTCGTTCTTAAAGCGAAAAAATACATATAGCTTTTGAGAGAATCTTATGCATATTATAATAAATGTAAATTCAACATTTGTAGCAAGATTCCAGAATTTTGAAGGAAAGTTCTTGTTTGCATGCGTTCATACTTGTTAACTTCCATCCAATACATTTGTGACCCCATTTCAAACTCTGACTTAAAAATGAATTTATTAATTCCCCTTAAATGCAGCTCTGCAGAACCCTGTTTGCAGACCAGTTTCCTCCAAACTAGGAACTTCATGGTGGGGGAAAAAATCTTTGAGCAAAATATTGATTTCCCTAAAGTCAGTGGCAGACCCATCATTAGTCTTCTTAAGTTCAGTATTTCATTCTTTGTTTCCAGTGTACCTCTTATATATTCCAGTGTACCTCTTATATATTCTTTCAGACAAATTTTAACAGGGGTTCTGTGAGAGTAGAGCAGTAGAACATGAGCAAGAGACAAAAATAACAGGAAAAACCTTACACAATTATCATAAATATTTCTGTTGCTTTTGAAAGTGCAGAATTGTTTTTCAGAAAATAAATCTTTTGTCATTATAATATTTCTGTGTTTATGTATGTTTTGAGAAGAATATAGATTTTGGCTGCATCAATTAATTTTCAAAAATTAGTCTGAGTACCAAAGGGTAAAACTGTATACCTTCATTGATGTCAATCAAATTAAACTGCAGCAGAAAAATAAGAGTAAGTAAACACAGCAGAGACAGCCTCCAGAAAATGCAATGTGTGAGATGCAGATGATTTCAAACAACCCAAGTATGTTATTGAACAGCCCCAGCCAAGTGATTCAGGACCAGATCCAGTGGGTTTCTACTCTATAAGGGGTCTAATTATTTTTCCTCTTATTTAGCCTGCAAGAATCTTAGGACATAGACAAAATTAAACAAAATCTTAAGCTGTTTAAAGATACAATAAATAATTGAGGGAGGTCATCAAGCCTTCCAAAAAAACAGTTTATTTAATTTAAAAAAAAGAAACTGCCTGCTTTAGGGAAAAAAAAAAAAGAAAAAAAAAGAAAAAAAAAAAATATATATATACTTTTTCATCACTAGCATTTACTTTCAGATCAAGCAGCAGTTTAAGTTCCTAAGCTGCTACATTTGAGTCACCACAGTATATCTTAAAGAGTGTTTCATTTTAATTCTTCACTGACTTTAATTCATACACTATGAGAAATAAGGATACTCTGCATATAACATATAGTTAAATATTTCCTAAAGAAGCAATATGATAACACAATAAATACGTTCATATGTAGATACACACACATAAATGAAACAACCCAACAAGTTTAACACAGATAAAACTGTTCAGAACAAATACAGTAATCCAGTTTAATTTAATTTTTCATTTGTAAACAGACTTTGTTGTCTGATAATTGCGCCTGAAGACATTCATACAAATACTTGTCAACTGAACAAAGATTAGATTTTTATTTTGATATAATTATTAATGCATCTGTGCCTCTATAGTAGCTAAAAATGTTAAATTTAATCTTGAGTTAGAATGTTAATATTAGAGTGGATTTTTTTGGTGGTCACATACATTTCCACATAAAGAAGATCATGCTAGGTTTCACAGCTGTATCTCAGAAAAAATTCTTCACTTACGTTTCCTCTACTTGCAAATTTTAAAAGGCAGTGTATTATTGTGATCTACTTCAAAATTCTCCTTAATACAAAATTTAACCATTCCTATTTTGTAGTTATTTATTAAGTGAAGTGCAAATTTTTATGTGAAGTTAAGTTCCATCCTTAGGAGCTAAAAGGTCTTGTGCCTGTCTGAATTTTCACCCTTCATTGACAACTTGCATGTTTCAACAAGTTTAATTCCACCTGTTGAATTAGCTATGACACCTAGTAATATAATCTCTGTGCTATCTAAATCAGATTATTTTTTCTTCCACTTATTTCTGGCCAGCAAATGTCTGACCACTAGAACTAATTAATCAATTACTGAATCCTATGGAACTTACTCAGACATGTCTATGGTATATACCTGGACCTACAGCAGGCTTTTTAGTGAATGGTGTGCTTACTCTGAACAAATATAATAAAAGGATTTTCCTTTCCAGTACACAGCTCTGCTTCACTCTTTCATTTATCTTCATAAGCCACAGCTAAAGAGACTAAAAGGCTTATTGGACTAGACACCAATGCTGAGAAAGAAAAGAAAGTTCTGCATGTATGGCTGTTAGTAGCCTTTGGCATGACAACTGCAAAGTTAATTAATTCACTGATCCATACCTCGATTTCCCTATATGGGATATGGCAAAAACTATGCAAAATGGTCTTACAATTGTGTGAGAGAAATCAAATCTGTAATTAAGAGTTTGGTGTATTTTCCCATTCAGACATTGCTTTTTATCATTTTAATGTCTTATTATTTGAGGATTTAATTTTAAAATTCACAAAAATAATTACTATCACTCATGTGTTATAAAATCTTAAAATTGTTTGGGTTGGGAGGGACCTTCAAAAATTTTCTAGTTCCAAGACTCATGCATGGGAAGAGACACCTCCCACTAGATCCAGTTGCTCAAAGCCCAATCCAGTCTGGTCCTGATGTTTCAGTACATGATGAGAAAGTTGATCTACTATTATGATATAAACACTATTTAAAGCTTTTGTCTTTACAAGCAGAACAATTTTTTATTTTTTTTTCTGTAATTTAAACCAGATTTTTTAAAAATATATTTATTATTAATAAATGTCATGTAATCAATTATCATTATTTTACACCACAGAAGTTTAAGCAACTCTCCATTGATTTCACTGAGATTTCCTTTATACATCAACGACACCATGGCCTGACAGCATTAGCAAGCATATAGTAATAATGGCATTGTATGTGCCAACTGAAACTTTCAGAAGGCATTGTTGCCACCACGTATCCAAGTGATTTATAAAATATTCCAGTGTAATAAACCAAAGCATTGCCAGCTGCTCAGGAGACTGACAGGCTGAAAGACGTTTTCTATAGCAATAGTGCTAACAGAGACTGTCACCTGAAGAAGTATGATTGAGGGAGGGTGAGTGAATGAAGAAAGCAATAAGAGTTTTTTCCGTTTGTCCTGATTTATATGAAAACTGGATATTTCACTAGTGATACATGAAAAATTATTTTTGTCAAATTTTTGTACAAAAATAAGTAATTCTGATACATACTTCAATAATAAATTCAACCCTAATAAAAAACAATAATAAAAAAAATGCAATTATCAAGAGTCAATTGTTTCTGCCTATTCTCTTTTTGGAAGAAAATACTAGAAAGTAAGTCAATAAAAGGTTACCATCATTAAAGATACATGTATCCACACAATTAAATGTATTAACAGGTCCCATGTATTTATGTCATTCATTGTTATTGATTTGGTCCTGAACTTCAATAAGACCAAGTGGAGGTCCTGCGTAGGGGTCAGAGCAATCCCAAGTACAATTACAAGTTAGGTGGAGAATGGATTTAGAACAGTCCTGAGGAGAAGGAGGTGATGACTGATGAAACGATCAAGATGAATCATCAATATCCGCTTGCAGCCCAGAAAGCCAACTGTATCCTGGTCTGCATCAAAAGAAGCATGGCCAGAAGGTCAAGGAAGGTGATTCTGCCCATATACTCCACTCTCGTGAGACCCCACCTGGAGTACTGTGTACAGCTCTGGAGTCCTCAACACAAGAAGGACATGGAACTGTTAGATCGAGTCCAGAGGAGGGCCATGAAGATAATCAAAGTGTTGGAGCACCTCTCCTATGAAGATAGGCTGAAAGAGTTGAGGTTGTTCAGTCTGGAAAAGAGAAGGCTCCAGGGAGAACTCATAGCAGCCTTCTGGTACCTGAAGAGGACGTACAGGAAAGATGGAGAGGGACTCTTTACAAGGACATGTAGTGTTCCACTTTAAAGTGGAAGTAGGTTGCCCAAAGAAGTTGTTGGAGCCCCCTCCCTGGAAGTGTTCAAGGCCAGGTTGTATGGAGCTTTGAGCAACCTGGTCTAGCGGGAGGTTTCACTGCCCATACAGGGGGGCTGTAAATAGATGATCTTCCAGCACATACCGTGACATCAGTACATCTCTTTGAGCAAATACTGCTCTGATGTACAGGGAACTGAACCTGTATTTCAACATCTGCCAAAGGAAAACCTCAAGATGCAACAAGATCAAACAGTAGTTTAAAATAATTTTTATCATGGTTTATTAGAGAAGGTGAGATGTGTCCCTTTTGCATAACACCTCTAATTTTATTCATGGTACTTGACATGAACTACATTAGTATCACACTAATTACATTATAGTTCACGTTTTCTTACTCTAACTCAATTTCTCAGGATTAACCCATCTCCAAAGAGTAATTTTCCCATTTTCCTTCCTCTTATCTGGCTGAAATCTTTATTAAATGAGCTTTCTGAAGGACAAAAGGCTGGCTTTTGTAATAGCTTTAGTTATTTTACCCTGATGAACAAAAAAAAAAAAAAAAAAAAGAGAGAAAAAAAAGAGTAATTCTTGCCAGGGAACAACTTATACCCCAGGACTAAAAACAATTTGCCATTGTCACTGAGGAAAAAAATTACAGTTTTTCATCTAGTTATTTTTTTCATGTAGTGACAAAAATTATTATGTTTTGTCAAATGATAAATGTAACATTTTTCAGGACAACTTCTGAGCCACAGTATCACTTTCTTCAATCCTTGCAGGAAAATGTACATTCTTCTTGAATTAAGAGAAGAAATTACTTCCACACTGTTCAGGAAAGCCTATGTTGAAGTGGAGCAGAACTTACATGCAGCTACAGTGCATGAGAAACTGAGATCTGTAAAGTCCTTTTCTGAGCAGAGAATCTTCCAGCAAATATTTGCTTCCTTGTCTTGGAGCCTGCAAAACCACATCTCCAGTTCTGAACATTACAAGCCTCAGTTAACCTTTCCTTTTCCTTTAGAGACACTAGAAAGGCATTTGGTGGCTCAAAATCACTCTTTAGCAGGAGTATACAGGAGTAATAGATAAGCTTCATACAAATCACTAGAAGAATAAATTAAATAAAGAATAACAGGTATTACAACCCTACAGGCTGCTTTCAGTAGAGAAGGAAAAAAAAAAAGTTTGTGCAAACCACATTTAATGGAATTAGAATGTATTTTGAACCTGATGTCAAAATTCCATTTCCTGTTATCAGTTAAGAGTTTTGATTGTGAAATAAGACCTGAAAATGTCAAAGTACAATTATGTCAAACGATCCCGCCAATGTCTTTCCTCTCTTGTAAAAACATATTAAAAAAACCCGACATGAAACAGTGAACAGCGTATTAAAGATGCTTCAGTCGTTGATAGGTTGAAAACAAATTTTACTAAGCTTTGTGATATTTTAATTTCATTGAAAACTGCAATAGAACAAATAAGCACCTTGCCACATGTTCAATGTCAAAGCAACTGCATTCTGTTTTGGCTGAGCCTTGCAGTTCTTGCAAGACAACCTAGGAGATGCCATCTCTTGCAGAGCAGTAGATGAAATTAGGTGTTGAGCACAGAGGGAGCACAATTTACTGTAAAAAAATTTTATTAGTCTCAGCAAAAACTTTATTTCATAAAGAGTAAAAAAGCCCCTTCCTTTGCAAACAAAGATGTTAATAATGTTACATGATAAATGCTTGGCTTCCTCAAGACATTAAGCTATTTATTTTTTGTGTGTGCAGGCTCTGCAGAACCTGCAAACTGAATTATACAATATATGTATAGTGAGAGACAATATATAATTATAGAATATACATAATTATAGAATATATATATAGTATTATAAGTATACTATACTATAGAACTATAGTATAGTATAGTTAACTGCATATAGTTTTCCAGTCTTTTTATATAATAACTATAAAGGAATACTCAAAGAGTGCAAAGAGCTACATGGGAGGAACTAACATAGCCACTGCATAATTAGCAAACCATATAAATGATCTGGATGGAGAGGGGAAATAGGATAAACCCGTATGTCTATTTATTCCCCCCTACCACAGTGGTAGGGCAGATGATTTTGTTTGGGTTTTTCATTCTTTTCTCCTGATGTAAGGAAATGTCTGTCAAAGACTATTCCTGGAAAAGTCAGCAATCTACTCAGAACTGAATACTAGGCATCCAAAAATATTACCAAATGCACTGCAAAATAAAAAGTATTTCCACTCTGCCTCTATTCTCTTCTCCTGGGAAAGCACATCAACAATCAGAGAAAGTAAGCTACCTAAAAGAAAAAAAAAGGAGGAAAGCAGGAGATATTTTAGATCCTTCCTAATTTTAATACAGGTAATTTCTTTAATTTCTAGCTAGGTCTAAAGTCATGGTATCCTCTGTTCAGATTTAGTAAATTATTATTTTATTAAAACATTTATAATTCCCTGTTTTTTGCTGTTTGCCAAAAATAAAACGTGGTGTTCAAGCCTATGATTCTTTATGTATCTGAGTAATTTTATATGCATGGGTAACCTCATTGACTGAAAATAGATGTGATTTTAATTGAAACTCCTCATACTAGGAAAGCTATTTGGTTGTCCAAATACTTAAGGATGTAGCTTTCCAGCTATCTGAAAAGTACATTAAAACAAGTAAATATATTCAGACAGAAATGAAAGATGGGGGAAAATAAATAAATAAATAAATGATTTACCTAAGAAAATGAAAAAATTACAGTTGTTTCCTTCCTATTATTTATATCATTTTTAACATTGGCTGAGCATTTTATATTTTGAGATTCTAATTATGTTGTCTTTTTTCTTCTATAATAGGAAATAAATACTAAGATTTATGGTATCTATTGATCAGCAAATACAGTCTGGATCTCACAGGTCCCTGAAGCGCTTGTGTCATGCTGTATAAATAGTCTAAAATTAAATTCCACTGTTCTAGATTTGCTCCAAATTCTTACCATTTAGTAAACTTACAGTATATGCCAAAGCACCTCCTCTGAAACTATGTTAAATAGGACAAACATCCACCCACAGAGATTATTGGTAAATTGCATGTATTTAGCATTTTTTAAAAAGATAGGATGAATTCAAACAAGAAAACATTCAGAGACCCAAATGCTGAAGAGAATTGTACTCTACAGGGATTGTTTAAAAAAGAAAGAGTAGAGGCATGGGGGGGGGTTTACTCCAGATTGTCCCTACCTACCAGTTCTACCACAATTAATGTATAGCCCACTAAAAAATGACTGAATGGCTGACTTTGAAAGTCTCAGCCTTATGGGCATATGTAACTTCCTACTTCAACCATCGAGTCAAATGTTGATATGTCTGGATTCACCAAAAAGATACATATTGTCAGGAAAATGCCTGACAGTTCTAGAGATTGCACAGCTTGAATCTGGCAACTAAATTTTGTCCTTTTTTTCCCACTATCTAGGGCAAAGTGGAAGGCAAAGGAGTGTATATTCAGGGTGTTTCTGTAAGGGGTAAGAGAAAGAATGAAAGCAAGAGAGAAAGAGAAAAGGACCTCATGTACTTCCTGAGACTGACAATGACACAGAGATGATACAGAAGATACATGGGTATCACAGAGTGGAGTTATTTGTTGTTCTGCCAGATTAGAAATAACTCACTCGTCTGAGACTGAGGGTTTCTTATGTAAAACTATAATCGTTGTCTCCTGTAAGATTTCAGAGCAAAGGGAGAAAGTGTTGTGTTGAGTCAGTTTTCCTCCATTCCCATATTTCTATTATTTTTGTTAATATTCCTTCAAAAAATCCATTTTAAAATCCAAACTTGAAATATTTTTTGTGCTGCTAACTGTTCTCTGCTCTTGGGCAATGAGGAGGGGATCACAGTGGGCTGTGATTGTGCCACATGGGCCTGCCTAAAAATCCTCTCCATGTGGTGACATGTATTTAGCCAACTGGCAGAGCTTAGACCAGCTCCTGGCCTTCATTGTCCTGTCCCAGGACCAGGGCAGAAATCCTTTGGAAGAGGTACCTTTAGCTGTTAGGACTGTAATTAGCAAGCTGAACCTCTGTTTAAAGACATTTACTGAAATAATTCCTCAAAACCTTGCCATTTGCTCAGAAGGAAAACAGGCATAGTAAAATAAAATAACAAGGTACTTCCTCCTCTCTCTCTCCCAGGGGTTATAAAAACACTCCTCCCCACTACTGGTGCCTATTGAATGTCTTTGGTATAATGACTGGCTAATTAGGTATATACTCATGCTTTATGTCTCAGCTGAATACATATAAGGTGCTTCTGCGTTCATGATGTGTTCACATTCATTGACAGGGGAGCAGGTGGATTGTATCTGTCCCTGGCAGTTCAGTGGCTATGAATATTCCATTCCTTAGATTTATTTAGCTTATTAGATCTGATTCTGCATGCATGTTTCAGGTCTAGCATACTGCTGTGCTGTCAGATCTTAATTTTCTTGTTTGTTTACAAATGTGAAATTAAATTCTATTATTTGGCCATTTTTCAGCTTTCATTGACATTCAGAATAGCCTCATTTTTTTTCCTTTATAAAAGTCCTTCATTCATTTCTATCATCCTTTTTGATATTTTATGTAATCAAATGCTACAGTTATAGAAGCATTTTCCAATACAGTAAGATTGCATTTTTGGATGAAACCAAACTAAAGTAGTTTGGGGAAAGCAATCTGTCTCTCTTCATATAGAAGAGCTGGGGGCTCCACTTCTCTTTTGAGTAGTGCTCTGAGACTTCAGACAGGAATGCTGTTATTCACAGCACTGGTGATGAAATGAAAGGGATCTCCACCAGCCTCAGGAAGGTTATTTATGGTGCCACCATTGTAGTCCTTTTCTACAATATGCTAAGTAATAAACTGCTCTATTCTTAATTGTTTTGGGGTATAAGACAGGAAGGATTTTGAATTTATATTGTAGCTAAGTGACCTGGCCTTCAGCTCAGAATCTCACTAAAGACATAACAAAGAAAATACTGTCAGACATTTCTCCCCTTCTCTCACTGGAAGTTTTCTTAGTCCTTCAGGTAACTCTCTGACCTTAAAGTTGAAGCAGTTCTGAAATTTATTTAGAAGTCCAGAGCAGTCAAATGATCAACATGCCTTGTTACCACCTCTGAAATGCAGAACTTGATATTTAGGCTCCTCTTACACATTTCAGGAGGGGGGTTGTGCCAATTTTTCCCTGCTTTAACTTGTACGTTGCAATTTTCTCTTACTGGTTTGTGAAGATAATTCTTGTTGGTGTGCAGTTCAACTGTGAAGACAGATGTTGTGAAGCTCCATTTAAATTGCAGTAAAGATATGCTTCTAATTAAAGCCTTTAACCAAATATATAACATGGTGATTTAGGGATTATAATTTTACATGTTCAATTCATTCATCAAAATGTGGTTTACAAATATACTTGTAAATGTGCAAATTTTTTCTTGAGGGTTGTGCCATTTCAGACTTTGGCACTGGGGCCCAATTTATTTATGCATTTGGAAACAGAGGACAGCCCATTTTTAATGTTTAATTTTAAAATCTCTTCTCAGTAGGACTAAACCTTTTAAAGTTTTAGTGGTGCTTATGTTTATATTAATTATGCAGTATACTCCCAGGTATTTTCACAAAGGGCACTTTGGAAAGGCAAATTCAGCTGATGGATTAATTTCTCTGTAGAGGTTTATTAACATTTTTGACAATTTATCCCATTAAATACAGCAACATCCCTAGGTGGTGATGAACTGCAATAGCAGCAAAGGCTTCACACAATGATGGTAAACCAATTCAAATAATTTTCTCAGTAGTACCTTCATGGTACAAGTGAAATGCTGATCTTTATTAGCATGGCTGGGTAAGTAAAATATGCATCAAGAAAAAAACAAACATGTATTTATGAATATTCACTTAAAGCAAACCTATCTCATAGTGTTCTCAAACTTCAGAACCAGTCTAGGACATGGAATGTAGAGAAATTAACAGCAATATTTCCCCACTGAAGCAAACACACCAGAACTTTGTGTAAGTGTGCATATAAGCTGACAAATGAGGCATTTATATCAGAAACTTGACACTGAAATCTCACTTTCTCTGAAAGAAAGAATAAGTCATACCTGTCCACACTCCAGTGCCCACAAAAACCAATGAAATGGTTTCTGTTGATTTCAACAGGCAGTGAACCAGGTACAATAACCTATCAAAAAGCGCTCGAAATTCAGATTTTGCTTACTAAATATTTACAACAATGTGCTTATTAATAAGTTATATTTCTTCATGGAGACTGTACAGCAAAGAGCTTCAAATAATTAATTTTACAAGCTGTAATTTATGTATTTCCAGGAACGTCTCAAAAAACAGCAAAAACTACTGAAGAAATTATTAATTGCAAACTATTTCCTCCAGTGACTTTATATCTCTCACAGCACAAGGTATTCACTTTTTCTGCATGTCTCTTTTCTTTTCTGAAACAAACCAATAAATGCTCATAAGAGTTTAATATTATGAATCCTACATCAGTTAATATATATTACAATTTTATTAAAACTTTTGAAATCTAAGTAAAGTATAATAAAATAAGGAAAATAGGAAGAAATTAAGTAATGAAAAGGACTTCAAGTACTCTGTAAAACCAAGTTGATTGTAAAACGAAATGTTACTACAAAATAAATTATAGTAGTTTCAATGACCAGGTCTTTCATTAACAAAGAACTAATATCTCAAAATAGAGTGTAAGAGGAAAAAAAAGCTCACAAATAGAGAATAATAATAGATATTAAATTTCTTCTCTTAAGCTGTTATATTTTTTTACATTGAGAAAATAATTATAATAATGGAATTACAATCAATACATAATTTCTGCATAAGGAAAACTTTGCTCCTATAGAAGGGTAAGAGATTTTTTAATATGGTCGATTATGATTACATATTTTAAAACAATGTATTTTAATCCATTAAGAATGTTTTATTATACTTTGCATTCTTTTCCTCATTTACATATGCTCATTTAAAGAAGATGATACACATCAAATGTTATATGTATGAATTTTATAGATAAACTACTCATTAAGTTCTCTGGATGAAAGAGAACATAATTCTTACAGCTGGTATTGGAGAAGAAATTATTCATAATGCAGTTTCTTTATTGAATTATTTTCCAGTATTTAATGTTTTGTACAAATCCAGTCAAGTTTCTCTGACACAGATAGCTCTTCCTTATTTTGGAATGAGAAGGGTCTCTTCTCAAGACATGGATAAGACATTAAAAAGAAAATTATTGGTATTACAGGGTGAAACGTAGGGACAGCAAGTCCTAAAACCAAAATAGATTGGACGTTCAGGAAAATATTCAAGCTCAGAAGACGTAATGCAAATATTTCAGCCACCTCATCCCTCTTCAGGCACTTGGCTTCCTAGTGAGTGGGTTTGAAGAAAAATCTATCTGTTCCAAGCGAGATAAAAACTCAAACCAAAAGCTTCTAAAAAGGAAAAAAAAAACCAACATTGTGTCTATGAACATCAACATCAATTTTAAAAAAATTTTGGAGGCTATCACAAGATAAAATTTATTTTAGTTTGCCTAAAAATTATTGTTGCTCTCCTCTTTCTTTCTTTCACACTGACTACTTAATTATAGCCATAAATTATAACGTAACTTTAAAGAAAAAAAAAGTATCTCTCTTGTAATCTACCTAGGTGACACAATAATCCATTTCTATATATTAACTTTTTCCCTTTTTGGATTACAGCTCTCAGAAACATTCCACTTCAGAGACACTGCACTTCAGAGACATCATGAATCACATCACCTGATACGAAGACGGATATTAAATAGGTCATATGAATCTCCCAGAACTGCTATTCAGATCCATTTGTGATAAATGGCAGTTGATGGTAACAGATTATATTAGAAAATCTAGACATCCAAATACATCCTTCTAGATCCCTTCACTTTCTGTCACACATGGGGAAAGATAAGAATAAAAAGAATATTTATCCTGAACAGTTAATGTCTAATAGAGCTAAGAAAATACCCAAGTCGAAAGTCTCAGTGTTGCGAAATTTTCAGTTAGAGAATAACTAAATATAGAAATTACAGAGAACGAATTAAGTAGCAGGACCTGGAGGTGTTAAGGAAGGATTGTTTTCTTGGACAAACCACACTTTTTACATTTTTATATTTGTCTGATCTACTGATGCCAGTAGACTCATGTATCTACATGATGGATTCAGCACAATTCTGAGAAGGACTTGGGAGTGTTGGTTGATGAGAAGGACAACATGAGCCAGCAGTGTACACTTGCAGCCCAGAAAGCCTAATGCATTAAAAAAAATATGACCAGTGGACCGAGGGAGGTGGTTCTCCCCTTCTACGCCACTCTCATGAGACTCCACCTGGAGTACAGTGTCCAGCTCTGGGGCCTCCAACATTAGAAGGACATGGAACTGTTGGAGCAAGTCCAGAGGAGGGCCACAAAGATGATCCAAGGGCTGGAGCACCTCTCTTATGAAGACAGGCTGAGCAAATTGGAGCTGTTCAGCCTGAAGAAGAAAAAGCTCCAGGAAGACCTCATAGTGGCCTTCCAGTACCTGAAGGGGGCCTACAAGAAAGCTGAGGAGGGACTGTAGTGATAGGAAAAAAGGTAATGGTTTCAAATTGGAAGAAGGTACATGTAGGTTAGAGATTAGCAACAAACTCTTTCCTGTGAGAGTGATGAGACACTGGAGCAGGTTGCTCAGAGAAGTTGTGGATGTCCCCTCCCCAGAGGCCAGGCTGGATGGTGTTTTGAGCAACCTGGTCAGGTAGGAGGTGTCCCTGTCCATGCAAAGTAGTTGGAGCCAAATTCTCTTTAAGGTCCTTTCCAACCTAAACCATTCTACAACTCTGTGATTCTCTGAAATAATCTAGGCAAACAGTTATAACAATAACTTGCTTTTTCAGGTACTTCAGACTTCATATTAAAACTCATTCTGAGTTTCTTTAGTAGTTGTTTGAAACTTGAGTGGAAGGGAGATTGTGTTAGAAATTGTGTGTATTCAATGAAGAATCAAATAAAATTCTAAGCTTATATCATTTGCAGTATGAATTATTTGGGAAAAAAATAAATCCTTCCTGCATAATCTCTTTGATTTATTGCAATAAAAGGCAACCAAATAATAATTTTCTAGTCATGTGGTGATCATATTTTGTATTTATGTTAGAATTGTTTTGAAAATAAATTGTTTTCTTTTTCTGTCCTAGTCAGAATAAAAGCCTTAAAATATAGAAATTTTAACAACAGTAGAGTGCATTCAGTAGTTAGTTTCTTCCTTTTTCCTGAATAATAAATTTCCACTTACTCATAAAATAAATTTCAACAAGTATTCTATCAAATTGCAGCTCATGGAAGTATCACAACTACTTTCCTTAACAGGGTGAACGTTGATACACAAGAGATTAGTGGCTGCAAACTGATCACTCTACTTGACCTTTTATTGCAAAATTGGATTGGACTTATGCCATATTGTAGATGGTCTTGTAAATATCCAGATGCTCCCATTAGTTTCTATAGTTTTTCACCAGATGAAAAACATTGGAAATGGTTAGAGTATCATAAACTCCTGTACCACCAAATTAAATTGATATAATGATTTGACAGTACTGTAAGTTCTTAGCAGAACTTCTGATAAATGCTTTTGTAACATGTATCACACTGAAGAGTGTGTGTGCATGTGTGTAGCAAGCTCTTAGATAAGAATTTTCATTTGATCTTACATAATGAAGTCAGGAAGAAAATTTGAAATGGAGCAATATGTTGCAGTGAGCACCTAGTTATGTATTTTGTGAAGACAGAACACAGCATGCTTAAGGCAACTGGATTAGATCATTAAACCATGACTCTTTTCTATTTCATATTTCATCCACAAAATAATCTGGTTTAGAGTCTTCTTACACTCAGGGAAAAAAAAAAAAAAAAAAAAAAAAAAAAAAAAAGGCTAACATGAAAAGAATGCTACCAGAAAATTACCCCATTAAGACAGACTGTTTGGTATCTGCATATATCTGCAGTAAATACCCACTAAATGTGAAAGTGACATATATTTTGAAGAATTTCATGAAAAACATGGTGCTAGACAGTGATCCCCAGAACAGTGCATAAATACAATTAAGGTTATTGTTTGGGGTACAATTATACTGATCTTCATCACTGTAATTGGGAATTTTGAAATTTAAAATGGAATATGATTCTAATTATAAATGGTCATGGCTCCTTTAAAAAATTATTCACTGATAAGGGTCAAGATAGTGAAACAATCTTCCTGCTACTATTAAACTTCCATTGATAAAAGAACAGTTTTATTTGCTATATAATTTCCAAATAATGAGATCTTAGTACAGTTTAAAAAAATAAAATAAAATAGGTAAGTATGAAGTACAGACAGGTCCTATGCTTTTGACCTTACTAAATCTGTAAAATATTAGTTTGTTGAATTCCTAGTGCCTTCTCAAATCAAAATAATTAATTCCCATGTAAGAAGGATATCCTCAAACTTTTTCCTTGTCACAGAAGCTTCATATATATTAATTCAGTTTCACTTCGAAGGGGAAAAAGAAAAAAAGAAAAAAGAAAAAAAAAAAAAAAAAGAAGATGGTTTCTTTCTAGTGCAACAGCATTAAAATCTGACCTTTGAAATTCCTTGCAGAAATCTTCCAGAGAGCTGTAAAAGAAACAAGAAATTGCCCTCAGCATGGTACTGCTCACGTTTCACCAACCCTTCAGAAAACTGGATATAGTTTTCTCATAGGCGTACCTTCAACTCATTACAGACAACAGTGAGGTCTGCCCACAAAGCAAAATGAGTAAATTAATTAAATGACATGTGTTAATATCTTATTTAAAATGAGCAATCCCCAAATATCTATTAAAATTTTTCCTCAGTGTTGGAAACTGTTTACATCTGAAAGGACAAAAAAACCCAGAAAAAATCCATAGCGTGAGAGTAAAGTAATGGGGTTTTTTTGTCCCTTTAACACTTTGTCCAAGATTAAGACTGTTCAACATTCTTTAAGCAGAGGGCTTCAGTGCTGAAAATCATACCCTCATATAAATAAGATATTTCCATGGGAGCTCTTTATTCCCATGAATAAAAAATATTGTCATTGTGACCAAAAAAAAAAAAAATATATATATATTGCTTAATCTACAGAGGTTTAACTCAATTTTAAATTTAGGAATAGCAGGGGAAAATCTTAAAATTGTATAATTTTCTTTAGCATTTTCAAAGAAACTAATAAATCTTAGTTCAATCTTAGAGAATGCTGAAATGGTAAGATAGCACCAAAGTGGAAACTTTCCTATGTCTTTATGTTTCACATAAATACTGTGCCTGTAAATAAAACTTGAGGTCACTTTTACTGGCTACTTCACCTTAATAGACATTTTAATTTTCAAAAGGGACACTGGTTGCAATTTGCAACCTGATGAAAAACTTCTATAGCCTGCTCAGTATTACTCCTTCATCTATGAGAGCTGTCAGAGCCAACTCTGGCATTCCCATCAGCATAAACAAAATGAAATGTCTCTTACCTTGAAAGGGAGAATGGGACTGAGTTATTCATGCTACAGGAGATAAGTAGATGGTTGAGTGAAGAGAGATGCCAAAGAGAAACCTACATTATCTGGCTTTTTGTTTGTGTTGATGCTTTTATGGGTCACTTCCTCTCCCTACTTGCAGTCACCATTTCTACACCACACCCTGTCCCTCAGAAGCATCAGCAAACTTGGCTTTTAACGACACAGATGGCAAGTCTTGTTAAAGATAAAAGGCTGTTGAGATCTGTAAGGACCTAGCAAAATTTAGATAGCTGTACAATGCAGGAAAAAACAAATGTTTCAAAATTCTAAATAAATTGAAAGCTGGGTATTCTTTGCAACAGGATGACCCAAATTCAAATTTATATTTTTATGAATATATGTCAAAATTATTTTAAAAAACCCAAACAACGGGATTAGATGATAGATATCTTAAGGTCTTTGTTACAAAGTTTGTTAAAAAAAAAAGTTAAGAAATTTCAGACAGGTTAACAACCTGGTTCTGAATGCAGTAGCAACCTTTTCTAAACGATATGCATTGCTTCAGGCATAGTAAATACGAAAATGTGAGCTTCTGATCCAAAAAAATATATTGTCAACAATCTGGAAGTTATTATGTTATTTCAGTTGGACAGCTGTCTGGTTTTAAGTATTGTGGCATATAAGTGTTTTATATTTTTTAATATTCATTTTACTCTTCACTTAAATTGTAAAGTATTGCAATTTATTAATTTTATTTTAGGATGAGGACTAAACATTGCTCTACAAAAATCACATTGCAAATCTGTCTAGTACAGTATCATCCCTCTGAAAACAATTAGTGCTCATCTTTCTCAAATATTCTAATTGATCCAATTATATATATATATTCTGAGAAGTGTTATTTACTGTTAATTATCTTTACATTTCATAGGATAATTTCTTATGCTTGGATGACTAATCCTTGATGCATTACCTGTTATTTTTTTACAGTTACACTATTCTGTTCTCATCTTTATGCAGAAATTATGCTTGTCATCTTTATGCCTTTGCTCTTTTTAAGTTAAGTAATTCAAATAATTTTACATAAAGATCCTTATAGACTAGTTATTGACATCAGAAAGCAAACACAAAATTAGTGTAAACACAATTAAAATAAATTCATTTTCCAAATCAATCTCAGATAATTTTTTTTTTCAGCATTAACATAGCTCTCTGGCTAAGAGCTTCCACTTCTGTTGTCATTGTATAATTATATGAGAAAGGCATTAGCACTCAGTATGGGAACAGTGGAGAAGCAATCTCTGTCTTATAAAACAACACTGTATGTCAAGTGGTGTGTAATACTCAGCTAACATGCTGATATAAATCCTAAATACACAGTTTAAAACTGGCATTGGTTAGAAAGCATAGACATTGTCTTTATGGAAATGTTAACCGCACAAATCCAGATTTTTATTTAACATGTGTGGATTATAATTAAACACTCAGTTAAGATATCTTCTTCACTATACTGAAAAAAAAAATTGTTTGCTAAAATATTTATGGAATGAAAAATAAAAAAAAGGACCTAACTCAAGACTCATAGAGGGACTTCAGTGGTGATTACTTGTATAGTATCAACTGGCTACCAAATATCCACTTTATTGGTCATCAGACAGTTTTCTTGTCTTGTTAAATTTGCTCTCTTTCTCACTGTATG
>NW_009952896.1:2984756-3032605 GCF_000747805.2 Chaetura pelagica | reverse complement strand
TCCATTTGAAAAATCAGTATTACTAAATTAACAGCATCTTACTTCCCAGACAACATTAGTATATCCTATTAGAATAGTTTAATCTGATAAAAAACCCAAGCCTGTGAATAAACCTCCCTGTGATATTTGAGGGTGCTAGTATATACTTCATTTCTAAGCTGGTGGATTCAGTTTAATTTTATGCCAACTAAATATAGCAGAGAAAAAGAACTGCCCTCTTTTGTCATTGTGTAAGAATTGTTAGTGCTTATAGAGTCCATATGTATTTCTACATCAGCTTCAGCACTGTTGAAGAAACTGCCTGAGAGAGTTCTCATCAGTCTTGCAGGCTATCCCGGGATTGCCAGAAAGCAGTAGTGCACTGTCTTTCTTCCTGTCAAGTCTGTAAGTCATATCTGCTGAGGGACTGAAACAGAAAAAAAAAAATCTGTGTTTGCATTACACTATACCTCTGTTTTCCTGTTTTTTTGACTATGTGTATATATATATACATCTTTCTATGTGTGTCTGTGAGTATAATATATATATATAAACATCTATAATTTGCTTATACATATATATACTCGAATGGAAATATTCTGAGAAAAGCACATTACATTGGGTGGTTCTGCAGTGCAAATTCTGTCTTTTTCTTGGTTGGAGTCTGTACTATATAAAATGTATTAATATACATGTTGCATGTAATATTCTTTTACCACTTACATGAATATCATACATGTTTTAATAGGATACAGATTTATATAGTTCATATTGGATGTACCTTTCCATTTCTCATAGCAAACAAATTGGCACAGGTTGCCTTCATCTCAGAGCAGATTGTTCAGAATCCCCTACTACGTGTTCTGGTTTAAGCCCAGCTGGTAACAACCAGGCATCTGCTCAATCAGCCCTCCCCTGACCACCGTGGGATAAGGAAGAGAAAATCCAACTAAAAGCTCATGAATTAACACAAGAACAAGGAGGATTTCTCTCACCATGTTCACAGGTAAAACAGACTCAACCTGGGGAGAAAATCTATTTAACTTACCACCAAGCAAATCAGAACAGGAGAAAGAAAAACCAAAACCAGATCTTAAATACCTTTCTCCCACCCCTCCCTTCTTCCTGGGCCCAAATTACTTTGCTGCAGATTTTTTTATCTCCTCCTTCCCAGCAGCACAGGGGATGGGGAATGGGGATTTATGGTCAGTTCACCACATGCTCCTTCCTCCTCCTTGAGGGTGAGGACTCCTCACAGCCTTTCCCCACTCCAGTGTGGGGTTCCTCTCATGGGAGAGAGTCCTTCATAAACTCCTCCAACATGATTCTCTCCCATAAGCTGCAGTCCCGCAGGAACACATTACTCCAAAGCAGGCTTCCCACAGAGTCATGGCCTGCTTTGAGCATAGCCACGTGGCCTGGCACTGGGTCCTTCACAAGCTGCAGGTCCACATCTGCCCCACCATGGTCCTGCATGGACTGCTGCACTGTGCTCCTCCGTGGGCTGCAGGGGGACAGGTTGCCGTCTCATCACCAGCTGCACCTCTTCCCACCAAAAAAAATAAGAATCCTGGCTAGTTCATTGAGTAGAGCATGAGACCTTTAATCTCAGTTATGGGTTCGAGCCCCATGTTGGGTGCCAATACACTTGTCTTTATTTTAGCCAATAATTAGGTGACAGATGCTCTCTGTTAGTCCCCCCCTACCCTTCCAGGGGAAGATAAAAAGGGGAAAAAGGGAAAGCGTTAAACACATTAACTGCAATGACATCTAACAGATGAGATACTTCATTAGTAGGTGAGGCGTCTGAAGACCAACAGTCTGATCCTTATTGGTTATGGATATAGCTACAATTTTCTTGATGATGATCTTTGTGTTTAAAAAGTGAATGATCAAGATACAGAATGCAAAAATGGTGGGGTTTATATCCTCTGGTTTGTGATAAGGCAGGAGCATTGTAATTTCAAGGAGATTTTCCATCTTCACAGCAAGATGACTGTAACATAGTCTAGTCTTAATCACTGGAGAATCTATCCTGTCTAGTTATAATCTGTTTCATTATTAAAAATAAGTATTAAATTATTAAAGATGTGATATAAACACATAGGCAAGCTCAGGTCCAAGAACAACAGATAGGAGCACTAGTATATTTTATAAGAAAACATGAGTTCAGGTCATTATTAATATAATTTCATGTTTTGTGTTATTTGTTTAACTGTACTAATTCAATTTTGATATTTTAATGTATTTCCCTATCATGGTGGTAACTCTTACTGTTCTTCTCTACTTTAGGAGTCTTATGTTTACAAAAGTCTAGGTTTAAAAAAATATTCGAACATAGCAGTCAGATAAAATGTCTCTGGTCATAACTTCCAAACCTATGAGTTCTGAGGATTCCAGATGATTTAGTTGTACCAATAAAGTACAGATTTTTAATTATTTTTAATTACTTGCTGATACACTTTCGTTTTAGTTATTAGCTAGGTACTTTCTCCATGCACTCCACAGTGTAATCACTGTGTATTTGTCGAGCTTCCCACAGTTGATAAGACACAAGAATTTCTAGCAAAATACCGGAATAAGTGTTTTTTTCTACCAAGATGGAAAAAAAGAAACTTTCTAACAAAAGAACCCATCTTTTCAGAAGAATGTTGAGACTAATGAATTAGTCATAATTACAGGAATTTTAGACAATACAGAAGAGCTGTAACTTTGAGAAATAACCAAAGAACCATTCTGAACTACAATTATTCTGCAAAATTCAGATACCAGTTAACCATGCCAGTTAAAAATAAATAATATTCTGGTTTTATGATAATTGACCAAAAAAAATATCCTCAGAATAATTGTGTTACTGCTAGAATGTCTGTTGAACAATGCATCTTGTCAGTGGGATCAGTGGGTTCTGACATCCTGGGCATCATTCCAGTACTCTTGGGGAATATCTGCCTCTACTATCATGGATTATTTTTTGTCTTAACTCTTGTTTCTCCAAAGCATCCTATCTTTCTGAGAGTTTCTCTGTGCATAGGGAAACATAGAGGAACATTCTTATGTTTCTTACATAGGTTACCAGAAGTAGTTAATGGACTCATTTTTCCTACTCCTTGTGATCTGGAAAATTCAGAATGCTTATTTCTGCTTTCTCCAAAAAAGGTGCGTATATTGAAAGGGAATACATGCGAGAATGTCCACACTTTGTATAAAGTGTTCAGTATAAATTTTCAATCCTGAAAAAAAAAATATCTGTGTGGGTAATAATCCAATTGCTAGCTATCTCAAATGGTAGATAAATGTGCCAACTAGTAAAATGAGAAGTAAATTCTATCCGAGACTTTTGGGCAATATAGCAGTACTGGTTTCATATTTTTAGTTATTCTCTATTTTATGTTGATTTTTAATAAAATTTTATTGCAAAAATTAAAAATATTTTTTACTGAAAGGAAATCTAGTGTATGGCTGTGTGTGAAAGCAATCTGAAATACAGAGTTATTAAATCAACCAGTATAGTCACACAAAAGCTCAATGAGAATTCTGCATTTCTGTGCAGTGTATACATCAATTCCTGTACAGGCAAAACAGGAAAAAAACTAGGATCTAGTCCTGTGCAGAGAAATGGAAGATGACTATATTATCAGGTTTTTAAGTACCCAACTAAAGTATTAGAAGTTATGTCATAATTATTTCCTGAAACTTCAGATCAGTGGACTCAAGACCTGAATTATTTTCTTGCGGTAAGATCAAGTAGAGGATACAGATCCAGGACATTTTTGTCTTAATCTAATGTACTCATAAATGCAATAATCTAAATTACTTACTAATCTAATTTATTAACCCACATCTTGAACGAGGTTATCAGACGGCAAAAAACCTTCAATATCTGATTCGTAATTGTCCAACACAAAGACTGAAGGGAATGATTCATTTGTCTTCAGATAGATAGGAGTTTTTCCCCTTCTTTTCTAGAGGGTATGTCTCCACCTCATTGACTTCTGTTATTTAATCAAGATTAAATGATGTCTGTAAAAACATTAAAAAGCCTTCTGGAAGACAGCCCAGGTCTTGCAACTCTACTGTTGCTGTTCTTATCAGAAACTAGCCTTTTGCTCCTTATCTAGATTTAGCCCAGTCTCCTCAGGAACTTAGCCTGGCTTGGTGAAGTCAGTGGATTAAGGACTCACAATGTGGTGCTTTCACCCAAAAAACACTCAATTTCAGTTGCATGTTCAGCTGAACACTTTCTCATGATACAGAAGTTCAACTTAAATGAAAAAAGTCAATTAGATTTACCCTTTAATTACTAATCTACCAGCCAGCAGATTACCCTTCTGCAGGCTTTCACTTCATACATTAGAATCATAGAATCAGAGAATTGTTTAGTTTGGAAAGACCTTTAAGGTCACCAAGTCCTAACAGTTAACACAGCAATACCAAGCCCACCATGTCCCTAAGCACCACACCCACACTTCTTTTAAATACCTTCAGGGATGATGACTCCACCACTTCCACAGGAAGCCAGTTCCAGTGCCTGACATCCCTTTTGATGAAGAAGTTTCTCCTAATATCCAGTCTAAACCTTCCTTGGCACAACTTGCAGCCACTTCCTCTTGTTCTATTGCTTGTTACTTGAGAGAAGAGACCAACACCCACTTCACTATAACCTTCTTTCGGGTAATGGTAGAGAGCAATAAGCTCTGCCCTCAGCCTCTTTTTCTCCAGGTGTCACAGTTTGGGCCTAACTGACAAAGAGGAGCTATACGGCCACTCACTCACCCCTTATACACACTGTGGGATGCACAGTTAAAAAAACAGCTAGAAGCTTGGGGGTTGAGACAAAGACAAGGAGGGTTCACTCCACAATTATTGTCATGGGGAAAACAGACTTCATTTGGGGAAAAAATATATATAAATTTATTTTCTCACTAATCAGATGCAAACACGACAAAAAGAAAACAAAGAACAGAGCTTAGTACCTCACCTCTCCCTTCTTTCTGGGACCAAATTACTTCTTCCAGATTTCTCTACCTCCTTCCCCAAGAGGCACAGGGATAGAGCTGAGTACAAGAGCACAATCACTTCCATATAGTTCCCCACATCCTCCTTCCAGACCACTAGGAGCTTCCTGGTTAGCCAGGACTTCTGATAAATGATGGAAAGTGCCTTTGTGAGCACTTACAGCAGCAACATTAATACTAGTGATGCAATTGCTTCTGTGTCTTTTAGGCCATCTACTACTTTTGATCCTGAATTCTTCTTGCTAGCTGAACCGATTACTTGTGTGTTTGTAATCAGACTGAAATGGCAGTAGACCAGTATAAATGAACTACATAAAATACTGGTTCAGACAAAGACTGGGAAAAGGCTAGCAAACACAAAATGAAATCTTTCTGACAAATAGACAAAGCAATAATTAACTGTCTCTCTCCAACCAGCTATAATTAGCAGGAGCAGAGCTAATGATCATAAGTCATGCTGGCGATATTTTTTTCAGCATTTTAAAATGCACACAAAAGCTTCTCAGCAGACAGTATGTTTAAAGAGCCCCTTCTCCTCAGCTTTATTACCATATACTGTCATAGATTGCCACCTCTCAAGAGAATAGCTTTATGGCAGCAACTCTACACTTTTGAATAATACATCAAAGTGAGGTTTGTAATTTACAGCCATTATTGTGCTTCTGAGTGGATGAGTTGTAGCTCTATTTTCTTATTAATTTAAATTTCAATAGCCATCTTAGGTAGCAAGGAATAGGAGAGAAAGGAACAGTGAAAGGAAAGGTGTCTCATGTAATGAATTTTTCAGGTACAAAATACGAAACATGACTGAAGTACTGCTGTGGAATCTGCAGATAGAAAGAAAGACTCTCATTACCTGATGACAGCATGACTTATGTCTTTCCTGTCTGGATAACAAATGCAACATGCAGGGAATGCAAGTTCATCAATTGTTTTCATGTTGTGATTTCATGGAGTGGAGAGCATGTAATAGAGCATCAAATAAACAAAGGAAATAAAAAACCATCCATGGAACTTCAGGTATGTGTTATAAAAGGAAAATGTACTTTCACAAATAATTCCAAGAATATATTAAAGAAATAATTACAGGAAAGTATCATTATCTTTGAGCAGCTTTCCAAATATGAAATACATTACCAAGATCGTGTCATAAGAAATATTTAATATCTGTGAAAAAAAACCAAAACAAAACAACAGTATTTTAATTCTGTTGAAGATAAATACTCTAAAATGAGTTTTTATTAATGACAATGGGCACAGATCCTCCCAACAGATTATATTCTCAAATGTAGTAAGCATTTAAGAACACAAGTCTGTCTGATTTTGAAAGCACCCTTGTGACCCAGAGCCTTAAAAATCAATCCTTAATAACCAATAGAGAAACAAGAAATAAAGTAAATGAAAAAAATAACTGTTTGGATACTTTTCAAATTTTATTTTAAATAATTTCTTAAGGAGGATATTTTTCTTTCCTGATACAGTTACTTTTCTCCTTTTTACAAGACTGAGGAATACCTAAGAAGCCAGGAACAGGGACAGGTTGGATCTGCCTCAAAAGATATAGCTGGGGTCCTCTGGTTTCTTCTCTTGAAAGGAAGACAAGTAAGCAGGTCACTCCAAGACAAGTGTTTGGCCATCTACATTGCAGGCAGAGGGGACTGGGATAAGGAAACCAATGGCTCAGTGTAATCCTGGAGGCACAAAGACTGTCATAGAAAATACTTCAAGGATGGAAATGTATTCACAGAGGTAGCAATGTTTTAAGGCCTCTTAATCACAGTGTTTTAAAAATGAGATGTGAATATATCTGTAGAAACTGCTAGGAAACTCCTTTGTCACAGTTTTTAAAATCTAACTCTACTGTAACTGTCATATTGTATGCATGTAAAATTTTAATTTCATCTCAGAACAACAAACCAAAGCTAAAAATAATTTTAAATTATGCACATTAATCTTAAGAGAATAATGACATTTTCATTGGGCTTAGCATGCTACAAAATCTCAGACATAAGAAATATTTACATTTTTATGAAGGTTGTTGATTTTCTGATATGAAAGAGTTAGCTGAAAAGCAGATTGTGAACAATTATGGACATTTTATACTGTATACATTACTAGATGTGGCTCAGGCAGCAGACCTGAGGTCGCCTGTGTGGTGCAATTTGGCTGGTGTGAAAGCTAATTTAGGAAAGCTTGTGGTTTCATTTCTAAAGCTCAATAGGGAGACAGAGTGTTATTGGTTACTGTCCTGCCTACATGACATGAAGACAACTGTACATAATTAAAATATTTCCAGGAAGCTTCAGAAGACCATCAAGCACACCGTAAATCTCTTGAACCCTACAGAGCTTCAAAATATAAAACCTGTAGAAAACAGTTTGGTGTTTAACAACAGCAAATATTAAAAAGGAAAAGAGAAAAAAAAAAAGTCACTCTCATAGGTGTGTCTTTGAATTTTATTTTGGAGCATGATGATTAATTTTATGAAATTACCACTTTATGATTGCAATTTGTAGAATGTAAGTAGTGCAAATCTTTAACATTTTTTAATGTAAGTCTTCTTGAGCTTATAGCTTTCACAAGAACAGTTATTTCAGTCTCTAGTGCACCTCCATCAATCCTACAGTCATCTGTCTTTCTCGAGTTTTACACATAAAAATTCTTCAGCACACAGTATCTAACAATGTGCATTTCCTCATTACAAGGTGATATTTGTACAGCTGTGTGTATGAAAAGCTTTTAAATAGTGAAGTTCGTATCACTGAACAAAGCAAACTTACTTTAATTTCAAAGAGTTTTAGGTGTGTTAAACTTTCCATATGCTTCAAAGAGTTTGTACTAAAAGAAACAGATTGCCTTTATGTGGGAAAGAGGAACAGAGGTATTTCTTGAAAATGCTCACTAAGAAATATAAATAAAAATTATGCCTTGTAGATGGTTTTAATAACTGTCTGTGTAATAAACAATGGAAAAAAACTGAGTTTTTTTGAGAGACTGAAGAATCTTTTTCACTGTATTGCAAGCAAGCTACTTTTGTGACATACAAGGTTGTGGTCTAGTAACATTCTTGACTCACGACTTCAGTCCCCTAATTTATAGAAATATGTGGAATTCAAAAAGTTATTCTCAAGTGAAGTGGCAGATCATCTGTATGAAAATCAGTCATATAAGCACAGAAAGGCAGATTTTTGAAATAAAGCTGTATCTGTTGATGATATTAAAGGGAAAAATCTTAGCAGCAGGCACAGTAATTGCTGGAGGATGAGGACAATACTGTTAAACAGAAAATCAATGGCAACATTTGTACACAGAGTGATTTATATTACATTCTGTCACTGAACCCTAAACTTAATCGACATGTAATAGGTCTGTCCTTTCCAGTTCTTCTTTCTAGTTTATTTCTGTGTTAAGAAATGACAAGTCTTAGACAACATGTTATCTGACATTCTAAAAAGCTTTGATTGCACAGGTCTGCTTTCTTGTGTTCCGACGGGCTCTATGCCCATTTGAAAGAAAGGGTTGTAAATATGAAATAAAATCTTTGTGAAGGCAGGGCAGACAGTGGACTTAATGCGTTAGGACCAACTCAATAAAGGCTTAAATTAACCCATTAATCATCACTGAAAGTGGTTTTTAAATCCTCTGTTCCCCCAGCAGCCCTGAGTCAGGTACCAAATATCCCACATTACACGGAATGAGTTAAGTGTCTGATGATAAAATAATGACTGCTAGTACAGAAAGCAGCTCAGAAATAATCAAGAGGAGTTTACAAAGAGAACTTGCATCTTAACTTCCTCCTGCCCTGAGTCTTCAGGCCATGCACACCCATACAGACCAGCGACAGGTCATAATCCTGTTTGGAATTCCTCACAAGGACTAAGGACACAGCCTCTTAAAATGAAGCAGCAGGTCATGCTTCTCAAATTTAACAAGGTAAGGAGAGATCTAGACTCAGTTACATCTGCAGCTAGGAGAGATTCAGGCCTACAGGAACTTATATACTACTAGTTTAAATTTATTGAGAGAAACAGAGAAACTTCTAGTTCACATGCTCTATAATAAATGACATACATCCTGTTATCTAGGAAATGTCCTGTATAGATAGACCCTCACTGGAGCATAGGCATGAGAAAATTCTGAGTATTCATTTGTGGGTGAATGTGTACACAGATAGAAAATGTAAGTACATTTTTTAATAAACATTTGCACTTACTCCTCAGAAGGTGAGCTAAAATCATTAAGACATACTCAAGACAGACCTTAACTGCACAGAATTAAAATATCTGGTTTCAATGTAAGGCAGCTCACCCAGATTCTTCCACCTGTATCCTGTACCATCAGATAGGAAACTTCCTGTAAGGCTATTAACTTCCTCTCAGCCTTGTCCATCTCTTGTAGCTGCAAACTGGAAAAAATAAAATAACCAGCATTGTTGACTAATCTACTGCTAACATAAAATAAATTCCTATATAGACATCCATTAGTGAGTCTTAAATATATTCACTCTTACAACGTGTCAGCACAATAAGCTGCTCACACAGGTATGTAATAAGAAGGAATATTGAACCTTGCCAAGCAGAATGCAGGAGCCACTGAATATCTATATCCTGCATTCCTAACAACATACAAATTAAATATTTTTTCTCAAAATTATGACATGTTAGATATCTGTAAGAAATACATTAAAAAAAAAAAAAAAAAAAAAAGGACACAGGACAAGAAGTTGACTCAAGCAAAACTTTCCCATTCCTGTAAGCTGGTAGACAATCCATATGACAGTATATCAGAATTACTGTGTTGCAATGCCTTAAACACATTAGCCAAGAAAGAATTGCTGAAAGGTATTTGGGAAGTAATGCAAGCTTCTTAAATGTAATTTTCTATTTAGGAAACAGAAAATCAGAATAACTGGAAGAGAAAGGTCTGCTGTTTTCACATTAAATATTTGGAAATACGCTTTTGAAAAATTCTGTCTTAATTTAACTCCATGAACAAGTTTATTGAACTGAAGTACCCTACCTCTACAATATTGATTCTATGTGATGCAGAAGAGCTTCTGGACAAGTTTAGAATACTGCAATGATAATTATATTTCTATGTATCTCAACAGATCTTTGCAGCCATTTACTTTATCTAAGAAACAGGAGTATATATGTGATTATAATCTGTGTTAAAATTGAATAATGCAGGGAAAATATCACTCAAATTACCATATCAGTATGCATTACTATTAAGACCTTACAGTTGCATTTTATATACATCAGATACATTTGTTTAGGTCTAATACTAAACCAGATATAAAGAAGGATTTAATGAATTAAAGGACCAAACCCTGTACTCATGTTAATTGCTATTGATTTTAACTAAGACTACATTCAACAATGCTGATATCACAAGCGGTGATAACATAATTCAGTCAATTTTTTTTCTGTCAGATCTAATGGCAGAAGAAAATGTATCATTCATTTTGGCTAGAGAACGTTTTCTACATTATCTAAAGCTAGAGCCATTTTACAGTCTAGTCCTTTAGTAATCATATTATTTTAGAGAAGAAAACATATTAGTGTAAGTTGCTACAGGGGTTTTCAATCTGTTCAATGGATCAAAATATAAGAACTGAAACAGAGCTCAACTGGAGTGTATAAACACATCCAGAAGGAAGAACCTGTGCATTCTAACAGCAGATCTAGCAGAGTAACTTAATCAAGGAATCTGATACATTTAAGCCTGAAAGAAATCTCTGATTCTGGACAGTGAGTAAGATGTTCAATGTTATGAAGGACATGTGGGATACTACTGATGATTTCAAATTACTTGCCTTTCTGGAAAGTGAGCTAAATTTAACCAAATACAAGGATTAGTCCCAGCTGTCTGTGACGGGTATGCCAACTCTATTTCAAGAGTTTGCACCTATTATCTGTTCCGGTATGTTTTAACTTCAAACAAGTGAACAAAAACAGCTGGTTTGAAAACACTTCCTAGGCAAATGGGACCTGAAGTTTACACCAAATTCATTCATCAAAACAGTTTCACAGAACCATAGAATCATTTAATTATTTGGACTGAGAGGGGCCTCTCAGTCAATTATTTGCACTGAGCAGGGACATCTTCAGCTGGATCAGACTGTTTACAGGGATGGGGCTTCTATCACATCTCTGGACAACCTGTTTCAGTGTCTCACCACCTTCATTATAAAAATCAGTCTAATCTAAATCTATCCTTTTTTAGTTTAAAGTCATAACCTGTTGTCCTGTCACCAGAGGCCCTGCTAAGTTTGTTCCAATCTTTCTCATAGGTCCTTTTCAAGTATTACAAGGCCATAATAAGGTCTTCTCAGAGCCTTCTATTATCCAAGCTAAACAGTCCCAATTCTCTCAGCCTTTTTTTCACGGTAAAAGTGTTCCAGCCTTCTGATCATCTTTGCAGCCCTCCTCTGACCTCATTCCAACCACTCCATTTCCGTCTTATGTTAAGGGCCCTAGAACTGGACACAATACTCCAGATAGGGTCTCACAAGAGTGGAGTACAGGTAGAGAATCACCTCCTTCGACCTACTGGACATGCTTCTTTTGATGCATCTCAGGATATGGTTGGCCTTCCGAGCTGCAAGCATTCACTGCAAGATCATGTCCAGCTTTTCATATACCAGTGACCCCAAGTCCTTCTCCAACATGGCTGCTCTCAATCCCATCATTCCCCAGCCTGCACTGATACTAGGGGTTGCTATGGCTCAGGTGTAAGTACTTGACCTTGTTGAACTTTATGAGGTCCACTTCTCAAGCTTGTCCAGGTCCCTCTGGCATGTAAACTGCACCACTCAGCTCACTCTGCTGAGAGTGTATTCAATCCCACTGTTTATGACATTGAACATATTAAACAGCACTGGTCCCAATATGGAACCCTGAGGGACACCACTTGTCACTAGTCTCCATCTGAACATCAGGCCATTGACCATTACCTTCGGAATGTGATTATCCAACCAATTCCTTATACACCAAATAATCCATCCATTAAATCCATGTCTCTCCAACTTGGAGAGAAGGATGTTTTGACTGTTTCAAAGGCCTCAGAGAAGTACAGATAGATGGCTTGTTGGTGAAGTATATGACACTTCATTCTTTTCACAGTATAACGAACCTTCAAGATGTCACAGGAGTTCTTACTGTTTCAAGAGGCATCTGTTAGTTTAAATACCTGCCAAAGGACATTGTGTTGGTGTGGCCATTCCCTGATTCAGATTCTAATGCCCTCATTAAATGATGGATTGTGTCTGAGGAAGAGTTTCCCAAAAGGAGTCTGGACTGTGTGTGTTGAATCCACTTTGAGACCAAAGCAGCTTGTGCAAAGCAGAGACCATGAGGGGATTTGATTAAAAAACATACTACTGCACAAACCAAATTGTTGTTAGATGCAGCCTATCTGGTTTAGAATGTGAAGAACAGAATGAACATCATATATCTCTCTAATTTATCCATCAGGCATTTGTCTTGGTCAGAATAAATAAGAAAGGCAGGCAAGGAAATTGGAATAGGATAGAGGCAAATAGAAGACAATTTAGGAGGCTGACATTTGAAAAGCATATAAAATTAAGTTCCTTTAAGGAGTAATTTTTTGCTACAAAAATCAGAATTATTATTAGCACTATAAACTGTTAATTTTGTCAAAAATTAATGAGAATTTTACTAATACTGTAGTACATGCCAGTATAAGAGAATAATGGACAGTTATCCTGGGATAACTTGAAATATATTCATTTTATCCAGTGATACCATTCACCTTGTGAATTCGTATACAACCATCCTCTATTAACCTGAATAACTTACCGTTATTAGGATAATGGAGTTTGCCAGTATTAGACTTTGAAATTGGCTTTGGTTATTAGCAAATGGTCATCTATAGAAAAAAATACTAGGTTCTCCTTTGCTTTACAAGGGAATATAAGTTACATTTCATTTCTATATGGTCCAAATTAATTTTTTTTAAGTGCTACTATGTTTGAAGTATTTGCTAGTGGGTCTTTAGGTGTACTCACTGCATAACTTAAACAGAAGAACGTAATTACACTTAAGCACAAGATAAATTCCAAAAACAACTTAAACCGAAGAAGAAACAGAACTTTCTTTTAAAATCAAATACATTGCAGAACTGTTGATTTCGTTTTCTTCAAATATTTTTTTCAAATACAGACCAGTCAAAACAAATAATTTTTCCAAATTATAAAGAAAGAGAGAAGGACCAAGAGGCATATAGAAACACATACCAAGAGTGATTAATGTTTTATTTTGCATGTTTTTCTGTTCAGGCACAATGATCATAACACTATTTTATTGCCAGCCAGATTACACCTAAGAGAAACATCTCTGAGATAGATTATCTATTTACAGTAAATAAAACTATATTAATAATAAATAATTTGCACCAGGTTATAATAGGACTGAGCCTGACCAAAAAATGTTCTCCCTAAAGCTCCCAAAGGGCATAATTAGTTCCAAGTCTACTCTGCATTGGTATATTTCAGATTTATTTCAGTATTAAGTAAGAAATAATATTCATGAGTGAAATTTATTTTCTAGTAATAATAGAGAAAGATGGATTTTTTGCACACTTGAATACCCCCAAAATTACAAGTTCCCAGATAAAATATATTCTTTTTCTGCAGAAAAGTACCAAACTTAAAGCCCCAGATATGTGCACACAGTACTGAGAGAGACTAGTATGATCCACATTTTTGAGATCCCTGTGAAACTGTCGGGCAAACTTAAATTCTTTTAGCCAGCATAGATTTTATAATATTGTACTTTATATTCAGACTCTTTCTAGAGTACAGTACTTTATCTTGGCTTCCAGATAGACCGACTGATTAACAGATGTTCAAGTAGTGAAATATTCACACTTCCTAATCATTAAATAAATTGCCTGGAAGTATAAAATTAAATAATTGTAAAGGGGAGGAGAAACAATGGTGAAAGGGGAGAGAACCTAAGGCTTTCAGCGGCAACTTAAAAGACAGGATAGCTCCAGAAACAAAATAATAATTTGAATTTATCAACATATACATAATATCTCCAATGAAATTAGCTGTAAGATTAATAAAAAAGAGAAATTATGTGTTTACTTCCTCTTCCCTTGCAAAACAGGTTAGCTTGACAACTAAGAAAATCAGGTACATCATGTTGCTTTTTAAGTACAAAACCAAAATGGACTCCTAGGAACCTCAGTCTCCAGCTGTATCTCATGTTGTTTCACCATTTTGGGGTGAAAATTTTTCCAGGTTCTGGCAAACTGAGGGAACACAATATCAGAAAGAGCATGGTCAGACCATTCCTTTGTTTCTAGGTGAAGTAGAGGGAACAGACTGGCATTTTGTACTCAAACACACCCTCACTGAAAACATGGTCCCTGCAGAACTGAAATACCCATTTCAGAAGGTGTTTGAAGTTCACTGTGCTCTTTGTATTGCTTATCAAAAGAACTGTACACAAAAATACCCCGATTCTATGTCTTTAGCTGCCAAAACCATGAAATTCAATCTGTTCTGTTGTATTGTCAGTGTGTCTGACACAGGATACGAAATGCGTGAAACAGACAGGCATAGATGGCTGCAGATAAAAGAGGAATGGTGTTTTCAGAAGTTATTTTACTGGTATAGAGGAAGACTAAAACACGTAGAGGCAGATGTTACTGGATATAATAATAAAAAAAGGTACCTAGAATAGAAAGTGCTCAGTATTATCAGCAAAAAGGAGATTGTCAAGCTCAGGATATTTACCAGGGGTTATGATGAAAATGTAGGCAAAATACCATGAAGTAGGCAAAGATAGCAGGCTACCTGCTGCACAAATAGAAATAGGATTTTCTCAGCCTGCTGTAAAATGTTAATAGAAAAAATTTCCAAGCTTTAGGAAAACTTAGGGTTTCTCTGAAACAGAAGGAAAATCTAAGCACTTTGCAAAGTACAACCTAAAAAGTCAATTGGGTATTTTGAAGGATATAGAGTAGTTGCTACCTCACTTGATCTGTGAGTTCCCATAGCTTTAATTTAGCTACAATGTTGTGAAATTCTGTAAAACGAATCATTGTCCCTGGACAACACAAGGTCATCAAAAGGAAAAAAACAACATACAAAATTAAAGTACAATGTTTTCCTCCCCTGTGAGACAAACACAAACAATGCAGAAAATATGAGCAGATATAATGATAATACCATGATGACTGAGATAATAAAGGGCATTTGGAACAACTTCTTCAGTACCTAAGGCTTCCAGAACATGCAGGTGTTTACAGAAAAATTTGTTAGCAAACATTTTTCTAGATGTATTAATTTAGTTACGGTTATCAAGTATCATATAAAAATTTCAAAAGCATCTTAAACCAACCACTACTCTCCAAATGTTCTTCATTCAGATACAGCCCGCACAGTTGGTATTCACACACCAGCATTTTCACATATATTTATATCCAAATCATAAGTGTTATTGAAGAAACTTTGCTGTGTGTACAAGACCAAATCTTCATTTTCTGCAAATATGTTTTGACAATGACATTTTTCTCTTTCATATTGCATAGAGTAGGAATGAATGAAAAAGAAGAAGACGACTTGAGTGTTTAAAATTACGACTACACAGGCCACAGAAAATTATAGCAGACTAGAATGCCCTGTTGATAATTATCTGACTAATGCAAAGATATAGGGCTGAATCACTATTATCAGAAAAGGATGGAAAATTCTGTATGCATGTTGAATCTTAGCTTTGAGAAACACTGCATCTTAATCTTTCATAAGTGCATAGTTTTGAAAACAAAATGCTGCACCTTCTTAATTTGGTTTATATCACAAATTCACCCAACCATACAAAATAATTATAAAATTTCTTCTCAAAACTGTTCCTGATAAATATTTAACATTGAGGTGGGGGAAAGTTTCTTTTTGTAGTAGACATTTAGGCTCTGATTAGAAAAATAGTTCCGAGTATTTAAAAATTACAGATATTGTGGCAACAGAATAATTTCACTGAGCAAAACTATTATTAAGCCAACAAGAGACGACTATTCTGAGGGTTTTGAAGCATTAGTAATTTGATCCAAACATGGTATGTATCAACAAAGAAAACAAAATGGTACTAATAGTGATTCGATTGTTTCACTGCAAAGGCTGCAAGAATTCCACATGAAAATGAAAATGAAAACCTCTGTGCACTGTAATAAGATAAACTATGCCCTACATTAATGAGACTTGTTTTGTGCTCTTGCCTGCCAAACACCTGCTGGCTGAGCAAGAGTGCTGACTAGTTAAATTGATTAAACACCCATGTGGGGAAACTCTGTTGTTTTTTTAACTCTCTGAAATGCAACAACTCATTCCATGAGTGACAAATGGTTTTTGAAATATATAATGTATTTAAGAAACAATTATGTGGTGCCCTAAAAAAAAAAAAAATTACACTAGGGAAAATTTCACATCTCAATGTAACTTTCTTTTCACTTTCTACTTTCTCTACTAAAGTAAGGGAAACTGCAAATTTGTAGACTTTTCTATACTGATTATAGTGAGAAGAAGATATCAACATTTCCTACTGTAATATATAACCAAATTCCACAGCTTTTTAATTTTACTTTCTGTGCAATTATATGTGCCATCAGGATGATGAAATTCATGTGACAGGGAATAGAATTTTTATAGTTATATCATCTGCTTCATCCATCAAATATGCATAACAGAAACTTAATATTACAGGAAAACTCTCACTAGGCATGTAAGTAACTAACTAAACAACAGAAATAGATACAGGTTCTCTTTATGATAAAAACTACCGTGGTGGGGGAAGGAATGGTTCTTATTTCAGTTATTCACAGCATTCTGATGTGAAGTTAGAGAATGACAGAAGTGGAAAAATGCTCAGAAATACAATTTTTTTTAAAGAAAGCGTCTTCACATCTCACTAAAGCAGTATTTTTGCACATCTGATTTACTTTGTTCAAAGTAACTATTAGTCTCTTTTAAAATAAATTTCTGAAATATCTTTATGAAAATTTTAAAACAAAAACTTTCCCTTTTGTTCTGATTTTTACTAATAACTTAACAAATAAAATCACCAAAGAAAATATACTCCAGCTGGGCTCTTATTGGTAGTGTTTGCATGACTTATTCCATAAATAGTAGTTGAGTGGTAATTAAGACTAAGAAAATATTCAAGGAAATTATATTTCCTCTTTTATACATGTATCTTCAGACAGTCCTTGAAACCTATTATTAACAAAAACAGAGGAAAACCCCTAGTGTTATTCTTTCAAAAGCTGGCTCTACCTTTCACTTCAAAATGTGAAATCAAGATAATTGTTCTTTAGAAATCTTTTAAATGTTTGGTGTGGTCAAAGAGTTCAGGAAGTGCTTTGCTATTATGAGTGCTCAAGAAACATAAAAGTCTGTGAGCTCTGAGGAGACTGTATATTAAAGACGCAAAAGAATCCGTGTGCTGTCAGAGCTCTTCTGAAGTGTTTTTTGGTAGAATTTGTTATGCTGGTATTTTTCTTATGAAAAAATCAATGGATTCTCAAATTAATGAGCCAGAAATAAAATGTGTTTCTTATTTTGTTAGGTAGAGGAGATTATATTATGCCCTTGTTTTTTTTTGTTAAGTAAAATCTTATGTTTGGCCCAGAAAAAAAAAGTTTAGTAACATGATTCTCTTTGTCTGAGTACTGTGACCATTTTGCCTGTGTACAGCAGATTTAATCCCCATCTTTTAAAATAATTTCTTTCCTTTTTTCTAGCTAAAGCCACTCCTTCTGCCATGAAGTCATTGACTCGTCTACATTTTAGAGAGCATTATACTTACCTCTGGAAGAGCTTTTACAGGATTCTGTGGAAGGCTTACTTGTCAAATCACTATTTGATGGAAGGTCATTGGCAGCAAAGTGCAGACTGATAGATGTTTAGATATAGCAAGGCATTGAAATATGAAAGGGAAGTGTGTGACCCATTATTTGAAGTCTGGCATTTAAAATGAAGTTCACTAATGTCTTTTCCTCTCCGTGTGCAATTTCAACCTGTGACTGAGTTCAGTGTTTATTAAAGCTATCACTCAGTTAAATGGGAGATAACAAAGACAGCAAGAAGAAAGGCAGAGCTGGAGGATCTTTAGATAACTTAAAGCAATTTAGGAAAACTGCTGATTTCTACATTCTTAGAAGTCAAGACTAGCTTTTTGATAAAATTATTTGAAGCACTTGAGGAAAAAGTCTCTTCTATGTGTAAGATGGGTGAAACCCAAGAAGGCTAGACCAAAACAAGGGTAAGAAATCTACAGGCACAGAATTGTCTGCTTTCTCAGTGAAATGTAAATATCTAAAATAGTATTTCTCAGTATTTACAGTTTTCATCATGAATCAGTGGGTTCACAGCCATGAAAAACATACAAACACCTGTCTGTCTGTCTTTCTGTCTCTCTGTCTATCCATCTGTCTGTCTATCTATCTAGCTAGCTAGCTAGCTAGCTAGCTATCTACACAGTGGACTTAGGCACACAGGCACACAGACTTTCTACTTACCAGTTGGGACTGGGTGAGATAGAGTGCCAGCATCACATTGTGTGTTTTCAGAAGCTGACAGGAATGGGGTCAGATTTTAACAAAAAGTTGTCATTAAAGCCCACTTTACTAATAAAGATGTTTTATGTTTAATACACAGAACAAAAATGCTCAGACCAGGAAAAAGGAGGAAAACTTAAAGAGGAAAACTAAGATGAACAATAGCTGCAGAGAAAATGCAGTGGGATTAAGGTTTATATAGTTCCCTTAATCAAAAGCCTGGTATTGAATTCTGTAGCCTTTTTCAGCTATCAGCTTCCGGAAAAGACACTGGACAGTAACTTGGAAAACCATGATGTTGTGGCAAGGTAGTACTAACTGCTTCCCCACAGCACAGCACTTCCCAAGTAGAAAACACCAGTAAAAAAACTGTTAAGAACATGCTGGTAAAAGCCTGTTCCTCATATGTGATGCTGTTAAAAACTGAGGCTCCCTTACAGGTAATTCAGACAGTCTCTAGCTCCACAATGACTATGTGACTGCAGCCTCCAATGGATGTGGGGAGAGGAAGGAAACACCAGCTACATCCAGCCACATTTCCTGTGAGCAAGTTTTAGGACAGCAAGTAAATTTACAGCCAAACAAGAACAAGGGAAGGAGAAACACAGTCCAAGTTACACAGGTAAAAATTATCTAAATATATTTGTCTGTCAGGGCCAGAAGAACATCACAGATCACATCCCACACAGGGTTTTTGCCCCTTTGGTATCCCACCTGAAGGCAATCTCTGTCTTTCAAAGGTACTTCAGATAAGCTATGCAGCAATATGTTGCGAGCAGGAGAGGATCCTACTGTGTGACAGAAGTGACATCTGGCTTGTGGTGGATTGGGTTCTTGTTCCTCCATGAAGTCCTCCACCACAGAGGAAGTCCTGAAATATGTACAATGAAAGTACTGCCATAAGGCCATGGAATATGATTTGTATGTTGAGATATCATACATCACTCACTACTCGTCAAGGACTGGAAAGCTTCTTTACCCCAGAACTATGTGATATGAGGGTTATAAGATGTAAGGAGTAACTCAAAGGGCCTGAAGCAGAATACTCCCTTATACTTACAGCATGCTGATTGACCATGTACCCTCAATAGCCATTTTTTAAGTGATATTATTTATCCTAGAATGTGTACACAAGACTACAGGTACTTTTTGTTTGGCAATGAAGAAAAGCAGGCAAGGTTAGACAGATGCCTCCAAGACATGTTGTCAACCCTGTCTAGAAACTCAACTCAGTTAGAACTGTTAAAAGGAAACTAAAAGGAAATAACTATTAGCATCAGTTATCAAGATCCATGAAGTCCAGATCTGATGAATAAAAAGTTCACATTTAATAATAGAAAACACAGAAATAGTAAGACCACATCAGACCAAATATCTGTCTATGGTGGTATCTTGGCCCTTTGGTGTTTCTTCTTTTGCTTTTCCTGAAAAAAAGAGTAAAATTCACAGGTGCAATGTTTCTCATCAGTGATTTTTCAGGCAATGAGCCAAGGCCACTTATTATTAGCAACGTATTTTTATATATAGAGAGGTGCTGCATTTTGATGAAATAAATGTAAATTAACATTTCACAATGATTCCCCCATTCCCACCAGACCTCCTCCTCTCTAGTTAAGTTATGGTATTCTAGATAGAAAGGTTTTGTTTTTCTATAATACAGACAGAAAATACATGGTGATACACTCTTTTAATTCTAATTCCAGTTCTAAGTCCCTATTGTGAACTCTAACACACATAGTCATTATATATCCACTATACAGAAAAGAGTAGACGTGGATAAGTTGGAAAGTGTGACCAGGAATAGCTTGCTTTGGCTGAACTTTGAGATGTGTGACCACATCACTTGACAAGGAGCCAGTATTACTGCACTTCTGTGCAGTTTGCCCACATGTGAAAATATCTTCTCTTTCAAAGAACCACGAATTTTCAGGGAACAGTATTTCTGAACACTGAGAAATGGCATGGTAAAACAGCTCGTGAAAGGTTTACTTAGGGATCCATTATTCTGTCCTGTATATTAAAAATGGGATTTAATACTTATAACATTAGGTATGAATTTATGTAGAGAATGAAGCTGAATTTAAACCGGCTATAATGTTACATACTGGTATTGGGATGTTGCATGATCACATATGTATGTTTTCACACCTACTGTTTTGTTCATATATCAGCCCCTAACCAAACCGAAAGTGAGAAAGAGGGCAACATGGATGGAATGAGTATTGATATTAAGAAAACAGTGAAGACTGTGTCAACTTGTAATTATTAAAGGCTGTTGTTGCTCTTCTTGGACTGAAATATGTTTTATTTTCAAAAAAATGTGTCAAAATTTTTGCGGACTTGATAGTACTGATTTACAATCAATCTCACATCTGGAAATCACATCAATTATCTGTGTGTTCTCGTAAATAGACATAGTCATATAACAAGATCCTTTGGATTACCACAATATTGTCTTTTTTCATAATACTCATGTTTCATTTTCATATCTGTGGCACTGCAATAATTAAGACTTACTATTTAAACATTCATATCAAGCTTATCTATGGTGACAAGATTAGTCTTGAATAGTGGCTCCCCACAATCTAGCAGTTTCCCACCATTTTGCATGGCCTATGCTTTATCACCTCGTCTCTCCATACTCAAAAGCATCATGCAACTGGACAGTTGTAAATAACTAAGAAAAAATTCTTTCCATATAAGTACTCTTGTTGTTTTACTTACTTGTTGAGCTACTGGTGTGTTCCAAAATATTACAAACATCACAGCCAATAAATACATTTATCTCTTCTCTACAATATTGCAAAAGAAAATATATTAAAAAGTGAGCTTTCTGAGCTCCTGCTGGGGAAGTTATTTTGAAACTCCCAAAGAATCATGGATTGAAGCTGTATTACCCTCAGAGTTTATTCTATTTTGGAAAAGGTAAAATAAGGATGTAGTTATTATTGTTATTTCACTGAAATTATATGTTATGATCCAGGTCTATTTCCAACCTTTATGAAACAGATCTAATAGTCATGCAATACAATAAAATTACATAAACAATAGCTAACACTGCAGCCAACTTCTGTATGTCTATTTGATTTATACACTATTTTAGTTACATAGTGTCTGCGAAAGAAACATTTTTCCCTCTGAGCCTCATTCTCATTTTGATGTGATTTTAATCAATATGCCACATCAAATTGCTGGAGTCACTTGAATCTAGTGCAACTACCAAGTCAGGTAAATTTGGAAGTTCATTTCCCTTCCCGGCTGCTACTGAAAGATGTAGAGCAAAATAAAAAGAACATGAGGTGATGGGTGAAATTTTGAGTGACATAAAGAAAAGTGTCCGTAGGCTGTTGCAGCTCACACTTCTTTCACTATGTGCACACTAGGCTGCTCCTGAAGAAATGTGTAAATCAATCAGCTCATTTTTGCAACTGATCTTGTTAACAGTGGGCTTCTTTTTGTTGCTTTTAAACCTAATTGTCTTTAAAAATGCTAAAAACTGAAAGTCCTTTGGGTATTGGAGACATCCCATATTTACAGAATTGTTCAAGTCTTTTTTTTAAAGCTCTGGTATGACACATAAAATCAAGATTCCACCTCTGGAAATGTGACAGGTTTCATTTCTTAAAATTGAACAAGGTCTTTTTTATAGATATATATACAGGCTATATATATACAGGAATATATATTTGAGCTACCTATAAGTAAAATGAGAAAAATAATTTTCCATTGACTTCTGGTATTTTTCTTTACAGATTTGTTTGTTGACTATCACCTGGATATGTACATTAATCAGTGAGAAACCATCCAAGCAACATAAATAATTTGGTGGGGCTTTTTTTTCCCAAATATGTGCTTTTTTCAAGCTGGCTTCCAGTTACTTGATTTATATGACTAAGATATGCAGTTACTTAATAGAGAACCTTGATCTCCTGTGTATGAACACTTCCTGTGCTGCACTTGCAGAAAGAAAATGCATGTAGCACTTCAGGGAAATAGAATTATTTTTGTTTGACAGTGACTATTTTCAATTCTTTTTGAGCAGAGATATATGGTGACATCTCTGTAGTCCATTTCCCTATAAAACTCAGTGATCAGTACCTCCATTTCCTTATGAAGCTCAGTGATCAGTACCAACACCCATTACAAAATAAAATAAAATGTTTTTAAAAATCAGTATTTCTTCTTATGCTTTTCTTGTCCTTCAGCAACATGTAAAGTTTCAGTCCTACAAGCTATCCAGTGTCCATGTAATGCATCACATACCTGTACAGTTTTTTTATTAACTCAGATTCCTTTTTTCTTGTACTTAGGCCTATCCATACTACCTCTCTGTTAGACCGCAGCTGGTAAATTGTTTCTGTTGCAAAGAAGCAAGGTGTGACCAAAAGTTTTAATTTTTCCAAGCACTTGCTGAAATTTTGCCAGATCTTTACCATCTGCCAAAGTATTTAATTCTATGTTCTAATTATTTTTCGTATTATAACTCCAACCCCAATAGGAGTAAGAAATATTGGATTTATTTTTTTTTACTCCTCCCAGGGGTAGCAATTAATTCTCTTCTTCTTAAAAGGAAAAAAAACTTGATTCTGACCCTCAAAACTGTGGTCTGACCTGCAGAAATAAGTCCAAAAGCACAGTAAATTGAGACAGCAGGTTTCTCTTGAGGAACAGCAGCAGCTGTGGGAGCTCTGACAGTTCTGAAGAATTAGTTCTTTCCTAGGTTGTCATGGTGAAGCTTCTAATTTTTAAGCCACTAATGTTATGCTTTTGTTCCTCAAATCCAAAACTAATTGTTTAACGAATGTTTTCCAGAGGAGGTGAGTTAATGGAATAAATCCATTTCTTAATCCTGCAAAATAAATTAACAATCCACCTTTTCAGAATCTCTTCTTTTGAAATTCTTACTTTTAAAATTCCTTGTTAAAATTCTGCACAAGTGGTTAGTTGTCCAAACATTGTTATTTTAGCTAAAATACTTGTTTTTAAAGCCTCTTCTGTGCCTTCTCATTTCTTATTGTAAAAGATGCATCCTGCAGCCTGTTTTGCAACAACTGAATAATTAATGTATGTTGGTCAGAAGAAATGTGGTGATGACTAAATCACTTATTCAAATTTCATTTTCTGTTTCATTTCAAAGGAACACCTTTGCATCATATAACATGTTGTCTATGCAAACCTACCTCTTACTCCCCACTTTTCTCAGTTCTGTTCTTTATGCAGCCTTTTTGCTATTATTCAGTTTCTGCCTGTAATAATTACCTCACTCCTCTTCCCTGAAGACTCCTCTACTTCCCTCAATATGCTGATTACCACAGTAATAACTTTCAAAATAAACCAGTTCTGCTTAAAAACTGAAAATGTACCCTTCTTGCATTAGAAGAAAATTAGTCCTTTTTAAAAAACAGTGTTATTAAAATATACCCCAAAGGCAAAAACATCTTAAAGGCTGTGTTAAAATGGGCAAAAAAAGCCTATTACAGGGAGAAGTGCATGAACTAGTAGCATTAGTACCATAGGAATACGTTCTTTCATGTTTTTGGGCTAAGTATTATGAATTAGTATAGAAGCAGAATTCAATTAATATTTTTCAGCTCCTGAAGCCTAAATGTCTCGACACTTTGATTACTTCCTGACTGCCAAATCAGATACGTACTACTACAACTTGATTTCAAATGATTCAGAAAGAATTGCTTCCCAGGTATTAGTTCTCCAGAAACAGAACATTTAGCTTTTCAGGAGCACTTAATTGCTAAAAACACTGGCATAGCAAATGACGGGTGACTTATGGTTCTGAAGGCTAATCAGTGTGATATCTATGATCTTTAACATGAGAGAGTATTAATGTTTTTCTGGATTTCATCATCTGAAGGGTTCATCTGAAATGATACAGTTGAAGATAGAAAGCAAAAGGAATGGAATTAAGTGTGTTATGTGGTAAAGAAACATTTTAAAAAAAAATAATTAAATTTGGCCTGGCATGAAGTAGCAGTATATGAAAAAAGTGATAGGCAGTGAGTAGTCAACAGCCATCTGAGGAATCATAGATGGGACACAGCTGCTGCAAATGGGCTATGCCTTCGAAAGAGTATTATTCTGAATACAGTGCATGAAAGTTTTCTGCACAATAAAGAAAGATGTGGAACACAACAGGTCTGCCTGGGATGCTAGGAAACAAGAAGACAGCTACCTGAAAGATACACAGGAAGTAAGCAAGGCTTATCTTGTGATCAACCACTGTCTTTTCATGATATAATTTTACATATTTAACATACTAAAAAACAGAAGTCTCCAAAGAAAATTAATTCATATGTCAAAAAATATGGTTTTAAGACCTGAATTGCTGAGAAGAAAGTAGAGCAGACAATCCTTGCAGAATGTAAAATATGAAATTACAGTCCCTATCTAAATCCCATTGAAATGAACAGATTTTAAGAATTTTCCTCTGACAGAATTCACAGCTTAGCATGACAATGGCCTTAGGCCTTCCATAACCTAATACTTCAAGGAAATACCCCTAAATTCTACAACAATGTTTACTTACTTGGTCTCCAAGAATGTCTTCTGTATCTTCCTCTCTCACATCAGCACTATTATGACTTACTGTTGAACATTGACAGGGCTGTAAACTAGATGCAAAAAGGGGGAGGGGGATAATAATATCAAGATTGACTGTGACAAGCAGCAGAAAGATACATCAATGTTGGAAGGATGGGGTGATAGGAAGGGACTTTAACTTGTTGCCCTGAAGAATGCTGTGGTGCTGTGGACACTGCAGCACAGGCAAAGTCTTACAGTGATGAGCCATGGGCTCCTGAGGTAATAGGAGACAGCAGGGTAGCATCCATTAAATACCTTGTGGGAATAAAGGAGTGTCCCTCCAAGGTGACATGGCCAGCAGCCCAGATGAAGTGCCTTTACACCAATGCACACAGAATGGGCAGCAGACAGGAGGACCTGGAAGCTACTGTGCTACAGGAAAGCTAAGACATAGTGACAATTATGAAAACTTTGTGGGATTAATCCTATGGCTAGGGTGTGGCTATCAAGGGCTACAAGCTGTTCAGAAGGATAGGAGAGGAGGAAGGGGTTAAGGTGTTGCCCTTTGTGTAAAGAAGTGGATAGAGTGTGAAAAGTTGTCCCTAAAGAATAACCATGAGCAGGTTAAAAGCTTATGGGTAGGCACTGGGGATCAAGACAACAAAAGGAGTCTAGTCGTTGGAGTCTACTACAGGCTGCCCGACCAACTGGAGCCCGTTGATGAAGCCTTCTTGCTGCAGCTCAAGGAGATGTCGTGGTCACAGGCTTTCATCCTGCTGGGGGATTTCAGCCATCCCCATGTCTGTTGGAAAAGTAGCACGACAAGCTGTAGGCAATCCAGGAGACCCCTGAAGTCCCTCAGTGATGACAATTTATGACAAGAAATTCACAGCCCTACCCAAGGGCATGTGCAGAGTACTCCATCTGAGGAAGAATAACGCCACGGACCAGTACAAGTTAGGGGCTGACCTGCTGGTAAGCAGCTCTGGGGAAAAAGACCTGGAAGTCATGGTGGACAACAGGCTTACCATGAGCAAACTATGTGCCCTCGCAGCCAAGAAGGCCAATGCCATCCTGGGGTGCATGAAGAAGAGGGTGACCAGCAGGTCAAGGAAGATTATCCTCCCGCTCTACTCTGCCCTGGTGAGGCCTCATGTGGAGTACTGTGTACAGTTCTGGGTTCCCCAGTTCGAGAAAGACAAAAAACTACTTGGAGAGAGTCCAGCACAGGGCTGCTAAGATGATTAAGGGACTGGAGCATTTACCCCATGAGGAAAGGCCTGTTCAGCGATACAAAAAGGAGGCTGAGGGGGATCTCATTAATGCTTATAAAAATCTAAAGGGAGGGTGTCAGCAGGATGGAGCCAGGCTCTTCTCAAGGGTCCCCACTGAAAGAACAAGGGGTAATGGTCATGAAACGGTACACAGGAAATTTAACCTAAATATAAGAAAATAACAAAGCACCAGAACAGGCTGCCCAGGGATGATGTGGAGTTTCTGTCCCTGTAGATGTTCAAAACCAGCCTGGACATATTCCTGTGTAATCTGCTCTAGGGGATCCTTCTCCAGAGGTCTCTTCCAATCCCTAATAATGAGGGATGAGTGTTTCATCAAGCAATTTTTTTTACGTCCTTTGGAATACTGAGAAATATTAAATTTCCTGACAATACCATCAATATCTATGAATGAAATAGTCTGAGTCAGTTTATTTCTCACAGGCTCTTTGCACACTACTGAGCCTCTAATTCACATTTTTAATCTAACTGTTATATTAATAATGGTTAGAAATATTTTATTCCCAAAGAGGAAAGATCCAATTCTCAAGTGTAATGGGGCAACAAGTATGTAATTTGTAAACCAATTCAATGACTGCAAAATGCATATTACATTGTTATTATATTATTTTAAAAGCATTGATGCTTCAAACAAAATCCACTAGCATTTGTGTATTTATTAAACAAGTCTAGTGTCAAATCACTAGACTATTAACATAAAATAGAGTTTACTTTTTTGACAGTGCTACTAAGAACTTTATACTAGACTGAATCATGTTAATTCCATTCGTGTTCAGTACACTTAATTATGTTTTTTCATTTTATGCATTACTTTTTACTCTGGTCTTTTTTAAATGGCTAGAGAGCAGTCCTAAGGAGAAGGACTTGGGCATGGTGTTAGATGAGAAGCTCAACATGAGCTGCCAGTGTGTGCTGGAGCCCAGAGAGCCAACTGCATCCTGGGTTGCATCAAAAGAAGTGTGGCCAGCAGGGCCATGGACGTGATTCTGCCCCTCTGCTCTGCTCTGGTGAGACCTCACCTGGAATACTGTGTACAGCTCTGATGCCCTCAGCACAGGAAAGACATGAAGCTGTTGGAAAGGGTCCAGGGAAGGGCCACCAAGACGGTCAAAGGCCTGGAGCACCACTGCTATGAAGACAGGCTGAGAGAATTGGGGCTGTTCAGCCTAGAGAAGAGAAGGCTCTGGAGAAACCTTATAGTGGCCTTCCAGTACTTGAAAAGGACCTACAGGAAAGCTGGGGAGGGGCTTTTCATCAGAGAAGACAGTGATAGGACAAGGGGTAATGGTTTGAAACTGAGAGAGGGGAGATTTAGATTAGATACTAGGAAGAAATTCTTCACTATAACGGTGGTGAGGAACTGGAATGGGTTGCCCAGGGAGACTGTTGATGCCCCATCCCTGGAGGTTTTTAAGGCCAGGTTGGATGAGGTTTTGTGTAACCTGATCTAGTGGTAGGGTTCCCTGCTCATGGCAGGGGGTTTGGAACTTGATGATCTTTAAGGACCCTTCCAACCTTAATGATTCTATGATTCTATAGAACAAACACAAAAATGAAGGCAACTGGAAACAGCAGAGAATCGATATTTTAAAATATTACTACTTTACTTTTTATGTAAAATATTCCAATTAGAAAAATTCATGGAATCTAAGAGTAATGTCTCAATCTTCATGTTTCTCAAAAATCCAAAGGATGGGATTTTTTTCCATTATGACATGGATTCGGGTCCTGAAGTAACCAATGCCATTAATTCAGCAGAATTTTGCCATGTTTCATTGTCTTGGGCTATCACAGGGCATTGTGAAGTGGTTTATTGTGAATATTCTGTCTCACTTAAATACCAGTGAATATATCAGGAACATCCTGAATTCGTACAAGCACACTCACATTTTCATATTAATTATTGAAAACTAAAGTCATGGTAGTTGTTTCATTATGAATAATAGAATTGATTACATGAAACCCAAACAGTGAGCTTTATCCTATAAGTATTGCTGTGGATTTTTAAAAAATAAATTTATTTTCCATAAACCTTTCAATATCTACAACTGTAGTTCATGTTTTGTTTTGCATTCATACGAAAGATACAAAACCACTTCATAAAATAAAGCATAATAATGATTCTTATAATTAAATTTCTCCAAAGTTGTTTTTCTTGACATGAAAATCTGTGCTTTTTAAATAAAAATCAGAAGTGAAAAAATATTCTCTAAGAATGAATCTTCTACCTAGGGCAGATTAAGGAAGCAGGGATCTTACTCTTGTTGCATGGTTACAACATGAATAAAGACTATGCTGAAAGGAATAGGTAGCAGCTGTCATTCTGATACATTAGTCTGTAAGAGCAGCGCAAGGCCATGACTGCAATTCTCTTTGAACGTCTGGCTAAGCACTCGCCTTCTTGTATTATTAATGTGCATGGGAAGTTAAAAGGTCCATGCTTAGCACTCATTGTGTCATTCTTTCCTGCAGCATGTAATATATAACATAGTAGTATTCATAGGAACACCAAAGATGGTGTTTAGGTTCTTCCATTTTTTTAATTTTTATAATATGATATTTTTTATTAAATAATTGTATTTTTTTGAGTCAGTTAAAATCAAGGAGCGCAGATCTTTTTTACAAAAAGCCCTCACTAAAAATATTACATTAAGAACTGAAACTAAATTGTAGCCAATACATTGTATGTATTTAATATAAAGGCTTGACTAATGGGCCAATGCAAATGGCATGAGTTTCAATATCGTCAGATGCATTTTGGCTACTACAACCCCCAGCAGCACTACAGGCTTGGGGAGGAGTGGCTGGAGAGCTGCTCAGCAGACAGGGACCTGGGGGTGCTGACTGACAGCCGGCTGAACATGAGCCAGCAGTGTGCCCAGGTGGCCAAGAAGGCCAACACCATCCTGGCTTGCATCAAGAATAGTGTGACCAGCAGGACCAGGCAGGTGTTCCTGCCCGTGTACTTGGCCTTGGTGAGGCATGTCTAAAAAGACATGACTGTTGGATATTTTTCTGTAGTCCTCATCTTGTAGTATAGAGGTAACACTGATGTTCCTATACCCATATATTTATATGTAATGTGATATTTAAAAAAAAAAAAAAAAAAAAAAAAAAAATTGAAAGATGGTAGCACTTATCCTTTGACAACCATCAGATTTCTCATTTAGGTTATTATCATGTTATGCCAGTCTGGAAGCACAAAGTGTCATTGACATGAAATCCCTCAAAATAATATTTGACCATTCAGACCTCTCACATTTAACAAATTTTTCGTTTTCTTTTCCTAAGAATGTGCCACTACTTTGTACAGTCTTGGCATGGGCCACTGGGTACTGGGACCGGTGTTGTTCAACATCTTCATCAACGATCTGGATGAGGGTATAGAATGTACCCTCAGCAAGTTTGCTGATGACACTAAGCTGGGAGGAGTGGCTGACACACCAGAAGGCTGTGCTGCCATTCAGAGAGACTTAGATAGGTTGGAGAGTTGGGCGGGGAGAAACATGATGAAATTCAACAAGGGGAAGTGCAGAGTTTTACATTTGGGGAAGAACAACACCATGTCCCAGTACAGGTTGGGGGCTGAACTGCTGGAGAGTAGTGTAGGTGAAAGAGACCTGGGGGTCCTGGTAGACAGGAGGATGACCATGAGCCAGCAATGTGCCCTTGTGGCCAAGAAGGCCAATGGCATCCTGGGGTGCATTAGAAAGGGTGTGGTTAGTAGGTCAAGAGAGGTTCTCCTCCCCCTCTATTCTGCATTGGTGAGGCCACATCTGGAGTATTGTGTCCAGTTCTGGGCCCCTCAGTTCAAAAAGGACAGGGAACTGCTCGAGAGAGTCCAGCGCAGAGCTACGAAGATGATTAGGGGAGTGGAACATCTCCCTTATGAGGAAAGGCTGAGGGAGCTGGGTCTCTTTAGCTTGGAGAAAAGGAGACTGAGGGGTGACCTCATCAATGTTTACAAATATGTAAGGGGTGAGTGTCAGGGGGATGGAGTTAGGCTTTTCTCAGTGATGACCAGTGATAGGACAAGGGGTAATGGGTGTAAATTGGAGCATAGGAGGTTCAAGGTGAATATCCGAAAAAATTTTTTTACTGTGAGAGTGACAGAGCACTGGAACAGACTGCCCAGGGAGGTTGTGGAGTCTCCTTCACTGGAGACATTCAAAACCCACCTGGATGAGTTCCTGTGTGATGTACTCTAGGTGACCCTGCTCTGGCAGGGGGGTTGGACTAGATGATCTCTCGAGGTCCCTTCCAGCCCCTAAGATTCTATGATTCTATGATTCTAAGGGCTGGAAAGGGTTTCAGTCTACCATGGAATGATGCTGATCGGTTTTATTCTAATTATCAGAAAAACATTTAGCTAAACATCTCTGTCCTGGTTTAAGCCAGGATGAAGCCAATTTTTCTTTTTTACTGATTTTTTTTTCCTTCAGTAAGCTTTCTTGTAACTAGCAACAGTGTGTTCTGCTAGGCTGATAAGACAGTGGAATGTTTTTCTAACTACTGAGGCTTCAAGGCTGCACCTGCACTCTGCCGGCTCAGATACTATGGGGAGATCTGTGACCCCCCCGTAGGAGGCTGAGTTAGACAGACAGCAAAATTGGCCAAAGATATTCCATTCCATATATCTACGTAAGCTCAAAGGAAGGTCAGAGATCACAGAAGACAACTTCCTTCCTTCTTCTTCTCCCTTCTCTTCCGTCCATGGCCGGCGTCCAGGGAGCACTCTGTTCATCCATCACCGTCGACCCTTAGGCTCGAGATCTCCTGACCCCCATAACTCTCTGCTTTCTCCAGCAGCAGCTCTGGGATTCCTCGGGACTCTTCCCAGTTCAGGGAAGTGCTGTGGGAGTTGCTGGGGTGGGGGGAGGTGAGAGGCTTTTGCCCATACCTGAATATATCTGTATATAATTGTATATATTTTCTTGCATCATTCATTACTGCTTTAATTAAAGCTGTGTAGTTTAGTTTTCAATCCAGCCAAGTCTCTCTCTTTTTCTCTCTCTCCTTCCCTACGTGGGTGGGGGGGGAGGGGATCGAGAGCATTGTTGTCGGACCTGAGTCAAACTGTGACAATCTCTAAAGTTCATTCAGATAAATTTCACATGGGAATTCACCTATTCTTACTGGTAATTATATAAATTGAAACCTGAGGCATAAAGCTGGTTCCAACACTAACTGTTCTCAGAAATTCAGCTCGTTGCGTTTTAATCCATTGAACATTATTCAGACATGTTAACTGGAGGACAGTATTAAATTATCCACTGTACACCAAAACAGATAAAAACTGAACTTCATCTTTTTAAAATCAAGAAGTATAATCAAAGGACTGTATTTCAAATAATGGGAGTAGAGCTATCTTTTTCCTTCCATGAGGTAACAAATTGTTTTGGTAGAGTGTCCTGCATTGATTTGCATTGAGTGTGGGATATTGGACAAATAATCACAACTACTGAACAAGGGCCTTTCTACTTCAAAGGTCCAGTGCAGCAGAAAGTTGAGGGAGAGAATACAAGGATGTAGAGATCAGCTGTCAGGTATATTAAAACAGTTATTTACTGAAAGCAAATTAGGACTTCTGCTTTCAGGGTCATTAAATGTTAGTTTAATGTTGAAATACGTTTGCAGATAGTGTATGAGTTATAAAAAGAGACAAAATATATTGAATGTACCATTTTTTCTAAAGCACTTCAGCCCAATTTTTATGATTCATCAAACACTAACCTCAGCATATCACCCAGTCTTCCCAGTATAATATACTCAAGAGCAGAACAATAAAAAAGACTTATTATCCTGCTTTATATATCAGGATTTAGACACATCTTTTGGAACAGGTTCTTAACTAGATTAACTAGTCAGCCAGAGGGCACACCTAACATTCATCCTGGCTGCATCTGTACAACCTGCTCTACAGCACATACTAAACAAGACAAATTATACAATCAGAATATTTAAGGATCTTGCATTAATTTTCAAAAGATGAAAATTAGTAAAGCCATTATTGCTTTAACTCCAAAAAGTGCTGAGCATCTAGAATGAGAATCAGGTCTCTACAAATAAACTCCCAAGCACACCAAAAGATGGGGACTAGGAAATGCATTCTCATTGTGAGAGCAGAATGATGAGTTTGTGACTCCACATAGAGGGAAAGACTCTGCATGAGAAGTATAGACTTAAACTCTTATGGTTCAATATTAATTTTTATTTGTAACAGCATTAAGCTTTTAACATTGTGTTTGCAATATTCCCTTTTTTAAAGACAAGGCCATTACACAGATAATTGGTTCAACATTCAGGCTAATCATTATCAAATTCTTAGTGTTATATTGAAATAAATTTTATTTTTAGGCTTGGGTCCATGTAAGCATTTACATTTGTGCAATGTTTGGTTTATGTTTAAATATTTTATTTTCAGTGAGACAATATTAACATTACTGGATTCTATTCTTGGTTTAATGCTGAATGAGTGGACTTACCATCTTGTGGCCAAGGCCAATGGCATTCTGGGGTGCATTAGAAAGGGTGTGGTTAGTCGGTCAAGAGAGGTTCTCCTTCCCCTCTATTCTGCATTGGTGAGGCCGCATCTGTAATATTGTGTCCAGTTCTGTGCCCCTCAATTCAAGAAGGACAGAGAACTGCTTGAAAGAGTCGAGCACAGAGCCACAAAGATGATTAAGGGAGTGGAACATCTTCCTTATGAGGATAAGGCTGAGGGAGCTGGGTCTCTTTAGCTTGGAGAAAAGGAGACTGAGGGGCGACCTCATCAATGTTTACAAATATGTTAAGGGCGAGTGTCAGGTGGATGGAGCCAGGCTTTTTTCAGTGATGTCCAGTGATAGGACAAGGGGCAATGGGTGCAAACTGGAACACAGGAGGTTCCATGTAAACATCAGAAAAAACTTCTTTCCTGTGAGAGTGACAGAGCACTGGAATAGGCTGCCCAGAGAGGTTGTGGAGTCTCCTTCGCTGGAGACATGCAAAACCCACTTGGACATGTTCCTGTGTGATGTGCTCTAGGTGATCCTGCCTGGCAAGGGTGTTGGACTAGATGATCTTTCGAGGTCCCTTCCAACCCCTAAGATTCTGTGATTCTGTGATTTATAGTAAACTCGATAATTTGGCTTTGTAATAAATGTTCTCTAAAACTATACTCATATCTCCAAAGACTTCTTGTTTTAGGTTTATATCCCATTGGGAAACATGTTTTTGTAGTTGTTGTTATATGATTTATGATGCATTTCATGTTCTGATTCTCAATTGTTCAGCATTTTTAATTGACTGAGTTACATATAGTGTATTATTATCTTGACAAGGAAAAATTCATCCAAGTTTGACACCTTTCTGTTTTTCATCTGTTGCTGTTTCTTGTATTTCTTCTTCATAAGCTGAAAGTTTCTATTATAAATTCTCATTTGGGAAGAAAAATTTCAAACCACAAGGAAATTATAAAATAAATATATTGGCTGTATTTTCCAAAATTTACATAGTAGATACAAATCTGAGTAGATGCTGGATGATGAAGTAACTTAGTAAGGTAAATAGATGCATATATATGTCAATGCTAGAAGTATAATTTACATCTTAAAACTTCTCACTAGAAAGATTCTGTAATAAATCAAGATAAAGAGGAATAGAGTAATTATGTCACCTTATCCTATCCTGTGTTTCTTTTACATTTTCACAGGCACTTACATGTGATTCCTGGTATGTGTGCCTCTCTTTTGGTTATCTATTACTTAGTTTTTTACACTATCACAATATCACTTGTGTCCCTTTTCTTTAATTTTCTCTGGTTTTAAGGTAATGCAGCTTTATGAGTTCCATTCCATTCATTATTTCTGTCAGATTTCCTTCTTCTTGTAATCACTTCGGTAGAACTCTGATTTATTTATTTTGTGTTAGTTCTACTGACCAAACCAAATTTTTTATAATTGCCTCACCCGTTGTTCTCCAGGGCTGACTGGGTAGTCTTTGCACAGTTTGGCTGCTTTTTCAGTCTGCATGCTGCTCTCCTGTGCTGCTTCTCATGTCCTGTTGGCTCACATTGCTCTGGAGAAGAAGTGAAAATATGTTTGATCAAGTTATCGTCCAAGATTGCTGAAGAGCACTGCCAAGTCCACCACTAAACCATGTTCTTAAGCACCACATCTACACATCTTTTAAATACTTCCAGGAATGGTGACTGTATCACTTCCTGGGGCAGGCTGTTTCAGGCCCTGAAAACCATTTCAGTAAAGAAATGTTTCCTAATATCCAATCTAAACCTTCCCTGGTACAACTTGAGACCATTTCATCTTGTCCTATCATTTGCTACTTGGAAGAAGAGACCAACACCAATCTCACTACAAACTCCTTTCAGGTAGTTGTAGAACAATAAGGTCTCCCATGTCCTCATTGTCCTTCTTGTTGTGAGGGGCCCAAAACTGAACACGGTGCTTAAGGTGTAGCCTCACCAGTGGCAAGTACAGGGGGATAACCATTTTCCTACTCCTGCTGGCCACACTATTCCTGATACAAGCCAGGATACTGTCAGCCTTCTTGGCCACCTGGACATACTGCTGGTTTATATTCAGCCAGTTGTCAAACAATAACCCCAGGTCCTTTTCCTCTGGGCAGCTTTTCCTGCATAGAGCTGTTGTGCAGGACCCAGCACTTGGGAACACCAATTGTAAAATTGGATTTAATTCATCCAGACAGTGTTTTACCCAACAAAGAGCATGCCTGTCCAAGCCATGACCAACCATACTGTTTCCAGTTCCTAATAAATGTGCTAGTATGTTCCAATCTGATTTAATTTGGCAGTTGACCAAAAAAAAACCTTAAAAAAAAAAAAAAAAGGACTAAATTACTGGGCTAAAACTGAAGGAACTTTTGAACAAAGCAGGTTTTCACAAGGAAATGCTGAATCAGTAGAATTTTACTGTTTCATCACTGCCATTTCTCTTGACAAACAGGAAAAGCTCATATGGGTTGATGCCAGCTTGTCTGCCATCTTACACAGTGCCCAGCCTGCTAAGGTCTGCTGGTCTGAACTTGGCCCTGAATATATGGTGCCTTAGGGACAGGGACATGGTACTTTCAGAAACCACTTCTCTTGAAAGAGCTGCCAGCTGAACAGCTCAGGGTCATGGGTATAAGGGTCTCCAGATGTCTGGAACAGCTGGTGCCCTGCATTAAACTGACATTCACATTCAAAGAAAAACATATGAGCAAACATAGGAAAACACAATTTAATCCGTAGTTTATTTGCTATAATGTGGTATTTTCTGTAAAATTCACTTCACAAAGTTAGTTTGAGACAGGTAGGAAGAAGAATTTTTGCCTCTTTGAAAATGTGCCAAGAATTATTTCCACTGGGAGACTAGGAAATGATTTTTCCGGTCTTACACCTTCAGTAGTAGCCACACTCAGTTCTCCCTATAGTCCCTCCTTGGTGTCCACCCAAGGTACTGTTGCATCCTTCTCCATGTGGACACTTCTAATACAAAGGGCTTTTTTCCTAAATGTCTTGTAGATAATACAAATGTGGGGAAAAAAGCAAGTACGGAGTCATGAGAATAGAAATAGATCAAATATACTATTTCTAAAGTGGTTGTGTTCTCTTCTGTAGGAATTCATAAAGTGTTTTAAATTCTGCTTTGGGTAAAAGGTTAAAGCATTAAATCTGATTTTTTTCAACCATTAAGCAATGATACATGCATTAGCTGTTTCGTTACAATTTTACTTTATAGCTTGTAAGAAAACTTGCTCTCTGACATTGATTTATAGTCTTTCACCTGCAAAGGATTAAAAATCAAAAACTGAAAAAAGTTGCCAATGTCTTTAATTTCTATCACATTTCCAAGCTAACATAATTAATTAGGATCCGTTTGTATTAATGTCTTGGTTTTGCCTGGAATAGAGTTAATTTTCTTCTTAGTAACTAGAATAGCATTGTGATTTGGATTTATTATGGGATTTAATACAAGAAGAATGTTGATAATCTACTCATGTTTTTTGTTGTTGCTAAGAAACTTTCCCATGCTTTGCCAGCAAGAAGCTGGGAGGAAGCACCGCCAGAGCAACAGATCCAAATTTGCCAGTAGGATTCCATATAATGCAACTTCATGCTCAGTATATAGACTAGAATAGGCCAGGAAGCCACTCTCTCTCTTCTGGGATTGCAATGTCAAGGTTTCTCTCCTTTGGGATCACTAGCCAGGGAAGGGCTGGGCAATGGTCAGCAGGCGGTGGGTAGTAACCTTGTGCCTCACTTGTTTGTATATTCTAGTAGTACTAGTAGCAGCAGCAGTGGATTGTTATTGCTGTTATTATAATTAACATTACTGTAACTATTGTCATTATTATTATTTTATTTCAATTATTAAATTGTTTTCATCTCAACCTATTAGTTTCTTTACCTTTACTTTTCAGATTCTCTCAATTCCCTGGGGCACTGGGGCGAGTGAGCGAACAGCTGCATGGTATTTATTTGCCTGCTGGATCAAACCACTGCAATGTACCAGAACCAGTTTGGTTATAGCACAGTCCTCAGTCATAACAAGATTGTATGAAACACTTGTAAAAAAAAATGAGGTTTTTAATAATCATCACTGGTGCCAGCTTGCTTGCATGCATGCTTGGGGACAATCAGAAAGATAAAAGCAGGTAACAAGAAAAAAAAAAAAAAAATGCATGAACAACATTTGTAAATATACTCATAAAATTCAATAGAGAAGGGTTTTTAAGTTCTTATGGGCTTCAGGAGCATAAACCCTATTGACTATTTCTTCAATCATAGCAAGCAAACTTGCTATGATAGACAAGGTCCGTAATGAAAACCTTCCTGCACATCTATGGAAACTCCTTGGCTCACAACCTTTTTTGTAAGCTGAGATCATTTCTAAAAAATCTGTAGAGTCTCTAAAAGCATAAGCCTTTTTTCTTTGACTGTGCATGGCCATACACAGATCTTGTGGAATCTTCAGATGTGTTCACCCCGCATAAGAATATGGCAGAATATGCTAAGTCTCCAATTTGGCCTGCAAACACATATCCAGCATATGAGTCAACAGACTCAATGGACTTTAGATCCCACTTCAAATGAGAAAGTTTAAATATAGCAGAAACTTTCTCATAACTGAAGTACTAAATGCATAAAAAATATCTTTGATGGAAATATGATAATTTTGTTCATGTCTTATAGGAGAAAAAATACTGATAAGAGGAGCATTTAAGTCTTCAATTAAAACTGTTTGTCTGTATATTTTGCATTATATATATTTTACATTAGCAAAATCTGGAATTCTATTTGATGCTAAGCAAATACAACATCCTGAGAAAAATATTGTTCCAGTGGAAAAATGAAAAACATAGTTTGTCAATATGATCTTCAAAGAGCAGAGAACAATATATACTGCAACATATTCACCTTTCAAATCAACACATAATAATAAATACCTATCACAACAGGGTTTTTGACAACAGGAAGTACTTACTTCTTCAACATATCGAAAGAGTGGTTTGACAGTGGAACAGGATGCCCAGAGAGGTGATGGAGTCACCATCTCTGGAAGTGTTTGAAAGAAATATAGATATAGTGCACAGGGACATGATTTAAGCACTGAACTGGTCAATTAGGTTATGCTTGGTGGGTTTAGGGTATGGTTGGACTTGATCTTCAAGGTCTTTTCCAATCGGTATGATTCTGTGATTCTGTGAAAATATATATGATACTACATGAGGTTGCATAAATGGCTTTTTTTTTTTTTTTTAACATGCACATTGTCAGGGAAAGAATATCCTCCAGTGGTAAGTATAATACCTGTATTTTTTCATTTTTAAAAAAACATAGATCTAAACAAATCTATAAATAAAACACAAAAATGTGACTTCTTCATCCAGTCAAATCCAGGTACATTTGGTAGCAGTCCCTACACTAAGCTGCATTTAGTTCATTATGTTATATGATGTTATGTTGTGTTACATTACATTTTAGAAGCTGGCCTTCTGCGAAGTTTTACATAGATCATTTTTAAAAACAGCAGTCTTAAAAAAATTCAAAATTTGGATTACTTTGCCCTATCTCCTGCCACTTGACTTCTGTAGTATTCCACTAGAATAAAGACTTGCAAAGATGTTTGACAATGTTACTTTGAATTGATTTGGATTTTTAAGAGAATTCTGTAGTACTTTTAGAAAAGAAAATACGGAAGTTTCTGGGTAGAAGGAAACAATATTCTTGTGAACACATGTTTGATGCTAAGAAATTATTTGGAAAGATATTGGAAAACAAGGGTTTGTGGAGTTTTTTATTAGCTTTTTTTTCCCCAGGATTTTTTGTAAGTTCTTTTTCTGGCTGTTCTCAGGGGCATGGATTATTCAAGGTACTCATATCCATATCCAGATCCTTATGCTTTCTCTGTCAGTCTGAAAGTACTTTCTATCAATCTCTTGTTCCACTATCTAGGTTTAGATCTCTTCAGTTCAGTTTTTCACATTGAATAGCTAGTTAAGATATTTAATAAGTGACACAGAGACCTCTGTTTCTACAAATCAATCTCTTTTTTTTAAATGTTTGTTTGTCATTCGAGGTCCTAGTCAGTAACTAGATCATGCCTTAGTTCCCCATAAGATTTTGACATCATGATCATCAATACTTACTCTTTCAAATCCTTCCTGACAAGAAAAAATATGTGCCACTGGGTTAATGTAGCTTAAAATGTCCATGACAGAGCATCTGTGTGAGACTGAAAGATAAATTTGTCTTGCTCAGTAAATAGCCCTTGGGACCACATTTTGTAAGGATACAAACACTTAGCTAATTGCATGAAGAGATCTTTTTCTCCTCTAAAAAAAGAAATTAAAAGAATTTACTAGCTCTGGGAAAGGAGATCAGTTCTTTATAAAATCACAAGATACAAAGCTTCTCAAGCCTTCATAAAAGATCACATTTGAAAAACAGCAGAGTGACTTCAGAATATAAAAATGGTGCACACCTAAGCATCAAACTAACAGATTCCAAGCACACTAAAACTTAATTACAAAGTAGGGTTTTAAGGGAAACTGAATATTATAGAAGATGAAATATCATTAATTGGTGCTTCTTCAGTATCAACACAAATACCTTTTGCTTTGCCTGCAATGATTTTTCTGGCATCCGATCAATTCTCTACTCCCTAGCATTACAGAAAGTGATTTTTATGGAAAAAAAAATTTTGGGCACCATAAAAATTTAAGGAGCATAACCTTTCAAATACAAGTCAAAACTTGAAAGAGAAGCAGCAACAAGAGCTTAATTTGGTTCAATAAAATGTCAGCTTAACTCTGAAAAAAAAGAAAGAAATGAGAAAAAGAAAAGGAAACATATAAACATGAAATAAGCTAAAGGAAACAACAAATGACAGGGAGCTACCTGAGTATATTGTGACCTATGACAGCCGTAACGTTAGTCTAGACAGTAGACAATAAACCACCAAATATTTTACTTTTATAATCTGGTAAGAGGAGGCCTGAAAATCTCCAAATAAATGAAATATCAGTAACAAAGGGGAAATATTTCTTAAGATTATTTATTTGTTTGTTTGTTTATTTCATTTTCTTGGGTAGCTTCAATATAATCCACCCAGGAAGTCTTTCCTGGAAAATATCCAGATTCTGTTAGCTTCCACAAGCTTGGTGAAACGTATTATGTTCTTAGCGTCAATCTTATGACAACTTTCCTGGAGAAATCTAGTCCATGACAGCATTATGTGGGTTATGAGGATATCAGGAAGTAAATGTAAAGGTATTATAGAGCATTATCGACTGTAAAAGGTGCTATAAAGGTGATTACTTTACTTTGAAGCTCAGGACCAGCTGAATTTCCATCTATATTTCTTACTTTCCCAGTCTTCTAATTTGAAAGATATGTTTCAGTCACTCTTTGCAAAAGCAGATTTTGCAGCAGCCCCAGGAGAGAGAAAAAGTACTAGAGCATTTATTACAATCTGTTCAAGAAATAACAGGGTTAATAGTGTTTGATAAGCCTACATAATGTAAAGGGTGAAAAGAACTGATGCATTTTTTTTAAGAGATTGTCAGCTCCTTTTGAGGCAGGTGCAATAGTCACCCAGAGAACTCTGTCAGTGAGCAATGTCATTAATAATGATTCATGGATATGGATATTCACAACAGCTGTGTCCTCACCTTTAAGTACCTCATGCAATATTTACAAACTACTAGGAGATATTGCAGCAGGGAAGCAACTAAATTGCTAGAAGGCAGTCCCTGTTTAAACTGTTTAATGTTCCTCCTCAAAACTGGTGTACTGATTTCTCAGAGCAAATATCTCTTCCACTGTCTGTCTCCAATAAACCTGTGGCAAGCAAAATAAGCAACACGCTAATCATCTAGTCTGTGGAATCTTACAATGGTGTGATGTGTTGGCATCAACAGTAATATACATCATCAGCTTATGTATAAACTGGCTGCTAGCTGTCATCCTTCCTCTATTAGCAGAGAAAAGAAACATATGGAGTGGTTTTCCAGGAATATCTTGAATTTTAAACTTCAGAAGCACATTCTTATTGTTCCTTATCTACTGTGAGCTGTTGTAGTTCAAAAACATTTGTTTGTTTTTTTCATGAAATAAGAGTAATTTCGTCATCAGATTCCCAAAATACCCAACTGCAATCTACTCATAAAAATATGGGTTGCAATGACTAGTAAAATACTCCTCATGTATAGTTCTTCTACTCTTTAAACAACATAAAAATGAGCTCCAAAATTACCTACTAAAACTGCTTAAATGTTATCAGTATTGCAATGCTGATTGCAATGTTCAAAAGAACACAGTGAAATCTTTGTAGAAGCAAGTTACCATGAAGTTGTTCTATGAACAATTCCAGTTCTATGAACATCCTGATTTCCTGAATGACTTCACTTTGGCCCCAGACCTGACTTATGGATGACATGCCAGCAACTGCAAAACAGGAAAAACTAATTTGTGCAACAATCCAGGACCTTCTTCAAGCCAAGGACTGATTAATTTTGCCATTGAGAAGGCATCCTAGCATACTGCAACTGATTCAAGTCATGACCCAAAGACTTAGACATATTCACAAATTGTGTCCTTCTTCTTTTAGTCCTTAATATAGTAAAGCTAACAAATTTTTGCGTTGTTGGTTTTACATTTATGACATCAGTGGCGGGCAGCAGCAATTGGGTGTCTGCTATGAAGATGGCTTCTTGCATCCTAACATAGGCATCTTTCACAAGATCCAATCCAAAGCCAAAAGCTGTGTGTCACTCTTGCAGTGATGACTGGAGAGTATCATCTGTGGAACAGAATAATTACATAAGTAGTTGTGCCAACTGTGCTACTTCTCAACTTCTTCAGGCCTTAAGAAACACTCTGCACCAGTAGCTGGAGCACTGTCATCACTGGCTAACACCAATGGCAGGATTGCCAAGTGATTACACTCTTGTTAGCATTGATTTGTGCAAGAGCTTGGAATGACAGTACCTAATCAGAGCATTCTGTTTAACAGTTGGTGCCTCATACATGCACATATCTGATGATGTCACTTAGTCTCTCAATAACTATTATTCATGCTTCCTTGAGTACTCACTGTCTTCTCACCTCATTCTCATCCTTTCCCATTTCTGTACAGGCATAAATACTTCTCTTAGCCAGAATGAAAACTTTGGTATAGAGAAAACATAAATAGAACTGTCTTTTATTAAGATACAAAAAAATCTGGGGAACTCCATTAGCCTATCTCTAATATGTCAGTCTTTCCACACCATGCTTTGTATATGGAATTCATGGAAAGCTCTAAACTAAGTGGTATAAAGAATACTAGTCTTTAAGGCATTTATTTTGGTCAATAAAATATTTTTTAAAACTCATTGCAACCTGCATTTATTTTTCAAGTAAATTTATAGAACACCTATTGAGAGTCTAAAATGTAGATCTCATATAGCCATAAAAATAGGAAAGATGGTATATAGCAGGCCAAATAAAATATACTTTAAAATGAGACATTGCAATCTACTATTTTAGATATACAAACATTTCCCTGTGCAGCTCAGATTTCAGCTAGCATTTTCTGAAACAGAAAAACACAAAAGGATCAAAAAATAGTTCAAATGTCAATTAAAATTGATAACTTTCCCTTTATGCATACTGAAACCTTGTTAAACATGAGAAAAACAGAGGCACATAATAGTTGAGATTGGAAGAGACCTCTAAAGATGGTTCAGTTCAAGACCTTTGCTCAAACAAGGTCAACTACAAGAAGGTTGTTCAGGGTCATGTCCAGTCAAGTTCTGGGTATCTTCAAGGATGGAGACTCTGCTTCTCTGATAAATGCACTCCAGTATATTTATGTGCAACTTCCTGTACCACCAAGAGTCTGCTTCCTTCTTCTCTCTTCCATACCTTCAGGTAGTTAGCCTTCTGTAAGTTGAACATTTCCAGCTCTCCTCCTCTCCTAGGTGCCCCAAGACTTTAAGCAATTTCTTGGCTCTTCACTGGGTTGACTCTGACACGTTTATGTCTCTCTCATACTCGGGAGACCAGAACGGTATCCAGCACTGCAGACGTGTCTCTCCAGGACTGAGGACTGAGTAGAGAGGAATGAGCACCTCTCTTGACCTGCTAGAAGCTTTCTTTGAAGCAAGAGGGGGGGAGGAAAGATTTTTAAAGGAGAAAGTTATTTCTAAAACTTTTTCTTAGCTCAAATGTGAACGGTTCTGTTTGTACAGAAATGACCTCACCACACATCTCCTCTCTAAAAGGGATCTGAATTGGAGTCAATTCAGTGCCTTGGAAAGGCCAGGAGTTAAACAGGCCTGATTTGTACCAAAAGCCTTGTACGTGTCTATGTATGATTCCACTGATGCAGACACTTCCCGGCTAGCTTATTGATTTCAGCACAGAGCCACATTTAGTTAATAATGTTATTAAATAAATCATTGAGGATTCAAATTATGGTACTAATTTTCATTTGTAACACACACAGAGATTCTAATTTTCACTTGCAGAAATTAAACACATGAATTGGGTCACTAAAAATTTGAATATTTCTTCAGAATTCAGTTTTTAATTGGATTTATAACTGAGGGCAGAAATTTTTCCTTTGACTTGGGATTTCTGACTGCTTTTGCGATGTAGATCAGTGAAATAAAGTAGTCCCTTAAATCAGAATTCTTATTAGTTCTGCTTCGAAAGGGCACAACAGGCAGTTGGCTAATTCAAGGCCATGAGACAAAGAGCGAACACATGTCCTATACTGAAGATCAGCCAGCTGGCACAAACAGCTATACCAGGCACTTTTCCAATTTATGAAGTGGAACATTTAACGTATTGGTTCAAAATACTTACCCTTTTGCAAATCATGTGAAAACAAAATTAGCTATGGTAAATTTAGTTATGTACAGAACAGAGAAGGATAATCAGCCACCTTATTTAGATTTATTTCTGTGTCCCAAAGAGTTTACACATCCTATCTTATCCCTATTGAATTGTAAAGGAGAAAAAAGATTTCATGAGTACTTATTTGGAAGGCAGAAAATAATCTACATACTTTATAAACGGAACTACCTCAAAATCAAGATAGAAAATATGTAAGAGGCTTTAGCATGTGATCCTGGTGATGAAAATTCAGAAAGAAATATTAATGCTTATGGCCAACATATTTAAAATTTTCTTTGCTGTTCTGCTTACAATACTGTGCCTTTTGAAGATAATTTCTTTAATGGTGCAGAAATCAGTTTCATTGAGGTAAATGGTCAAAAATGCAGAGTGATTAGTCATGCATCTAAGTCTTATTGAAGTTACCACTTTGCTTTTGACAATTTATTTGAGTAAAATTATTTCCCAGAGACTTGTTTTATTTATTCACTTATGGATGGCCTACCTTTATGGTTCTTTTACCAGGATAAGGTGAGATAGTACTTCTATTTCTTATTAATCAAAATTCAGGTAATTATTTGAATTTACCTAATTTTACAAAAACATATTATTTTACAAAATTAAGGTAAAGACTAGCACACTAACATACCAGACAAAAAGACAGTCTTATATCTACTGACATAAGTAAGGAGAAAACCAAATAGGCAGGAACTTGTATAGTAATAGTAGGGCTATTAGTAACAAAGTAATAGCTTCAGGTCATCACCTGCTCTTCATCAATTGTTCCATTTAGGTGGAATAGAAGGCAAAGTTAAATTTGTAGGAGGGTATGCAGTTCATCAAGTTTAGAGTAATTATCTTTGTTTCATCTTATGATTCATGTTTGCTTATATTTGGAATGAAAAATTTGGGGTATGTAACTTCAGAGTTTAGTATGTAACTTCAGGGAAGAACTCTGAATTATGGGAGAATTTTATATAATGAAGTAGATGCAATAAATTAAATTTTAACTAATCTTTTGGGTTTGTATTAGGAATAATATGGAAAGCCTATTTTAATTGAGCAAGTTAGTACTTCACAAAGGCACTCGTTTGGGACAACAGGAAAGACACTTGTTAAATTTAACAAAAGGAAGGCAGTCCTGCCACTCTGCCCACCACCCCCAGCCCTACAGAGGGACAAAAGACCGCAGGCTAAATCACTGTGTTTCTTACATCGGTTAAGGAGTAGGATCAGAAGGAGTAGACCATTGTGTTAGCCAAAGTTATCGGCCAAGATAAAACTCTAGTGCCTGGCTTGTACATCTTGACTTCAAACTTGATGACTGGCAATTAGCACAACTTCTGGAACAGGATGAAGATTCTGTGGCCTGGGGCCATAGCGATAAGCCAAAACGGTGGAAACAGTAACATCTGAGAAATCTGCACCACCTATGATCTTTTTCCCCTCTCTTAATTAATAAGTAATAAGAGCCTGTTAAGGTACCAATCAGAAAATTATTTATGACCTAGTCCCATCTCATCAATTAGTATAAATTAGTATTAGAAATCCTCTGTTTCATTGGAGGTGGAGATGAACAGCTATCCGGATGGGTCAACGGGCCTGAATCCAGCTCCAGGATTCCTTGGGACTCTTTCCAGTTCAGGGAAGTGCTGTGGGAGTTGCTGAGGGTGGGGGGAGGCGAGAGGCTTTTGCCCATACCTGAATATATCTGTATATAATTGTATATATTTTCTTATATCATTAGTGTTTAATTAAAGCTGTGTAGTTTAGTTTTCAAATGGTGATGACCTCAAATCTATGCAGCTAGTGAATTTATCAACAGCTATCCAGTATAGAGAGCCCTTTTACTGAGCATGTGAGCAATTCAGCCTTTACTGGAAACACTTGGGCCTTGACCAAGAAACCAATCACTGTTTAGGTCGCGGCAGGCTTTGGGACAATTGACCAATGACAAGTGTAGTTCTGGACACGTGGACACAGTCAGGGGCTATATACGGTTGTTGGTGTGTAAATAAAGTGACATTCACCTAATCATATTGATTCCTGCATGTTTGTCTATGATGACCTCCCGCAATCCAGAACTTATTATAACTGTAGCATCAATAAATCATCCTATCTTTGCTTTTAAACTTTCTTAGTGGAAGTCCTTGTTGGGCTCTGAGGTGGGCAAAGCGCTTCAGTGAAAATCCTTTTGGTGGGACTCAGAAAAGTGGCAACTTTGTGAAGCTGCCTTAGTGAAAGTTCTCTTTGGGACTCTTAGACAGGCAAATGTTACCCTTTTTACACAACTTCTCGGAATTAATCTTTATAATCACAATTATAAATCATTATTATAAATGTACAATGAAAACCTGAAGTGTTGATTGTGTTCAAATTAAACCATGCTAAATATTCTTGAATTAATTGCAAAAATATGAGGAAACAGTCTCTGTAAGACGCAACTTTGCTCTGTTTTCTACATCAGCACATAGAAATCTCAGTTCATCATGAACAAGTACAGTGCAAACTACTCTCATTCAGAAAGAACTTACTGTTCTGCATCAAAGCTTTCATTTCCTCATTAGCTGAGGCAGAATGAACAAAACTTAATAGAAGTTTCATTATTTCTTTCTTTATCATTTCTGGATTAAAATTAGAACTAGAGTGCTTCCTTTGAACTATTGTAACTTTATTGATGTTAAAGGGCTATGTGAGTTAAGCAGAAGAAAATGTGGTTCTTACTTTTAAATGTTAGGGTAATGGACCCAAACCTTCTTTCAGAAACAGTGAAATTTGTTTCTAAGACACTGTCATTTAAATTCATTGTAAGATCTGTGCTTTCCCATTTCACCAATACTATCTGTTAGTATGCCTTGGTTGATCCAACACTTCTCTAGCTGAAAGAGGACAGATAAAATTTGATCTGATGTATGCTTATTAAGCTATTTAGGCAAAATCACTCTTTTTTTTTTCTCTTAGTCATGACCTCTGAGATGTACCCGTTTCAGGTTTGGTGATGTGTTTTTTCCTCCTTTTGGTCCTACACCAAATGTTTTATAAATCAAAACTAAGGGACTTACACATCTTAGAAATTATGACTGGTTTACACTCACAGTTCAATGGGCTATCCTCGTGTGACTCAATTTAAACATAAAGCAAAATTATATTAAATTATAGCACACATTCTGTTATTTTAATAATTAATTGGTTTATTGATATGGGATTTTACTTACTCAACAGTCTTCTATAGAGTGCCTTTATACACACACACACACGCATATATATATATACACACACCTATATATGTACACATGTACTATGAGGGTCTTCCAGTGTGCTAGAGAAAACATGGATCACACCCACCTCCCAGTATTCCTTGCAATATGGAGTACTAAAACTTCTTCAGTAGTACTCGTCACCATAGGATTCTGATAGGAATTTAAATACACAGACAGGGGAAAACAAAAGAAACCATGAGGAACATCAATGACCTTGTGCTCAAGTAGAGGACAGATGTGGGAAACTGGGTGCATGACTACTATTATTCAGTGAGTTTTAAAGAGTAATGAAGTAATTATCCAAAATAACACCAGTTCTTATAGATGTTGTACAAATGGTTAAAATTAATGTCAGGATTTTTTTCAATAAATAAAAAGTAGCAGGTGTTACTATGCAATGAATAGTGCATCTAGCTGAAATCCAGAAAGGGTTTAAGTTAAAAAATAAATATTGAAGACTTAATAGAAAATTATCTTCATACAGTGGAAGCTCTATTATTCAAAGTTCTCATGAAATTAAGTACATTTTAATTCTAATAATTACTACATACTATTTTAAAAGCTGAGGAATGTAAGTAGTTCTAATTCAAATATTAGATATGCCTTTGAATAGTGTGAAGGACCAGGTATTTCCTTACACGAACATGAAATGTCCTTTGAGTCAGCCGACAAAACTGACTTAAAATGGCGTCTCCACGCGGTGCTGAACCCCCTCTGTGTGTGTGTGGGGGGGGGGGGGAGCAGCTGCTGCAGGGGAGGGGCCGTGGCCGGAAGCAGGGGCAGGACTAGG
>NW_009952896.1:2981054-2984686 GCF_000747805.2 Chaetura pelagica | reverse complement strand
CAAAGCCGCAGTCCCAAAGTCCCGGAGCCGCTCGCCGCGCCGCTGAAACCGCTGCGTTTCCAGGGTCTGCAACCAGCCGTGCCGCAGCTACGGGGGGAGGCGACCTGCGCTTGGGAGTGCCCGCAGCCTCTTCGCTACCCAGCTTGTCCTATCTGCGCCGCCGCGTGGTGAGACAATTCTGGCTACCCCAGCTTATAGGGGAAAGTATAATCCTGCCTTACCTGCACACAAATCGCGACCCTATACGGGAACTTCATCGGGCATATCCCTTCCCCTCCTTCCCTCACTTAAATAAGTAAATAAGGTGTGTAACTAAGGTGTACCCATACATATTTCATGTGTTTTAATCACTCCTTTTGACCCTCCTGCCCCAAATTGCTTTGTTTTCCCCACAATAAACCGTGCATTTCGTTGGAAATATTAGTAAGCACTGAGCAAGTTATTCACTCGAAAAAGTCAGGGCATAAGCCCCTGTCTCCTCTGTGTGAGGCGATACCCACGTGTGGATCTCTCAGCAAATCCTGATAAGTTAATACACTCCAATAAGGAGATATAATAGGTCACGGATCGTGACACATAGAGACACTAATCAAAACAGAGTTGCTTCCTATAACATGAACAGGATGTCAAACACAAAGTACAATCTTGATAAAAGCATGTGCTATGACCCAAGTTGTCTATAGATGAGCTAGGATATCATAATGGACTAATTGAATCAATATTAATACAGAAAATTATATTATTTTTATTTTTTCTCAAATGCAATGTCTTACTCTGGCATCGTAAGTCTTTGCTGGAAAAATTCTCTTTGAAGTATGGTTTAATGTTATTCCCACTTCTTAGGAGAGACAAAAAGATAACAGATAAAACAAATTATAATTTTGATGTAAATGCTTCTGCATTAGTTCTACAAATAAGCCTGTCATGTATGGGTGTATTTCAGTTAAAACCACCTTATAATGATTTTCAGCATACAACTAGCTACCACAGGCTACACCTCACTCTTCTATAGAGGGAATGCAACACCCTCGGTGAGGCAACAGGGACCAGGAGCAGAATGATGGTAACACAACCCAGGAGGAGATGGTCAGTGGTCTGCTCCACCATATGATTCCATGACACTAAGGTAGGTGGGAGTGTCAGTCTGCTTGAGGGTAGGGGGGCTCCACAGAGGGATCTGGATGGGATTGATTGATGGGCCAGTAATGCACTTTGGCCACATCAACCCCTGGCAGCACTACAGGCTTGGGGAGAATTGGCTGGAGAGATGCCCAGCTGAGAGGGACCTGGGGGTGTTGACTGACAGCCAGCTGAACATGAGCCAGCAGTGTGCCCAGGTGGCCAAGAAGGCCAACACCATCCTGGTTTGCATCAGGAATAGTGTGACCAGCAAGACCAGGGAGGTGATCCTGCCCCTCTACTTGGCCCCAGTGAGGCTGCACCTCAAACACTGTGTGCAGTTTTGGGCACCACAGTATAGGAAGGACACTGAGGTGCTTGAGAAGGTGCAGAAAAGGGCAACTAACCTGATTAGGGGTCTGGAGAACAGGCCTTATTAGGAGAGGCTGAGGGAGCTGGGGGTGTTCAGCCTGAAGAAGAGGCTGAGGGGAGACCTCATTCCTGTCTACAACTACCTGAAAAGTGGTTGTAGTGAAGTGGGTGTTGGCCTCTTCTCCCTAGTGAGTATCAATAGGACCAGAGGAAATGGCGCCAAGTTGCACCAGGTTGCATATTAGGAAAAAATTGTTCACAGAAGAGTGGTGAAGCATTGGAACAAGCTGCCCAGGGAGGTGGTAAAGGCACCATCCATGCAGGCATTCGAAAAATGAGTAGAAATGGTGTTTCAGGAGATAGTTCAGTGGTCACAGGGGTGTAGGGCAAAGGGTTGGACTTGATGATCCTAAAGGTATTTTCCAACCTTAATGATTATATGATTCTGTATCTGATCACTATGGGAAAAGAACCTTGCATGCAGGGTCAGCTGGTGGAGTTTAACCTGCTTCGGGCAAGTCTTGTCTATTACTGAATTCATTTCCACAAAGGGTAACATTCAGAAGCATAATCTTTATGTCAATGTGCCATGAAGGCAGAGTGAAGGGAGTCTGAGCATTACTTTAGTTTGCAGCAAATGAAAATTATCTGCTCTCGTTGCACCCATTGTGAATTGAACTGAGACCGCCAAGGGTATCTCCATTGGGATCCTACACAGGGTCTTCCTAAAGTGTTTATTTTACTAATTAACACAGTATTGCACACTCTATGTGAGGAGATTGTTGGACTGTACAGTGCAGAAATATTGCATCTTCTTTCCCACAGTCTTGCCTGATAAAACCAGTGCCATTGTACCTATATCCAAATAAAACAGCATAATGTGAGAAAACATCTGGTTCAATATGGCTCCACACTATTTCCATCATATCCTTCACAAACACTGGAGCAGCCTTATCCTTCAGAGATAAACTCTGCTCGTGGCAACAAAGCACACTTCACAAGATGTATGCATCCTGATATAGTCACATTCATAGAATCATAGAATCATAGAATCTTAGGGGCTGGAAGGGACCTCGAGAGATCATCTGGTCCAACCCCCCTGCCAGAGCAGGGTCACCTAGAGTACATCACACAGGAACTCATCCAGGTGGGTTTTGAATGTCTCCAGTGAAGGAGACTCCACAACCTCCCTGGGCAGCCTGTTCCAGTGCTCTGTCACTCTCACAGTAAAAAAATTTTTTCGGATATTCACCTTGAACTTCCTATGCTCCAATTTACACCCATTACCCCTTGTCCTATCACTGGTCATCACCGAGAAAAGCCTAACTCCGTCCCCCTGACACTCACCCCTTACATATTTGTAAACATTGATGAGGTCACCCCTCAGTCTCCTTTTCTCCAAGCTAAAGAGACCCAGCTCCCTCAGCCTTTCCTCATAAGGGAGATGTTCCACTCCCTTAATCATCTTCGTAGCTCTGCGCTGGACTCTTTCAAGCAGTTCCCTGTCCTTCTTGAACTGAGGGGCAAGTCTAGGTATCCATGGATACTTTGCCTGGGAACCTGGTTGCTACTAATACTGGGTCCATGTCTCACACTTAGACCCAATACTTTCCTTCACTCTATTGAATTCTCACATAGAGATAAATCTGATGTATCCCTACAAAGACTGATCCTGCAGACTGTTATAGGTATCTAAACTGGCACAACATGAAGGTATTCTTTGCCTTTATGTGTTTGAACTCCTTGTCTGGTCCATGAGACATCAGAATGAATACTGACTTAGCTATGGCTATAACAACTATTGCCCTCCCATCAGAAGTGCATGGAGAGGAAAAATTATCCAGGGAGACAACCTAGTTGTTGACATTATCTGGAGCCATACAACCAGAGGTACAAGACCAGGACCATAGCTGTACTGTTGCCTATAAGTATCATCTTCAGACACATTAATCCCACAGGCACAGACTGTAGTACCCCTTGAAGAAGGCTAATTTATCATAATTTCTTTTACCACTGATACTCAAGGAAATCATGTGTAGAGAGTGGCCAAACAGGCAAATAGTGTCCCTCAGAACCATTTCAATAAAATTGCCCTGAGCTCATTCCTCAAGGTGTGTGAATCATTGCAAGAATTTCCTGCT
>NW_009952896.1:2963012-2981041 GCF_000747805.2 Chaetura pelagica | reverse complement strand
GCAAAGTAGAGGTGGCAAGAAGAAGGAAAGGAAGAGAATTAATTTTGTAAGAAAGTTACAGGAAAGGCAGCTGCTCCCCTGCTGCCTTTTGAGTCTACTCAGATAGGATCAAGTATGACAGGAATTATCCAAGGATAAAGGGATCCTTAGAGAAGGAGCAGCCTGTGCTGTGCATCTGGTGTAAGGCCCTCCCTTCCCTTCTCTGAACCCTTCAGTTCAGATGTTCAGAGAAATCGAGGGTATCCAAATTCATATCTGCTTTGTGACCAGATAAATCTTCCCTCTACAGTTTTCTAGCCATGCATTTATTTTATCAAGATCAGAATAAGCTGACTATGGAGCATGGACAACATGCAAGCACTGTTAGATATATAGCTTGAGTGTTTCATGATATACATAAAAATGAAATGCAAACAAGACAAAACAAAACAAAACAAAATGAACCAACTAACAAAAAACAAACAAACAAAAAAACAACCCTACCCTGATAATAGAAACAAATAATAATTTTTAGATTAAAAATCTCACAACAAAACTTGTTCCAGTAGCCATAGTACTTCTCTTTTAATTTGCTTAAGGATATAGCCTTAAAAATATGTCTTGCCAGATTAATCCTAAACATGTTGGGGGGAAATAAACAACATCCAGGGATTTTTTTCCTCTCCTTGGAAATGAGCTTATAGTCTGTGCTAGACGTCACCAAACACCTAGGTTTGAACTCAGTTGCATTGCTATAAGCCAGCTACACATCTTTCTATATTTTTAATTTAATTTTTTTTTTTTTTTATATAAACTTGTTATTTTATTCCACTGTCAATTATGTGGCATGACACATCAATACAGCTATGATTTGTCAACAAAGAAGAAATCTAAAATTCTTCACTTTAATGGAAGGCAGAATATATCACATTTTTTATTAGGAAAGTTGATTTTATCCAAAATGGATTCCTGAAAATTGACCTTGAATTAATTGGACAGGAAATCAGTTTGAATGAAAATATTATTATTGCATTGTTTTACTTGCTACATCAGCCTGTCACTATTTCCTCCTTTTTCCTTGTGAGCCTTTCTTTTTTCCCTCTGCCTTTTTTTTTTTTCTTCTCCCCGAAGAAAAAAGGGACGTGACAATTATTTTTTGAATTGTGGAGAGCTGTTTCATGTTACCTGAAAATTTCAGCAGTGATGCCTACTTGTTAGGGCAGCATCATCTATTGGCAGAGAGTGCCAGCCTAGAAGCTACTTATAATTACACAAGATATTAAGCCCTTTTAAGGTTTTGTAAGGTTTTTATTTTTCAGCTAATTTCCTGGAATGAGTAGCGCTAAAGCAGAAGGGAAGACAGAGAGAATATCAGCACCACAGCTCTGAGGACAGCTCCTGGGATCTGCCCTTCTCGCCGATACCAGTCCCGAGAAAGCAGAGCAGGTTACTGTTCCTTTTTTCCCAAAAATAATAGTAAGAGTACTAAGGAACAGCAGAAATTTGGAAGGACACTAGTGAAAGAAAGAAAGCAGAAAGAAAGATAAAAGAAAATATTTTTTAAAAAGACTTTTATAACAAAATCAGGCTTCTTCTATGCCTAGTGATTTCTCCTGTCAAATCAAAATGAGTCTTGACATCCACTGCTTTAAGTGCCTTTATGTCATTTTTGACAGCACAGGCAGACTACTTCTGTGATGCTGTTACAATTAAATTTTTGTTTTTACCTTGACAGAAAAAATTACTGTTTGTATTCAGCAGCAACTGTGATAATATTTCAAATATAACTACATTTCAGAAATGAGGAAGAAGTCTATTTCAATTAGTTTTTAAAGCCTTGTGAAATCTAAATACGAGTTCAGAATTCCTCATTATAAGTCACTTAATAATCAAATGCATATTAATGTTCATAAATTAATTAATCTGTGGTTTTTTTGTGGCATCACACAAAAGCCATAGAAATCTAAGGAACATATTCTGCAATGACTTTAATTTTAAAACAAATTTTGCTTACCTTAGAAGTTGAATCTCATACTGCCCTGAATTCTGCTACTATATACATTCATATCATTTAGCCCTGAGACAACTGAGTGATTTAGAAAATGTGGGATCTTTGTGATGTATTTATTGCTAAATAACTATGGATAGTAATGTGCTATAATGATATAGCCACAGTAAAGTCCCACTTTTATAAGCTCCTAATGCTGAATGGTTTAATTTGTTGTTTGTGAGGGGAAAGGAAAAAAAAAAAAAAAAAAAAAAAAGAGTAAAAAAAAAAAGAGTTGTGCAAAACAAGCCATTCAGAATTTCATAGCAATTTGAAAGGTGCAACAAAACTGGAATGCCTAGTCACTTTTTAAAACAGGAGTAAAAGGCCTTGGAGAAAACAAGATACTGAGATTGCAGGTATTTTAAAAAGGTTTTATCGCAGCTGCAAGTAAGATGTAGAGATTCCAGAGAGTGATGCTGGGTTATATCTCCTTCTTTTTCTTAAGAAATATTACAGGTTGCTGTACTGGTGTTGGACTGGGATAGCAGTAAATTCATAGTACATTCATATAGTTGATATTTTGGATTTGCAAGCAAAGCAATGTTAATAACACAAGTTATTGCTGAGCAGTGCTTACATGAGATAAAGGGGTTTTCTGCTACTCATTCTGCCAGTAAGTAGACTTCTGGGAATGCACAAGAAGATGGGGGGGACACAGCTGGGACAGCTATTCCTAACTGATCAAAGTTATGTCTCATACCGTATTGTGTCATTTTCAGCAATAAAACTGGCAAGTGAGGGAAGCTAGAAGCTGGCTGGCACTGCTATTGTTCTGGGACTAGCTAGGCAACAGTTGGTTGGTGGTAAGCAATAGGGAGTTTTGGCATCACTTGTCTTCTCTTGATTTTGTTTATTCTCCTCTTTAATTTTTTGTGTGAGTTTTAGTGTAGTTTGGGAATTTTTTATTATTATTATGCTATCTTCATCACAACCCATGGGTTTTCTAACTTTTGCCCTTCCAATTCTCTCCTCCATCTCACTGGTTGGGGGAGCAAGTGATCAGCTGTGTTGTGCTTAGCAGCCTGGCTACTAGGGTTAAACCAAAGACAGCTGCATTGCACTGACCAAAAATGAATGCTTTCATATAAAACTCACATCAAACTTCTCATCTACTATTGCCCACTAGTCCTTCTCCTCAGGGCTGCTCTCCAGCCATTCTTTCCCCAGCCTGTATTTGTGCCGGGGGTTGTGCCGACTCAGATGCAAGATCTTGCACTTGGTCTTGTAGAACTTCATGAAGTTGACAATGGCCCACCTCTCCATCCTATCATGGTCCCTCTGGATGGCGTCCCTTCCCTTTTGGTTGTCAACTATCTGGATTTGTGCACTGTGTTTGACACTGTCCCACATGACATCCTGGTCTCCATCTGACAAGGCATGGAATTGACAGATGGAACACTCAGTGGATAAGAAATTGGCTGGATGGCTGCAGCCAGAGAGTTGTGGTCAATGGCTCAATGTCCAAATGGAGACAAGTTACAAGTTGTGTCCCTCAGGTGTCAGTATTGGGACCAGTGTTGTTTAAAGTCCTTGCTGGAGACATGGACAGTGAGATTGAGTATGTCCTCAGCAAGTTTGCTGATGATACCAAGCTGTGTGGTGTGGTTGACAACAGTTGCTCTGCCACCATCCACCATCTCTGTAACCTTGCTGTAGAAGGCCACCAGATTGGGCAGGCATGACTTGCCCTTAGTGAAGACATGTTGGCTGTCACCAATCACCTCTTTATTTTCCATGTGCCCTAGCTGACTTTCCAGAAGAAGCTGTTCCGTGATCTTGCTGGGCACAGAGTTGAGACTGGCTTGTAGTTCCCTGGGTCTTCTTTTTTCCCCTTTTTAAAAATAGGGGATATGTTCCCTTTTTTCCAATCAGCAGGACCCTCACCAGACTGCCATGACCTCTTAAATATGATGGACAGTACTTAGAAATCACATCCACCAGCTCCCTCAGGACCCACTGGTGAATCCCATCAGGTCCCTTAGATAACCCCCCTCAAAAAAGTGTTCAAGGCCAGCTTAGCTGGGGCTTTGGAAAATCTGGTATAGTGGGAGATGTCTCTGGCGATTCAGGGGAGAGTGAAACTAGATGATCTTAATGTCTTAAACCACGAGGATATAATACTGGAATCTAATAATAAAACTATTAAATTCTTTCACAGGATTAAAATTTAATCAGAAGATGAAACATCCAGGCCTACACAGTCTTTCTTGGCTTAGTTCTCTCCTCAGCTGAGGTACCCTTAAGCCATCAACATTTGACTAAAGTCATAAGACTCAAACTTCTCTGGAACAAAAGCCTCTAAAAAACATTCACCATTTGTTGATATTTCAGTGTAATATAATCATCTAAGACGATTTTTTATTAGAAAATTCTATTGTAATCCGATGCTCAGATATAAAATTATGGTCCTGCATTCCCAACTACTTTCGCATGGCAAATAAACACTGATCAAATCTAATTATTTTTTTTAGTGTGTGGTATTTATTTCTTATTTAAACTACTTATTTTTCCTGATTATTCTAAGCAGGTCTTATAGTACAATTTTGTATTTTCTCCCTTAAGGAACTTTTGTACCCAGGCATAAAGTGGAAAACATACAGTGACAAGAACCTTGGAATTTCAATTATAAAGGAAAAATATGGTTCAAATTGATTTTGCCCGTTGGTTATAATTGTATTGTGTTAATTATATGTGGGGACTATGTACACACCCAGTGCATTAAATGTGCAGACACTGATCTAGAATCTCCCCAGATGGTCTTGGCATAGACACTGCACAGATATATTGGACTGGCTTGAGCTAATGGACCCACTTGAGACAAGGTGATTGACTTACCTCTCAGCTTCCTTCACAGCAACATATTTGACTAATTGCTACAGGACCTATCAAGCTGGAAGTTTTTAAAAGGTCCCCAGTCACCTTCTGCTGCACATAAACCAATTTGTATGTTTAAAAATGGATATTAATATCCCAGGTGGAGACTCAGACTGTCTCAGGGAACCTCAGTTGGTTTGAAATCCTAGAATTGACTAAATTGTGTATAGCTGTAAGTACAAACTGTTAATGCACATGCAGAAATAATAAAATAAGATAATCTTTTGTACATAGGTAAAATAATTACAACATAATTTTTGTTTGGATCAAGACAATCAATAGTGCAGGATTACAGGCCTTTCTGGAGTGATTATGCAGGACTATGGGAAGCTGGAGTACAAGAACCAAGTAGAAAAGTGATTCAGAGAGTCTATCCTGATTCAGCTGAAGATGCTTATGCTGTTGCAAGCATCATCACAACAGAAGTTTCCTTTTGAGAGACACCAACCGATTATTCCTCTTGAGATTTGATGCCTTGTGTGACTATTTTCTTATGCAAAGATGGCAAAAAAATTAGAGGGCTTTTTAACATTCAGTGTCTTAACAGTAGTATAGAGCTTAATTAGGAAGAGGCGAACTTAAATTTCACTTCTGTTCTTTTGGAAAAAAGTTATAATATATATATAAGAAATAAACTGAATAATTGAAAAAGAAAACTGAAAAATAAACAACTCAGACTTGAAGGAGCTGTCTGATTTTTATTTTTTTCTTTTTCTAGAAAGCAGTCTTTATGATTAAATGCATTTTCTGATCATAAGAAGCCTTCACTATCTGTTATCCTAATATTATTTTGATATGATAAATGTATGTATCAGGAAATGTTATAAAAACTTGCTTCGTATTCTCTTATTCATACTCAGGTGACTCTAGTTAATCAGTCAAAACATTGCTACATGTAGTATTCTAGATGTAGGACAAGTGAAAAAAGAGAGGAGGTCTATAATTTTGTTGACCTTCTCAACAGCTGAATAAGCTTTAATCAACTTTCTCATTAGTAACATCTGACTGATTGACTAGGTTAAGCAAAATACAGGGCAAAAGCCAAACAGATAATTTGCATATTATATTAGTGATATTCATAAACCACCATTTGGTGTTCCTAGGGGAAGCATCACAACACAATCAGATTGCTTTTGTAGTCACTAGTTGCTGAAAAGAAAACCACTGTGATTACCTCTAGTATTTTAGGGATAAAGTGTATTTATACTTCTCAGGACAGCCAGCACGGCTTTACCAGGGGAAAATCCTGCCTGAACAACCTAGTGGCTCTCTACAACAAAGTGACTACGTCAGTCAACCAGGGAAAAGCAGTAGGTGTCATCTATCTGGACTTCTGCAAGGCCTTAGACACAGTCGCCCACAACATCCTTCTCACTAAATTGGACAGATATGGGTTTGATGGGTGGACTGTTCAGAGGATAAGGAACTGGCTGGATGGTCGCCTCTAGAGGGTAGTGGTCAACAGCTCTAAGTCCAGATGGAAAACAGTGACAAGTGGTGTCCCTCAGGGGTCAGTGTTGTTTAATATCTTCATTAACAATATTGATGGTGGCATTGAGAGCACTCTCAGCAAGTTTGCTGATGACACCAAGCTGGGTGGTGCAGTCGATATGCCAGAGGGATGGGATGCCATCCAGAGAGACCTGGACAAGCTAGAGAAGTAGGCCCAGGTGAACCTCATGAGGTTCAACAAGGCAAAGTGCAGGGTCCTGCACCTGGACCTAGGTAACGCAAGATATAAATACAGGCTGGGGGAGGTCACAGTTGAGAGCAGCCATGTGGAAAAGGACCTGGGGGTACTAGTGGATCAAAAGCTGGACATGAGCCAGCATGTGCAATTGCAGCCCAGAAGGCCAACTCCATCCTGGGTTGTATCAAAAAAAATGTGGCCAGCAGATCAAGAGTTGTGATTCTGCCCCTCTACTCTGCCCTGGTGGGACCTCACCTAAAATACTGTGTCCAGCTCTGATGTCCCCAACACAAGAAAGTGGACCTGTTTGAATGTGTCCAGAGAAGGGCCATGAAAATTATCCGAGGGCTGGAGCACCTTTCTTATGAGGACAGACAGAGGGAGTTGGGGTTGTTCAGTCTGAAAAAGAGAAGGTTCCAGGGGTACCTCGTAGTGGCCTTTCAGTACCTGAAGGGAGCCTACAGGAAAGCTCGGGAGGGTCTTTTTACAGGGGCTTGCAGTGAGAGGACATGGGGCAATGGTTTTAATGGTTTTAGAGATCAGGCATAATTCTTCAGTCTGAGGGTGGTAAGACACTGGAACAGACTGCCCAGAGATGTTTGTGGAGGCTCATTCCCTGGAGGTGTTTCAAGGGCAGGTTGGATGAGGCTCTGAGCAGCTTGTTCTAGTGGAAGGTGTCCCTGCCCATGGAGGAGAGTTGAAACTCGATGATCTTTAAGGTCCTTTCCAACTCAAAAACATTCTGTTATTCTGTGAGTGCAAATTACAAGTGCCTGTCACCATCTGACTCATATCCAACAACAGTGTTCTCAATCCCCTCCCACCCAGGTAGAGAAGGAAAGAGAGAAAAAGAGAGAGACTTTGCTGGATTGAAAACTAAACTACACAGCTTTAAGTAAACACTAATGATATAAGAAAATATATACAATTATATGCAAATATGTTCAGATATGTGCAAAAGCCTCTTGCCTCCCCTCACCCTCAGCAACTCCCACAGCACTCCTCTTAGCTGCAAACAGTCCTGAGAAATTCTGGAGCTGCTGCCAGAGAAAGAGGAGAGTGATGAGGGTCAGGAGAGCTCGAGCCTGGGGATCAACGGTGATAGATGGATGGAGTCCTCCCCGGACGCTGGCCATAGACAGAAGAGAAGGGAAGAAGAAGAAGGAAGGAAGTTGTCTTCTGTGACCTCTGACCTTCCTCTGAGCTTACGTAGATATATGGAATGGAATCTTTCTGACCAATTTTGTTGTCTGTCTAATTCAGCCTCCTACAGGGGGGGTCATAGATCTCCCTGTAGTGTCTGAGCCAGCAGAGTGAAGGTGTGACCTTGAAGACCCAGCAGTTAGAAAAACATTTCACCATTTGTTGTCATTCTTAGCTGGAACACTCTGCTGCTAGTTAAAAGAAAGCTTACTGAAGGAAAAAAATATCAGTAAAAGGAAAATTGGCTTCATCCTGGCTCAAACCAGGACACTGCCCAAGAAAAAAATAAGCCTCTGGATGATCTGCATGGGAAAATAAATTATTTTAAGAAAGCAAGTCCACCTTGCTTTAAAAATTAGGTTAAAATACACACATTGCATAAATCTCTACAGATCAAACAATGCATCCTAGCTGAGTCAAAGGCAATAAAATCAGGCAATTCATTTTAAGATCACAAGCTTATAAAGCTGCTGGGCCAGAGGGAGCTTCCTGAGCTCCCCTTGGTTTCACAATCATTGTACAACCAAATACTAAAATACAGATTATAAACTTTTAATATACATTGTCATTACAACATTAGGCATAATTTCACTGTCTTGGGACCAGAAGATTGAGAGACTCAGCTCTGTTCCTGTTTCCATTTTCTCTGTAAGGGAACAAGCTGTAGCAAAATCTGCCTTGGCATACAAACTTTGTTACCACTGATTTATTAGTTCAGTGGTGCTGACCATTGTGAGGAAAAGGGAAGGAAACACAAAATCTTTTTTTCTGCCCTATTCCTTTCTGTCTCAAAAGACAGTGTAAACAGGTCACAGGCATCTTGTTTCCTTGCAAATCTTGCTTTAACCATTATCAGTGCTGTCTACCTACCTACCTACCTATCTATCCCTCTATCTATCTATCTATCTATCTATCTGTCTATCTATTTGGCATATTCCCTGTTTAAACATGAAATGTAACTGCATCTGGAAGCTTAAGAGTGATTTTAATTAAGTAGCCTTTCCTAGTTATGGAACTTGAGAAACATATTATGGATCTCTCCCTTAAAAGGTTATTTGCAACTACTGTCATTAACACATTCCATAGATGTATTGCATTTACCACTAAACCATGCACTGTCTTTAAGAAATCATCAGCATATACAGACTCAAATTCTGTGCTTTTTAAACTGGGCTGAATTCAACTATAGTCTGTAACATTGCATGCTTGGGAGTCAATTATAACAGTCTTCCACACATATGCTATCTTCCTACAGGAAAATGATGGGAAATGAGGGACAGATACCTCTGTTTCCTGTCTGTGACAGCACCTTGTACTATGCTTGGAGTGTAATACACTGTCAGGAAGTAAACATAGTAAGCTTGGAGCCTTGCTGAAATTTTTCACTGCAAGTATGTGAAGACCAAAGCAGGTAACAAGAAAGTGAACTTGGACCTAAACGAGGCACCAAAAAAGAAGATATATACTAATGATCCAAGATTAAAAGTCAAATTAACATGTTGAGTGAAACATAAAGGTACTAAGGGTCAATTGTTGTACATTAGTAGACGCCATAAATTGCACTGCCTTTTTCTAAATACTAATACATTTGAGGATGAGTAGACAAGCACCAGCTTTCTATGTTCTTCTGCTATTTAATACATGGTCCTCAAACTTTGCAGAAACTCTAATGGAAAACACAAGTACATAAATACAAATAAAGTTGTCAACATTCCTGAGGACATGATCCCTTATATTTGCTGTTTATATTGTCATTTATGAGCCCTACACTAGTGTTTCATAGCTACACTTCTACCAATCTATTGTTTTCTAATTTGCAGAAGAGTTGTCTTCCTAAATCTAAATTAAATGTTTATTGGAAACATTTATGCTAAGGTTGCTTCAAATTTGAAAACTCATAATGTGATAAATATGCATATTGAATTTTTACTTATTATAGCTATATTTTTATATGTCAATTTAAGGCCTAGACTCAACAGGGTCAATTAGCAAAATGGATTAGCAAGAATGGATTTACGTTTCACTTAGTAGACACTCCAACTTGATTTCAAATGAAGTTCTTTCTTGCGTGTCCTTAAGCCTTAGAGGCAGCTCTAATAATGATGTCTGAAAGTCGAACATTATTTTGTTCAAATGTGGATTATCTTTGAAACTGCTGTCCTCTTCTCAGTGAGCATTAAATTTTTTATAGTTTAACCTATGCTTCCAAACAGGTGTCACATGCATAGCATAGCCTAAAATAATAGGTGCAATGCTATGCTTCCAATGTGTAATTAGTAACCGTGGTATAGAATTTAAAATTTCCTACCATGTTGCTGTCAAAAGTAGATTAGGAAAACACTGTGAAAACTACTGAGGATTGCATTATGGTTTCAAAATTGAAGGCCTACATTGTATTCATAAAGTGCATCTGCTTAGATAATTGCTATTTGTTAGTTTTTACACTGCTGTCAGACACAGGGGACATCTGCAGTACATAATAGTATATTTATGCATCTTTGGATGCTACATCAAATGAAGTTTTGAAAACATGATTTCATAAACAAATTATCCCGCTGAAGGATGAATTAGCATAATTTATATCAACATGCGCTGAACTCCATTTGGTTTTTTCCTGTGTAAATGGTGCAGGTGAATGTTTTTCTTGCACATGCCAGTGTTCTCTTTTACAGGAGTAAACTTCATCCTATTAAAAAATGAACGGATAAAGATTTGTTCCACTTCTGAAATAAAGAAGATTTTATTTTATTAAAACTTAGGAAAGTGTTTATCTGGTACCTTCACTTGACATTTCATTAAAATAAAATGTTTTAAAAGTGGAGATGTATCTCTTCCTTGGAAGGGCAGAAAATAGGGAACGATAAGAAAAAAAAAAAAAAAAAAAAAAAAGTCATTTTCCAGGTTGCTTAGAGGCAAGTTTTTTATTGGAAGTAAAATTTTAGCTCGTGGGGAATAATTGCTCTATACTTAACTTCTCAAATTTCCATAAGCCATATTAAAAGTAGTCCTCTTAACAGACTGATCTAATAACATCTGATAAGCCAGGCAGAGATCTGTTTGGTATTTTGAAGTAATTGAAGCAGTTTCTTTTGGCTCACAGGACAGTTCTTGTGATTTCTGTATATTGGTTGTGTTGCCTGGCCAGCACGAGAGCTCTTCCACAGCTAGTCTTGTAGAGGGGTTCTCCTAGCACAGCCTAGATGGCCAGAAACTCTAGGGGAAAGGAGAGTGCTTTTAAACTTCCCTGAGCATAAGAGAATTGGATCGACCAAATCAAAAGCATCTATTTGTATACATGATCTATGAGATATGGTTAATACTTCTGCACAAGGAGTGGACCAGAGGATCACACATTTCAGGAAGGTGTTTTCCTTTCTCTGCAACAGTGTCACATTGATGTAGGCTCTACACTGCCATCCATCACAGCTCCCCTATCCTTTTCTGAAAAGCAGATTCCTAACATGCTGCTGCCTTTCCTCATATAATTCAGTGATGGCATAACTCTTCAGTAGCCGTCTAGGGAACCTGGGGCAGGAGACACAAATACTACAGTGGTGCCCTGCCTTCTCAGTATAAAAATTCAGGCTATTAATCTTACCTGATTAGGTGCATGTATGTTAGGAAAATTCTTCATTTTCTACAACCAGAGCATGACAACTATCCATTATGGTTGATGTATAGGCAGTATTCATATCTCTTTATTTATTTTCATTTCAACATGTCAAGCTATCTTACTCAAAGCAACAGTCAATGACAAAAAGAGTAAAATTCTCACATCTTGCAGGGGCCATCAGTAGCACCTGTAGTAACTACAACTTTTCAAGACCAGTGTGACTACAATAATATCCTTAGATCATATTTACTTTTTTTTTTTTTTCCCCCCATAGAGAGAAACAGAACTAAAATAAGGAATAAGTGGAAATATCAACGTGTATTTTTGAGTAATGTACAGAAATAATGAAAAATGAAGCAGTGTGCTCAGCTTGCTCCCTGAAATACCTGTACACCACTGCATGCAGAATGGGTAGTAAACAGGAGGAGTTAGAAGTCTGTGTGCCATCAAGGGGTTATGATCTGGTTGCAACTATAGAGACATGGTGTGGCATCTCACATGACTAGAACGTGGTCATGGATGGCTATGTCCTTTTTAGGAAAGATAGGTCAACAAGGAGAGGTCATGGCAGTAGGCTATCATGGGTGATACTGTTGTGGGTGTCTATTACAGGCCCTGGCTTTCATGGGGGATTTTAACTACCCAGATATTTGCTAGAAGGCCTACCCAGCCAGCCATTCACAGTCCAGAAGGTTCCTCCAGTTCATTCATAACTTCTTGATGCAAATGGTGTATGAGCCAGCTAGGAGAGGAGCACTGCTGGATCTTATTCACAAGGAGAATCTTGTTGAAGAAGTGAAAGTCGAGGACAGCCTTGGCTGCAGTGACCATGAGATGGTGGAGTTCAGAGTCTTGTGCAGCAGGAACAGAATACCAAGCAGGGTCATGACCCTGGGCTTCAGCAGGGTCTTCTGAACTTTGGCCTTCTCAGGCAAGTGCTAGGGGAAATCCCATGGGACAGGGTACTAGGAGGTGAAGGGCCCAAGATAGTTGGTTAACATTCAAGGACCACTCCTTCCAAGTTCAATATCAGAGCATCCCAACAGGCAGGAAATCAAGGAAGGGAGCCAGGAAATTCACAGGGAACAGCTAGGAAAACTCAAGTGGAAGAAGAAAGTCTACAGATCATGGAGGGAGATACATGATCTATGAGATATGGTTAATACTTCTGCACAAGGAGTGGACCAGAGGATCACACATTTCAGGAAGGTGTTTTCCTTTCTCTGCAACAGTGTCACATTGATGTAGGCTCTACACTGCCATCCATCACAGCTCCCCTATCCTTTTCTGAAAAGCAGATTCCTAACATGCTGCTGCCTTTCCTCATATAATTCAGTGATGGCATAACTCTTCAGTAGCCGTCTAGGGAACCTGGGGCAGGAGACACAAATACTACAGTGGTGCCCTGCCTTCTCAGTATAAAAATTCAGGCTATTAATCTTACCTGATTAGGTGCATGTATGTTAGGAAAATTCTTCATTTTCTACAACCAGAGCATGACAACTATCCATTATGGTTGATGTATAGGCAGTATTCATATCTCTTTATTTATTTTCATTTCAACATGTCAAGCTATCTTACTCAAAGCAACAGTCAATGACAAAAAGAGTAAAATTCTCACATCTTGCAGGGGCCATCAGTAGCACCTGTAGTAACTACAACTTTTCAAGACCAGTGTGACTACAATAATATCCTTAGATCATATTTACTTTTTTTTTTTTTACCCAATAGAAGGAAACAGAACTAAAATAAGGAATAAGTGGAAATATCAACGTGTATTTTTGAGTAATGTACAGAAATAATGAAAAATGAAGCAGTGTGCTCAGCTTGCTCCCTGAAATACCTGTACACCACTGCATGCAGAATGGGTAGTAAACAGGAGGAGTTAGAAGTCTGTGTGCCATCAAGGGGTTATGATCTGGTTGCAACTATAGAGACATGGTGTGGCATCTCACATGACTAGAACGTGGTCATGGATGGCTATGTCCTTTTTAGGAAAGATAGGTCAACAAGGAGAGGTCATGGCAGTAGGCTATCATGGGTGATACTGTTGTGGGTGTCTATTACAGGCCCTGGCTTTCATGGGGCATTTTAACTACCCAGATATTTGCTAGAAGGCCTACCCAGCCAGCCATTCACAGTCCAGAAGGTTCCTCCAGTTCATTCATAACTTCTTGATGCAAATGGTGTATGAGCCAACTAGGAGAGGAGCACTGCTGGATCTTATTCACAAGGAGAATCTTGTTGAAGAAGTGAAAGTCGAGGACAGCCTTGGCTGCAGTGACCATGAGATGGTGGAGTTCAGAGTCTTGTGCAGCAGGAACAGAATACCAAGCAGGGTCATGACCCTGGGCTTCAGCAACTAGGAGAGGAGCACTGCTGGATCTTATTCACAAGGAGAATCTTGTTGAAGAAGTGAAAGTCGAGGACAGCCTTGGCTGCAGTGACCATGAGATGGTGGAGTTCAGAGTCTTGTGCAGCAGGAACAGAATACCAAGCAGGGTCATGACCCTGGGCTTCAGCAGGGTCTTCTGAACTTTGGCCTTCTCAGGCAAGTGCTAGGGGAAATCCCATGGGACAGGGTACTAGGAGGTGAAGGGCCCAAGATAGTTGGTTAACATTCAAGGACCACTCCTTCCAAGTTCAATATCAGAGCATCCCAACAGGCAGGAAATCAAGGAAGGGAGCCAGGAAATTCACAGGGAACAGCTAGGAAAACTCAAGTGGAAGAAGAAAGTCTACAGATCATGGAGGGGGAGGCTGGCCACTTGGGAGGAATTTAAGACTATTGTCAGAGGATGTAGGGAAGCAAACAGGGAAGCTAAGGCCTCCTTGGAATTAAACCTTGTAAGAGAGGCCAAGGATAATAGAAAGGGCTTCTACAAATACATCACAGACAAAATTAACACCAGAGGCAATATAGGCCCACTGCTGAATGAGGTAGGTGCCCTGGTGACAGAGGATACAAAGAACATGAAGTTACTGAATGAATTCTTTGTCTCTGTTTATACTGCTGGAGACTGTCCTCAGTAGCCTCAGACCCCTGCGATCCCAGAAGAAGTCAGGGCAAAAAAGGAGTTTGCCTTGGATGATGAGGACTGGGTAAGAGATCAATTAAGCAGTCTGGACATCCATAAATCCATGGGTCCTGACAGGATGCACCAGCAGGTGCTGAGGGAGCTGGTAGAAATCATAGGTAGGCCACTTTCCATCATTTTTGGTAAGTCATGGATAACAAGAGAGGTGCCTGAGGACTGGAGGATAGCAAATGTCACTCCAGTCTTCAAAAAAGGCAAGAAGGAGGACCTGAGTAACTATAGACAGGTCAGACTCACCTCCATGCCTGGAAAGGTAATGGAACAACTTATCCTTGGCTCTGTCTTTAGGCATATCTAGGATGAGAGGGTTATTAGGAGCAGTCAACATGGTTTTACCAAGGGGAAGTCATGTTTAACCAACCTGGTAGCCTTTTATGAGGACATAACCAGATGGATAGATGATGGTAGTGCACTGAATCTGGTTTATCCTGATTTAAATGAAGCATTTGACACTGTCTCCCACAGCATCCTCACAGCTTAACTGAGGAAGTGTGGTCTGGATGATTGGGTACTGAGGTGGATTGTGAACTGGTTGAGAAATAAAACAGAGTCGTGGTCTATGAGACAGAGTGTAGTTGGAGAACTATACCTAGTGGAGTTCCTCAGGGGTCAGGGTAATGGCATTCTGGGGTGTGTTAGAAGAAGTGAGGTTAGTGTGTTGAGAGAGGTTCTCCTCCCTCTCTACTCTGCCTTGGTGAGGCTGCATCTGGAATATTGTGTCCAGTTCTGAGCCCCTCAGTTCAAGGACAGGGAACTGCTCGAAAGAGTCCAGTGCAGAGCCACAAAAATGATTAAGGGAGTCAAACATCAACCCTTAAGAGGAAAGACTGAGGGAGCTGGGTCTCTTTAGCTTGGAGGATACTGGGGGATGACCTCATTAGTATTCATAAATATGTAGAGGACTAGCGTCAGGAGGATGGAGCCAGGCTCTTCTCAGTGATGTCCAATAATAGGACAAGGGGCAACAGGTGCAAGCTGGAACATAGAGGACGTTGCACATAAACATAAGAAAAAAAAAATTTCACTGTGAGGGTGACAGAACACTGGATCAGGCTGCCCAGAGAGCTTGTGGAGTCTCCTTCTCTGGAGAGAAAGACATTCAAAGACATTCAAAACCCACCTGGACCTGTTCCTGTGTGACCTACTCTAGGGGATCCTGCTCTGGCAGGGAGGTTGGAATAGATGATCTTTTGAGGTCCCTTTCAACCCCTAACATTCTATGATTCTGTGATTCTGTGATTAGTGACTCATTTGCAAAATAACAGAATAAATAAGTTCTCTACAGAATTTTGCTATGGACTGACTACATTCTAAGTATAATAAAAAAAATTCTTAGTTATCCCTGTGTGAATTCCAGTACGGCAAAATGCAATAGTACACTAAGTATAAACACAACAACCCAGCTTCTGTAAACAGGATCAGAATCATTTTTGCAATACACAAAACAACACAGAAAACAACAATATTTCAGTAGATTTTAAAGAGAAACAAAAATAATTTTAGAAGTAAACATAAAGACACAATGCATAAAAAGTCATAAATGGAATTTAATTATTTTTTTTTACAGATTGAGGTAAACATACCACTCAGCATTAGCAAGCTGTCAGTTGAAGGTCTTTCCATTTCAAAATTAATTTTTCAGTCATTCCTGCAAATAAATGCAAAGTGATTGTATCTGACCATATGCTGCAGGTTCATAATCACTGGCAAAAGCAAGTGTCCGTCAGGCTCTATTAGCAGGAAAACTTCCTTTTCACTGAGCAAGTAATTGTCTTCAAACATTGTATTTTAACTACTCCAAGGCAAATTTCTCAGGAATGTCTTCTCTGAGTCTGAGAAGAACCTGGTGACATCTCACATGTTCGGTTGTCCCAATCTCCAAGCAGCTCCCAGTTTTAGACATTTCTGTCCATCTGCTCTGGAAAAGGGAAACGCTCAATAGGCAAATGTTATAACAAAACTGAAAACCTGGACCTACCGTGTGTTCCTAATCTTTGAAGGGAGAAAATAACCCTTACTTGAGGACTTGAAAGTCTTTTAAATTACTGGTGGGAAGATTTCCTGCTAAATGAAGCTTAGAAACAACATAATAGCAATACTATGCAGCTAAAATCACTATTCATTCACTGCCCACAAACAGAATATAAGAAGGGTTAACTACCCTAGTTACATATCCTAGTTAATTTCAAACTCCAAAAACATTGATTTAGGTCAAAGTAATGACACTGCATAGAAAATCACACAATGGATTAGCTAATTAATAAGCCAGCACTAAGATAAAACATAAAATGTCAAAATGTCATTTTTAACTCCATGCAGTACCCAGAAATTAAGAATCCAAATTACTACAAATTTTTAAGGTACAGATTTGTCAAGAGGAACACAATAAACATGAAATAGGGCAAGGTGATGTTCTGGGAAGAAAAAAAAAAATCCTATGTAAAAATATGCATAATTTTATGTTCCCTGCTCTAACAACTTTTGCACATTAATAAATCTCTGACATTTAAATAGGAATTTTGGATGCTTATTTACGAACATGGAGTTATTTAAGCATGTACGTCATTATGACAAATGGACAGAAAGAAGAGTGACTATCAGAAATATCCACAGCTGTCCAGACCCAAAAAACCCCAGCATATTTCCTTTGCAGCATTGCCAGGTAGCTGGAATAGATCCTGAATATGTAATTTCAGCAGAGGAATTAGACCTTCTCTATGTGGAGCTACCATTCATTATTTAGAGATGTCAAAATAACCTTTTTCCATTAAAAAAAAAAAAAAAGGAAGAAATTAATATCTTACTTCCATATAAGAAAAAAACATAAAATAAAATAAAATAAACCTATTTCCATGACAAAGTAAAATGACATGAATGTGAATTAAGATTAAATTGACTATAAGTCCAAAAATGTGGCAGCATGTGATAGTCAGTCACTGTTACATTTTGAAGTTGTAATGTGATTGTGTCTGTCACGATCCGTGACCTATTATATCTCCTTTTTGGAGTGTATTAACTTATCAGGATTTGCTGAGAGATCCACACGTGGGTATCGCCTCACACAGAGGAGACAGGGGCTTATGCCCTGACTTTTTTGAGTGAATAACTTGCTCAGTGCTTACTAATATTTCCAATAACAGCAGCCAATTCCCAATTAGAATTTACGAAATGCACGGTTTATTATGGGGAAAACAAAGCAATTTGGGGCAGGAGGTTCAAAAGGAGTGATTAAAACACATGAAATACACCTTAGTTACACACCTTATTTACTTATTTAAGTGAGGGAAGGAGGGGGAGGGATATGCCCGACGAAGTTCCCGTATAGGGTCGCGATTTGTGTGCAGGCAAGACAGGATTATACTTTCCCCTATAAGCTGGGGTAGCCAGAATTATCTCACCACGCGGCAGCGCAAAGCGCAGGTCGCCCCCCCGCCCCGTAGCTGCGGCGCGGCTGTTTGTAGACCCTGGAAACTCGGCGGTTTCAGCGGCTCCGGGACTTTTGGCAGCAGCGGCGGCGGGCGG
>NW_009952896.1:2925443-2962574 GCF_000747805.2 Chaetura pelagica | reverse complement strand
GTGGAGACGCCATTTTAAGTCAGTTTTGTCGGCTGACTCAAAGGACATTTCATGTTTGTGTAAGGAAATACCGGGTCCTTCACAGTGTCATTATTGTATTTTTCTTCTATAATATATGAAAAATTAAATTAAAGCATCCGTTTAATTTTTTTTCTTTTTTTTTTTTTCTTTTTTTTTACTATTATCTCATCTGAAAATCTCTATCCTTGGACTGTAGATATTTAAAAAACTTTAAGAACATTTTTGTTCAATAGATATTTCTGGTATAGCTATTATATTAAAAAACAAACAAACAAAAAACCAAAACACACACAAAAAAAAACCTGACATGATTAAATAACATGACTGGTTATGTTACTTTGGTCAAAATGCTATGGAACAAAATCCTGTCTTTGGATATGCAGCCGGAGCTTTTCACATCACCAGAAGATGCATATTCATACCCCAGGCATAATTTTCAATTTTTTTTACAGCAATATCAAGTTTTTCAACAAGTCTTCAAAAAATTATATGGATCTTTCTTCTTCATGTGTAAGAAAATTTAAAATGGCTCTCACACATGGAACTCTAAGTAAGAGATTGTGTTGTGATACAATTTTCTGGAATGTAGTCATGTATGTGTCTTATACTCTTCAAAAAGTTAGCATCTAAGTGTGTTAAGTCTCAACAGAATGGCAATGGTTTTTTACTTTTTTATTCTTCTATTTTGTTTTGTTTGGGTTTTTTTGTTTGCTTGCTTTGGTTTGTTTTCTGATTATTTTTTTTAGAATGGTAACAGCAAAGCTGGCAACTGGCCTGTATTCTCTAAGGAGACATCTCTGTAAGTGTAAAAGTAATGATTGGCTGCTTAACTTTTTTTTCCCTTTAAGGGCAGAGAGGGTTTCAGCTCATATTTCCAGAACTCTTAGTGTTTGATTTTGTTCTTTCCAAAATATGAGGATGATATAGCTTACACTAGGCAAATCTTTTTAAAACTTCTTTCGCATTCCTACTTTCTTTACTCATTTTTACTTTAAAAAATATCAGGGATGTCATGTTAGCTTTTAACTAGCTTTAGCTAAGACTCAACAAAATTAATACTCTTCTGCTTTTTTAAAAAAGAGTAAGCAATAAGAACTTCAAGATCTTTCCCCATTGCTTAACTCAGTAAGTGCTATTGGTTAAAAAGTGAAATTTTCCCCAGAAATTCAAATTTCATGTCTTTTTCCAAAGGATGAATCAGAAGAAAGAGTTCTCTCTTTTCACAACTGATTGTAACAGTACAGCACCAACCGTTGTGCTCTTTTCTGTGCCTTTTTAAGATCTAGTGTATGTCTTTTAAGAAGAGGAACAAATAGCATACAGTTTTCAAGATGAAGCCTCACAGAGCATTTATACTCAGATATTATTTGCTTTTCTGAATCGCTCTAACTTGTTTTTACTTTTATAACCACTCTTGAGCCAGTGCTTCCATGAAACTATATATAATAATAAGAGATGTCTTTGTAGAGGTAAAATAGCAAAATCAACATTGCATGCATACAGGTAGAAACGGAGGGAAGGAGTTTTCCCTCATCTGTGTAATTTTATCTTTATAGATTCTGACTTAAATTCCATACCACCAACAAGTTATTTAGTTATTTAGTTAGGAAACACTTCTGTAAGGCTTTACTGAATCTGAAAAGTAATGCTATACTGAATAACTTAGTATCATCAATAAATTGTGTCATGTAGCTGTTTAATTATTTTTTCCAGATCATTTATTAATAAGTACACATTATCTTGTAAATATAGGTTGATGGTGTGTAGCTCAGGAAATGGCTACAAAATTTGTAAACTAAACTATGTCAAACAGAGCCAGGGAAAAAAAAAATGAGGTTTAATCCATTCTATTTGTACAGCAGCATAAAGTGACTCTAAAATTTATGCAATAAGTTTTTATGGTAAGTTTGATAATAGACTTTTTTTTTTTAATCCTCAGTTTATGAAGAAAGATCATATATCATTTGGATTCCTTAAGATATTTTGTTTTGCCTTAATAAGGTCTGGTATTCTGTAGACCACTTATGCAATAAATACCTTGGCTTGTAATGAAATAATTAAAAAATATAAAGCTTTCTTTTAAACAACACTCTAAAACATGACTGTAAAAGTGAGGAGAAAAGGAATGAAAAGTAAGTCAAGGCTCATTAGATTTCTAGGTGTCATTGCAAAAAAAGACAGAATGAAGTATCTTTTTTTCTGCCTATTGTGAAATCCTAGAATCTGGAAAAGACCTGTGCTATCATCAAGTGCAACCATTAACTGTCAAGTCCACCCCTAAATCATGTCCCTAAGCACCACACATATATATCATTTAAATATCTTCAGGGTATTTATTTCCTGCTTTATGTGTGTCTACAGAAACCTGATTAAAAACTATGAATTCTGGCTGCTGTGTTTTATTTTTTTAATTTCATCCACAAAATTTTGTTTTAAATATTGAGCATCACAGAGTAATTGAACATAGGAAAGTGCATAAAATACCCACGTCTCCTCTTCTTTTGCAGGCTGAACATCTTAAGGAAAGAAAGCATCAATATTTCAAGTCTTCAACAGCCAACATGAACTAATTTATGTTTGGTTTTCCATTTCCCTGCTGAAAAATAAAGTAAATTGTAGCCTGTGGAATAAAGGAATTATCTATAAAGATGATCTTTTCCTGGGTGCCAGGAGGATTTTTCCAAAAATAAGTAAAGGTAATATCAGGTATTTAGATCTCTGGATGAATAAGCAAATGGGCCATTCAGTGCAGGTGTGACTGATGGAGTTACTATGTCCTGTAACTTTACACCACTTGATTGTTTTACAGAGAATCACATTCAGCTCCTGGCTTAAATGAAATGCATCTCTCAGGAAAACTGATTGAAGCTATTTTTGCTGACCACAGTATTCAATTTGGTTTGAAGGCCTGAAAGCTCAATTGTTTACTTAATAGATCATTAGCCACTTAGGCAAAATAAGCCAGCTGGACAAAGACATACTCTTTAAGCTAATCAGCCAGCTTATTGTGGCTGATATGAATTAGAGAACAACTCAGGTGGTAGACTAGACTACATGGATATCTGCAATGAGAAGATCCTTAAGATAAATGTGTTATATCTTATTCATTTTGGGAAACCACTCCACCTATGAAGAATGCTTGTGAACACATCCTTACAACTGTGATAGCTCAGCATATAAAATATTCCATCATAAAATCTACCTGCATATCTTTTTCCTATGATGTTTGTAATAAATTTTTCACAATTTCTATGCTCTTTTCTTTACTATTACTCACCAGAATCTCAGTTGAAATGTTTTAAAACTTTTCCTGTAGAAAAATCAGAGAATCCTAGAATGGGGTTGGAAGGGACCCCCAGAAACCCTCAAATCAAGTCCCCTGCCAGAGCAGGATCATCTAGGGCAGGTCATTCAGAGACACATCCAAGTGGGTCTTGACAATCTCCAGAGAAGGAGATTCCACAGCCTCTCTGGGCAGCCTGTTCCAGTGCTCTGTCACCCTCACAGTAAATATGTTTTTCCTCATTTTGAAGTGGAACTTCCTGTGCTCTAGTTTGTATTCATTGCCCCTTGTCCCATCACAGGACACCGCTGAAAAGAGACTGGCCCCTTCTTGTCATCCACTCTTCAGATATGTATAGACATTAATAAGATCCCCTCTTAAGTCTCCTCTTCTCCAGACCTAACAGCCCCAGGTCTCTCATCCTTTCTTCATTCTTCCAGTCCCTTAATCATCTTTGTAGCCCTCCATTGGACTCTCTCTAGCATATTCCTGTCCTTCTTGAACTGGAGAGCCCAGAACCGGACACAATACTTCAAATGATCTCACTAGGGCAGAATAGATGGGGAGGAGAACCTCCCTCAACCTGCTGGACACATTCTTTTTAATGCACCCCAGGATACCATTGACCTTCTTTGCCACAAGGGCACTTTGCTGTCCCATGGATAATTTTTTGTCCACTAGGACTCCAAGGTCCTTTGCCACAGAACTGCTTTCTAGCAGGTCAACCCCTAATTTGTACTGCTGCATGATGTTATTCCTCCCCAGGTGCGGAACTCTACTCTTATTCTTGTTGAACTTCCTTTGGTTCCCCTTTGCCCAGCTCTTCAGTCTGTCTAGATCTCACTAGATGGCTGCTCAGCCTTCAGGTGAAACAGCCAATCCTCCTAGCTTCATATCATCCACAAACTTGCTGATGATACACTCCATCCACTCATCCAGGTCATCTCATCCAGGTTTATCAGAATTATTTTTTTTTTCCCTGTTCATTTTTATGTTGAAAACAGATTTTCAATAGTAATATGCTTTTTCAAAATTATGTTTTGTAGCAAATTAATAAGTGAAAAGTTCAGTTTTCTACCTCTCAAAACATTGCTCATGTCAGAACAGGAAGGACTATTGATAACTACAAGCATGTTACTTTATGCTGATAACTGTTATTATTGACACATATCAACATTTTAAGGTTTTTAATTTAAATGCTTTTAATTTTAAAATATTGGTAAGCCTGGTTATGATCTATGTAAGGTCCTTACTTTATTGAATTTATCAACAGATATCTTTTAAGTTTCCTTTTTGTTCACAGAATTGCTCCCTCCAGCAGTCTAAGGGGAATAACGTTAACCATCTTCTAAACTGACAGTTGCATTTCATGAGGTCTTCTACAACATTAATTAATGAATGATTCCATGACTACCACATGAAAGAACACAGCATCACTTTCTGAAATCCCTATCCTGTCTCTGCTGCAGGAGGGAAAAATGGGTGGCCATTATGAGACAGCTCAACCACCCACCACCCAGGGCTGCCTCCTTTATTTCCTAGATGTGACAGTACTACTACTGTGGCACCTGAAGTCTATCCAACATTAAAAGCTACTTTACAGTCTCAGTCATTCCTGGAAAATGAGACAAGATTCAGTGAGTGGAATGTGCAGGTGGTCTTAAGCATTCATGCAGGCCAAATTCAACTTGCAGCTTTTCAGAGCAGCAGCTTGCTGAGCAGAGTTATTTGCTAATGGATTTACCTGATATAAATATTTATTGAAACTGAAGAGGCTGGACACATTTTCTCAATTCACTTCTCTTGTTAAACTTGAGAAAATGTCAAGAAGATTGTGGATCTTGGGAGATTTTTGTTGTTTAAAGCTTCATAGGTGCAAGCAAATTGTGTTGGTAAAGGTGTGAGACCGTATCAGGAATATTTGCCTGAGAAGATGAACTATGATTTTCGTCCATTCTTATACTTCTGTTATTTGCTATGCCAATGAATAATTTTGTTGAACTGCATATTCTTACTGAAATAGAATTTTTGTTTCCCAAGTACTGAAAGATGACCTAAAGCAAAAGAAAACAAAACAAAACATTTTATTAAGAAACATTTTTAGAACCCATTATTTTATTTGGAAGATCCCATTCTGAAAGTAACCATAATGAGTATTCAGGTTTTTCATCTCTCATGAGTAAAAAAAGATCAGCAAGTCTGGCTTTTAGACATTTTTAGTTACACACAGAGACTGAAGAGGAGGTTCTGCTTTCAGCAAAGCCATTAACACCTTATTTTGTGTACATGAATCTTCTGTGATGTTTTATTTTCTCCCTCCTCTTGTGAGCAACTGCAGGAAACAAACTGCTTGGATTCATCATACAATCAATATTCAGTACATTAAACCTCAGCATATCTCAGTGTAGATGGTGAACATTTAATCTGTGCTTCTTCAGTACACAGAAGAGATTTCAATAAATATTTTATGGATCTCTTCAATGGTTTATCTCTCTCACTTTTGACATCTTGTGTTTTATAGCCCCCCTCCTTTTACCAAAGGATCTAGTAGTCATATAGACAATGACTATCATATTTTTGAGGATGTTTATAAAGGTTCTATAGTTTGACACTAACACCTAAGAAGGTTTCTTATATTTTATTTTATTTTTACTTTTCCTGAAAAAAGATAATTAAATATTTTCAGTTGAAAGCTCACTGCTTTTAGAGTTTATTCTTGCCTGCCCTTAATTACCATTAACACCTCTCTGAATGATCCCTTAAATAGTTTTATTATTCAAGACCTGATTTTTCACATCTTTTTAAAGTTGCAGTAGTGATTGTGTTGGGAATTAAAATACCACTTTAAGAATTATTCTGCTAAATTTCTCATTACATTCTTATCTAATTTGAACAACTCCAGAAGAGACTCAATAAACTGAATTTGTCTAGAGGTTCTGGTAGAGTTATCCCTTTATTTTTCACAGTTGCTTTCCCACACTGTGCTTTGAGACAGATGAAAAAAATTAATAAAGGAATTAGCTCTCCCCCTGTCATCACTTTCATGAAATTAGAAATAATATGTCTCACAATAAGCAAACTTCCCCGTGTACTAATGAGCATTTGATTAAGAGTTTATTGCTGCATTTTTTTGCCTTTTATTTTAAACAGCTTATACCAGTTAGTAAACTTGCATCTGAAGAAAACATGAGCAAGCCTAGTGAAGTGAGGCTTTAGTGCTGGTTAGAAAACATATCACTCATTATTGTTCCAATACTTCATTTCTTGTCAATAAAAAACATCTGTTTCACTATAGTGAAAGTATTACGCTTTCTAAAGAAGGCAAAAAGGAACGTACACAAACAGTTAACCACTTAAGCACTTGTCCTGGTTTGAGCCAGGATGAAGCCAATTTTCTTTTTACTTTTTTTTTTTTTTTTCTTCAGTGAACTCCTTTTTAATCAGCACACTTGTTAAAATTAACAGCAAGTTTTCCAGCTAGTGGACTGATAATGCTTGAACTTTTATAGTTACTGTCAAGAGACCAAGGGCACTTTGTTCTGTTTGTTGAATCTGCTACTAATGGAGCAGAAGAGTTGCATCTACAACCCTCCCGTAGGGAGGAACAGACAAAACAGATTGAAAAATTGACCAAAAAAATTATTCCATCCCATATACACATAACTCTCAGTATAAATTCAGGGATCACAGAAGCCAAGCCCTTCTTCTTCCATTCTCTTTTGTCCATGGCTGGCATCCAGGAAGGACTCTGTCTATCCATCTTTTTTGATCCTAAGGGCCATGCATTCCTCACCCTCTAATCACAGAATCACAGAATTGCAGAATCACCAAGGCAGGAAAAGACCTTTAAGATCATCAAGTCCAGCCTATGGCCAAACACCACCAAATCAGCTAGACCATGGCACTAAATGGCACACTCAGCCTTTCCTCGAACACATCCAGGGACCATGCCTCCAGCACTTCCCTGGGAAGTTCATTCCAATGTCTAATCACCCTCTCCATGAGGAAGTGCTACCCTCAATTCCTGTCTGCTCTGTCGCTATCTCTGAAAGTGGTCCAGGACTTCTTGGGGACCACCCACAGCTAAGGAGAGTGCCTGGGGAGTTGGGGGGGGAATAACAGAGATTTTGCACATTCCGGCACATACTTATATATATCTGTACATATTTTATCAGTAATACTTCATTAAAGCTGTCTAGTTTACTTTTTAATTCAAAAACCTCCCTCCTTATTCTCTCTCTCCTTTCTCTATCTGAGTGGGAGGGGGAAGGGATAGAGAGCATCATTGTCACTTAATTACCGATCCTGAGTCAAACCATGACAGCACCGAACATCCAGTCATAGACCTGAACAGTATATTACTGCAAGGATTAAGGCTACTACTCTACTCCTCCTCAGCTTTATATACAGAATACTCAGAAACTTTGCTCTTTCCCCTTCAGCCGAGCTCTCTTAATAAATTAGCTTATCTAAAAAGGTCCTAGATCCTTATTAATTATTTTCCTTAACATTTGTATCTCATCCTCTTATTTTTTCAAGGCACCTTTAGGCACTTTTTTTGTGCCTAAAGGTCTCTAATATTGCAGAGTAAAATAAAAGTCACAACAGACAGCTCCATCCAGTGGTGCTCTTGGTGACTGTATTTCCCATTTTGCATTTAAGTAAATAATTCAGAGGAATGTTTTGGAAAATGTCTGTGAAGAATATGAACATCAGTATGAAGTAAACAAACATCTCCCAGAAGTTTAATTTTTCTCCCATATCTTCAAAATCTCATTTTTTTCTGCAACACAATTTTTTCCTTCATAATTAGAATAAGCATCTGCAAACTACTTAAAGCCCAAACATAAGAGTGTGTTGTTTTGTTGGGTATTTTTAGCTGCATAGTGTGGCAAATACTGTACAGAGCTATAGAAGAGGCACTTCACAACATAGATTTTCTGCTTTTAGCTTATAAAGTTAGCAGGAAAGGTTTTAGCTTTACTGTTTCTTTTTGAGTCTAAAGATTATATTTTTTTAGATCTAAAGGAAGGCAATATCTAGTTTGTTAGGAAAGCATAGGCAATATTTATATTGCCATAGTCAACTATGTGTGCCTGTGTAACCTTTTCAGCTATTACATTCTTTGTAACTTCCTGCAGTAATGTTACCAACACAATACAGACGACTTCAAAGCCTCTTGGAAGTGTTAGAGAGGGAGACAGCTGGCATTGCTTAGAGAATAATCTGAAATGACCAGATTTCTAATTTATAAAACTGGGACAGCACATGTCAGGGAAATGTCAGCAAGGGCTTTGGGAAGATGCACCTCTAGCTATATCCTTTTCTCAGGTGCATTCTTGTTTACTGAGAAATTCAAAGGACAGTGCTTGAGGAGAGGACTTGTAGAACAACTGATTTAAAATAAAGGCATAATACATGTTTTTTAAAAACTTTTGCATATCAATCCATTTGAAAGCTTTTACATATTCAATCTGTCATTCTATATATTTTCTTTTACGAATGATATGTAGCTGTGAGGAATTAAATATATGCAAACAGACATGCACATTGCTCTGAGGATGAGGCTCTTTCCTTATTGCTAGACTATTATCTCTTAAGGCTCAACATATATATAGCATTCTTATTTGTAAGTTTGGCAACCAAAATATTAACTTAATTACTGAGGTCTTAGTTTGCTACAATAATTTTGTGAAATTATCATTGCAGTTACTTACAAAAACAAACAAAAAAGGCGCAGGGACAGAGAACTATGCAGGAGCTCCCTCAGGTTTCAGTGCATGTTTAAAGTACGTTGAAATAGGAGGAAATATTCTTAGTGTCTGATAAGAAGAAAAACTGTACCTGGTGAGATGAATTTTGAAGAGTTGAGAAGCATTCCTTTTGACTTCTTCAGCTTCTACTTCTTTCTAACACTCTGTTAGAGATGCAATTAAGATGATGTCTATCCCAAAACAAAAATATCTCTATCTCTGCCAATTTGATCTGGTGTACTACAGAGAATACTCTTTCTGATTCATCAGCCAGGGAGCATTAATGTAGACTGACCACATTATACGTATGTTATGTAGACATGCTAATGAATTAACAGAGCTTTGCTTTTGCTTTCACAGCCACAGACTATTGATTTCTGCAACAGTGAAATATATTAAAAAGTTAGCCTGTGCTAGAAACAGATTTGTCTTGCTGGATTAAATTTTGTTCAACTGGTGTTAGTTTTACAAATCAAAGACATAAATGTTATATAAAATTTCTATTCTTATATTTCCTTTATATCTAATGTTGCAATAAACCCAAGATGGAAATAATCAGAGCATTTTTGCTTGACTTTTTAAAAAAAAATAAAATATGGGTCACTACTAGGTTTCCTTTAAATTTATATTTAAAATCTACACTTAGTATCTCAGAGTCCAAGTCAAACATTGGCAAAGAGTTTCTTTTTTCAGAGTTGGTAAAGAGTTTTACTACTAAATTGCAAAGAAACTGCAATTTCTGTGTATTTCTGTAGTTTCTGTAATGCTTGTATGAAAAACATTTTATAGTATCTCTGGTTACCCTAAAATCCAGAAAATTTCCCTAAAAATCTACCATATTCACAGTTTCACAGTTGTCATCTTAGAACTCCCTTTGCCTTGTAGCCACCTGACCAGCTTCTCCTCTCTGGGAGCTGGTCTCAAAGACTGCAAGTAAAACAATTAATAAATAAAATTATTGGTATTTCATAAATTTTCTGAGAAGTGAAGGGAACAGGGAAAAATTTATGATGCACAACATATCTTCCAAATCAATATTAGGTAACCATTGTACTTCAACTTAGGACTGCAATGCCTTTTCCTTTCAAGCCTGCCTTTACAATTGCCAGGTAGTCCATTAGATACTCACAGCCAAACCAGAGATATCTTGTGTTATTTCAGGTATTTTAACAATAGTTCAGCTGCCAGTGGTCCAAGTACAAATTTCTAATTTATGGAGAAAATATTTCAATTATGCAAATGGGCAGGGAGGAGCATGCCTCTCCATCGGACTTGTGATACGTGGTGAGTTGCTTATTTATGGTGCTGATGCTGCAAAAGGCATGAGGCCTCTGCAAAAGCATAGGTTTTTATCTAGTGCTTCGCCAATCCTTTTACGCTTTTAGTAAAATTAGTCACTGTTCCATTTCCCAGATAAATGAGACTGCCAAATTTGTTAATGTCATTGATAGACCTGAACAAACAATCTAAAAAATATGACATATAGAAACACTTCAATAAGGCATAAACTCAGTTCACTGAAATTCAAGAAAGACATTCTGTCCATCTCAAATATTCTAAAACTTCTAAATATTTACAAAGGTGAAAACCTGTAGATCTAAAAACTCTGATTAAAATATTTTACATTGTGCTACTTCTCTTGATTATATATTAATAATTTTGATTCTTACAGTAACTCATATGTCTCTTCATTGAACTTTTCAATTATACCTTTCAGGGAACAAAAACAATTTCATTTGCCTTAGGTGATCAACTTCACTGTAAAAAGCATGTTTGGCAAATTAATGTATGGCTGCATTATAGTATCGTATGATATTGTCCTGTGAAAAATGTTTGTGTAGTGGAAATGATTAAGTGTAGATGTTGGTGACGAAGTAAAACAAGATTTTGTGGAATATTAAACTTTAAATACATTAAACTTTTTAATTGTTTATATATAAAGCTTATATGCTACCCAACAAAAACAGAAGAGAAAATGGGTGCCTCAGATGCACCTTGTTATCACATAAAGACCTTTTCCTTAAATGAAAGTATGACTCATTCACAAAGCAGAGAAAATTCATACCCATTATTACTCACTGGAAATAATTTGACCCCTTCTCTCATGGTTTCTCCAGGTATTCCATAAGCTGAATAGTAGTTGAAGTGAATAAACTATTCAAAGCTAGAACTTCAGCCTGAGGTGACATAAACACAATAGAGAGGAAGCTACAGAGACTTGGACAACCATTTGATACAGAATATTTTCCTTAGAAGTACATTAAAAAGGTCTGTCTCCCTTCAGTCTGTGATTTAGAAAAAAAAAAAAAAAAGTTAACATAGAAATATATTTTAATTAGTTTCTTATCATACCTTACTTGATGTTTTTATAATATGGACATTAATATTCCATGGACACAATATTCCAGATGCAGCCTCACCAATGCAGAATAGAGGGGAAGGAGAACCTCTCTTGACCGACTAACCACACCCTTTCTAACACACCCCAGGATGCCATTGGCCTTCTTGGCCACAAGGGCACATTGCTGGCTCATGGTCATCCTCCTGTCTACCAGGACTCCCAGGTCCCTTTCACCTACACTGCTCTCCAGCAGGTCAGCCCCCAACCTGTGCTGGTAGATGGTGTTTCTCTTCCCCAAATGCAAAACTCTACACTTGCCCTTGTTGAACTTCATCAGGTTTCTCCCCACCCATTTGTGTCATGTAAACAGAAAGAAGAAAGAAAGAAGAGGTTAATCCATCTTGAGGTGATATAAGTCCTCTAGACATCTGCACTGTGTAACTCTAGACATCTGGAGGTGAAAAGATGCTACCAATGGGGAAGGGTGTGAAGATTTGATACTGTAATTTATAAGTGAAGAGGTTAGTAGGTAAGGAAAATCCTCATTCTTGGAGATAACTGTAATAATCTCTGCTGGCTTTTTAATATATTTTTTACCTTTGCTTCCTATATTGTGAAACATATGCTTTCATATAAACTTATTTTTAGTACTAGTGGTAGAATTAACTCTCTGTAAACTGAAACTAAAGTATTGTTTTCACAAAGTAGAACAAGCCTTAAAATCAGGATGTTGACACACAGCACCAATCACCATATTTAACAAAAGGCACAAGAATATTTCTGACCTACCACATTAATTGATTTAGAAATGGGAAGTGAGTGAGTCTGTGCAGCATGAGTGAGCTCCAGTAAGCAGTATTTACAGAGAAAATCATCCAACATTCTGTATACAGAAGAATGAACATTCAACCTGGAAATTACTTTAATAGAAAGTAGTAAATACCAATAATTAACAATTATTAATTAACAATTATTAATATACCAGTTTAATGTTGAAAAATAATGTCTCTTTAAATTATGTGTTTTTATAAGGTTCTGCCAGTATAAACACAACTTTGCCTGCAAGTGATTTGCAACGTCTTGATTGAAATTTAATGCAGTTTCAGCTTTTGTATTATATTTCAGTAAAGATTCAGTGTTTATAAATACAGCTTCAAGAAGTAGTTTTGTTCTGCAAAAGACTTTTTTGATCATTCAAATAATTTTTTTAGCTAATTCAAAACAAAATGTCATTCTAAAAATGCATACTCTCTGTTCTGTGGGAAATTCTCTATTTTCAGTTTAATACCTGTTTGGTTTACAATTTGGGGGGGGCAAATCCTATGTTCAAGCTGATTTCATTATATCAGCTGCTCCACAATCACTTCAAAATATATTAATGAAAAGATTTGCAATATTACAATAAAAATGTTTGCATCTCCCTTTCCTTAAAATTAAGAAACTCAGTTGGCTTCTACAAAAGAAATTATGAGTTTTGGATGGAAGCAATTTGTTAAAAAAAAAAAAAGAGCGGTATTTAAAATTAGTGTCCCAGATTTAGGAGTAAGATCATAAAGACCTTTAAACTGAAATAGTTGAGTAGAAGACAAAACCATGCTGTGGTAATATGGTGTCTGAAACAACAGCCCATCCTTAAGTTAGATCACGACTATCAACCCTACACTTCATACTCCTCAAACTCTTTTTGAAAGTTTTTTTCATCATCATTTTCAGTCTCTAGCTAAATGAAAAAAATATTTCTGTGTTCTTGTCAATGTGGCAATGAGTTCTGTGCAATCTTTCTGTTTTAAGTATTACAAATTTCAACTGCTCTCTAAGCAAGCAAGGAGACATATTGTGCTGCTCTTTTTATTACATAAAAAATACGGGCAAATCATTCAATTGTAGAGCTAAAAAAACCCCAAGCCTCCAGATTCTGAAATAGCACTTCATTCTTCAGACACTAAAAGTGTTTCTCTCTGAAGAGCCTTTTGTGACGTGAACACACAGAAAGCCTTCTGGCTGTTTTATTATCTTGCAGAGCCGTGTGTGCTTTTGCAGAGGCCCCATGCCTGCTGCAGCAGCAGCACCATAAATAAACAACTTGCCACTGTACTGGAAATGATGAGTCCTTTCCACAGCCCTCCACAGAGGAATGCATCTCTGGGCTGCCTGCTGCTTGCCGTGGGAGTGGGGTAGGCATGGGCAGCCCCTCAGGTGAATGCTGACAGGGAAATAGTTTTCATTTATCCAGTTCCCTGAGTGATAGTCCTGAGAATATTAGATTTCTGCAAGGAAATCTTCCTTGGGTACTTTCTTTCTTTGCCTGCCCCCTTCCCTCAGATGTGCATGTACACCACTGACAATGAGCAAACCACTAGAAAGGGTTTGAAACTTAGGTGGAGCCAAACCTGGATAATGTCTGGTCAAGTGGCAAGACTCTGCCTATTTAGACCAGAAAAGCTCTGATGTGCTGTCATACACAGCAGCCTTATCTCCATGTCATCCATGAGGTTGGACCTTATGAAGTACCTGCAACTGCAGAGATGGCATTTGCATTCTTCAAGAGCTGCAGGAGGGCATCTGGCTGCTCTATTGCTTAGTTAACAGCAAACAAGATTCAGACATGCTGACGCTCCATTCAAAGTGAGCCAACCCAGGGTCTGAAAGGTACCATGTCAGCTGACACGGGAAATCCTGCACTTCTGTTATACTGTACAAATTCTGGTCATCTTCAGCAGAGCATCAGTCTGTAGAAGATTTTCACTAGCCCCACAAAAAGAGTAATCTGTGAGCATATCACCAGGTCCCTGATTAGCGTGGTGACATGAGTTCTATGTAGGGCACAGCTGGTGTCCCTGAAGCTATAGATAGCAGTTCCTGCAGCCTCTGTCTTATATGAAGGTGACTCTGTGATCTGATGTGTTGAATCCCAAAGTCACATCAAATTTATTTTACTAAATTAATGTAGATATTTTCTGTATATACATATTAAAAAAAAATTGGCTGATATACTGTATAAATGTCTAAGAATCTTCTCTTGATACAGTTTATATGCTTTGCAGCCAGCGGGGTCTGAAGACACTAATATTTGATGCATTCTTTCTGAGAGAGCTGGCTATCTTACCTCTAGGGCACCACTCCTACCTTCAACCTCATTTCTCTTAGACATAAAGTGTGGTTGCAGTGCTACTGTATATGGTGACAGATGTACAAGAACAGATCAGTTTAAAAAATCAAAAATAGATCCATCCCAATCAGTAAGCTATCACTGAGCTATCACTAAAAAAAGATCTATGTCTCACAGGCAAGTAATCAATGAATGACATTTGCAGCATTATTGAACGTCTCTTCAGAACTTCCCAACAATTGTTATTCAGGTACAAGCTTTTAGAGCTGTAATTTACCACAGAAAAACAAACCTTGTACTTTAACAGCATTATTTGTTTCTCTGTATTCCAGAATTTTTATCCCTACAAAGTAGCCAGTTTATTCCTTAATACATCAGACCTCTGTTTCAAGTTACTTGTATAAATCTTTCTACCTGGTAGACTCTCCTCTCAGCTGTCAGCTGAAAAATGTTGATGTCTGCTTGCTGACAATCAGGTGCCTCTGCTACTGTCACTCTCATACCGTCATTCTGGTCTGACCATTTCTGATGAGTACACCATACAACAAGTAAGAACTGCTGTTTTCCACAGTATTAATTTGCTTCTTTAAATCTCACTGATACCAAGACATGTTATGATGGGGAAAGAAAAAGCATCCCCTTATTTTCTTTCAGAACAGTAAAAACATTCAGACATTCAAAACACAACAGAGCTCTGAATTTTCTCAAAACAAACAGATGTGCAGCTCTACTACAAAGCATGAAGAGAGGAGAAACACTGTATTGTGGGATAAATAATAGAGCAATTACAGTGGCTGAAAGGAAATTTGAAGAGCAAATAGCCAAAATGCTATTTCATTGAGCAACTGAAAATTGTTAAGAGAAATAAGGGAACCATTAGGAAGTGAGCATACTTTACCTATGAATTAAATAGTATAGTACCAACAGTTTCAGTTTAGTCAGCTAAGTCAATAGTTTAGTAATAAGGATACATGAAAAAGGTGGTGTCGAAGAATAAAGTAAAAGGTAAGAAATAGGCTCTTTGACAATTTTAAAATATATTTATGCTTGCTACATCTGTCTGGTTCACATTTGACCTTGTAACTAATGAAAAGAAGGTACTTTAAGGGAAAGAACTAAAACAACCAAAATACAATAAAACAAAGGAGAAAAATATAATGAACAACACACTTTTTTTTTTCTTAGCTATATGATAAAAATCTAAGACCCACAGTTCTGTGAAAAGAGGCATGGAGCTAACTGGATGGATCCTCTGACAGAACTGAGTCTAAAATCTGAGTCTAAAATAATGGGATCCCTTTGAAAATCTTTGTTTTATGGTAGTTTCAAAAGTGGTCTACTCCCTGTCATTGTCCCCTCAAAGGTGCAAAATATGACAAGTTCCTGTTAAAATATTTTTCTTTTTATTAAAGATATGTGTAAAGTTTTAGTGAATTCCCTTGCCTCTTAAATATCTTTCCATAACACTGTGATTTGTTCTTGAAGATCTGACTAAAAAAACCTGTTTCTTCAGCGTCCTTAAGGTTTTGCTGAGAACAAAATTGTGCAGGGTTTCTAAGGTCCTCTTTGCTCTTGATTTCACTGCTGAAGAAAGGTTTCAATTAAATTAGAAACTAACAAGTTTCATTTGTTTCTCTGTATTCCAGAATTTTTATCCCTACAAAGTAGCCAGTTTATTCCTTAATACATCAGACCTCTGTTTCAAGTTACTTGTATAAATCTTTCTACCTGGTAGACTCTCCTCTCAGCTGTCAGCTGAAAAATGTTGATGTCTGCTTGCTGACAATCAGGTGCCTCTGCTACTGTCACTCTCATACCGTCATTCTGGTCTGACCATTTCTGATGAGTACACCATACAACAAGTAAGAACTGCTGTTTTCCACAGTATTAATTTGCTTCTTTAAATCTCACTGATACCAAGACATGTTATGATGGGGAAAGAAAAAGCATCCCCTTATTTTCTTTCAGAACAGTAAAAACATTCAGACATTCAAAACACAACAGAGCTCTGAATTTTCTCAAAACAAACAGATGTGCAGCTCTACTACAAAGCATGAAGAGAGGAGAAACACTGTATTGTGGGATAAATAATAGAGCAATTACAGTGGCTGAAAGGAAATTTGAAGAGCAAATAGCCAAAATGCTATTTCATTGAGCAACTGAAAATTGTTAAGAGAAATAAGGGAACCATTAGGAAGTGAGCATACTTTACCTATGAATTAAATAGTATAGTACCAACAGTTTCAGTTTAGTCAGCTAAGTCAATAGTTTAGTAATAAGGATACATGAAAAAGGTGGTGTCGAAGAATAAAGTAAAAGGTAAGAAATAGGCTCTTTGACAATTTTAAAATATATTTATGCTTGCTACATCTGTCTGGTTCACATTTGACCTTGTAACTAATGAAAAGAAGGTACTTTAAGGGAAAGAACTAAAACAACCAAAATACAATAAAACAAAGGAGAAAAATATAATGAACAACACACTTTTTTTTTTCTTAGCTATATGATAAAAATCTAAGACCCACAGTTCTGTGAAAAGAGGCATGGAGCTAACTGGATGGATCCTCTGACAGAACTGAGTCTAAAATCTGAGTCTAAAATAATGGGATCCCTTTGAAAATCTTTGTTTTATGGTAGTTTCAAAAGTGGTCTACTCCCTGTCATTGTCCCCTCAAAGGTGCAAAATATGACAAGTTCCTGTTAAAATATTTTTCTTTTTATTAAAGATATGTGTAAAGTTTTAGTGAATTCCCTTGCCTCTTAAATATCTTTCCATAACACTGTGATTTGTTCTTGAAGATCTGACTAAAAAAACCTGTTTCTTCAGCGTCCTTAAGAGAACAAAATTGTGCAGGGTTTCTAAGGTCCTCTTTGCTCTTGATTTCACTGCTGAAGAAAGGTTTCAATTAAATTAGAAACTTAAACAAGTTTCTAAAACTTATATAAAACCCTGTCTTATGGACTTTTTTCTCTGTAAACTTTCAGTTTTCCAATTATATAGTATGTGCTCTTTAAAGCTATTCTTCCTTTCTCTTGCAAAGTTTGTTATGGAGCAATATAGCTTTGACAGCAAATCTGTCATTTTTTCATACCCATTATTCCAGAAAAATCTCAAAATACTAGACTGCTTTGGTGGTTTTGATAATGAATGAATTACTGTGAATGATTCATCTATTGTTCCAGACAAAATGGGTACTATTTTGTTAAGAATAACATAAAAGATACTTTATTCAAATCTAACTTCCCCAGCAAAGAAACTCTTCCACTTCCTCTGTGCCTGAAAATAATCAGTAATTGATGATGTCTACACAATTAATATCTCTGTGAACATCACAAACTCTCTCTTTTTAGGTACAGCTGACATTTGTGGAATGCAACCAAGTGGAATGAATCCCAACCAAGAGGAAAAGGTACAATTTTTAAACAGATAGGATCTATCTTCATCTCTGGAAGCATGACCGATGTCTCTTTGAGCTTCAGCTGATTCTGCTACTTCCTGCACAGCACAAGTTATTTTGATTTATTATCTCATAATTTTCACCAGCTCTCAACTCGATGTTATCAAGGAAATCTTACAAAACACATTTCAGCAGTGGTTCGTATGTAAGTACTTCCTATTCATCAGGAAGCATTCTGCAAGAAAAAAATCTAACATAGCATAAGTTTCCTGTATCCTCTACAACAGGATCAAAACCACTTAATATTGGGAAGTTCCTATGTTCTGAAAAGGTGAGTCCCAGAGAGGAAACCTATGCTATACCTGACCTGTGATACCTGAGTCTTGACCCCAAGCTTCAAACAACTCCCCAAGATACTGTTGTTTTCAAATGGATATATTGAATCTGAATATCTATACAAAAAATTAGATTTTCCTTTTTAATTTTCAGAATCTTCTAAGGCTGCTGAAAAACTGCTTAAAAAATGCTAAAAAGATTTTTTTATTCAATCTTTTTCTCATCTTCAGTTCTGGAAAATGCAGTGATAAATATACAGGCCTGAAGTTCTGTTTCTCACTATTTTTTCAGCTTCCAGTTTAAATCAATTTATGTTGCTAGTCTATTGAATAAAGCTTCTGGTCAATGTCTCTACACAGTTTGGTAAATGATACTCTAGAGGAGATTATAGGAGAGATATGATGTATAGTATTGTCTGGTGCAAATTGTGGGTTTTATTTAACATCTTTGTGCTTCTGCTTCTAGATGAAGGTAAGAAAGAAGGAAACAGCAGAACCCGAAGAAGGAGGGAGAGATAAAAGCTGAGATAGGAGATCAGGGAATGGCACTTGATGGGAGGAGGTGAGGCGAAGATATGGCAGAATCAACCTGCCTCACAGTAAGGTTCAGAAACACTGGGTCAGAGATATAACACTGATTCTGAGATAGTACATTATTTGGACAAAGATCTCAAATGTCTGTTCAGAATTTTGTACATGGGACTAATACAAAATAAATACTGGTAATATAATCTCTACTTTGCATGGAAAAACTACAATTACAGATTTCTTTATGGTTTAGAGGCATGACTTCTACTCAGATTTTTCTATTATTCCTGTTTCATGTCTATATTTATCTATAGTAATGTCCAATTGCAATATAAGAGTTTTGTTGCCGTTAGCATCTGTTCTACATGCTCTACTGGGAATCCTGAAGTGAAAAATTAATTAATATTTTCTCCTTTCCCACTGACTCTGTCCTCTGTAAATAAATAATGCTGGCCACTTATTAAATATTTGTTGTCTCATTATTTCTTTTACCTCACATAATTAAAAAATATCTAACTATAGTACTAATCTCATGTGAAATCCTAGCATTAGTCTTCATCTTTGCTTTTCTGTTCCATTGCCTAGTCTCAACAGTCCTTCTCTGATGTTTAAAACTTGTCTAAGCTTCATTTTTCTCACGAATTACCTATGTTTCCCCCCTGCTGTATTAATATTTGTCTTTTTAATTATTTTTCCTTATTTTCAAGTACCATTTTCAATCTCTCAAGCACATACTTACTTAGCATTGTGGCTACTTTCTTTTTTCAGCATGTTGTTTTTGCTCTTATCACTGTCTCTGAGCCTTCTTTCGTAAGTGAGTAGTTCTTCTTTCGATATTTACTGTCTTTATTTTCCCTTCTGTGTGACTATCCCCAGATTTAATGTCATATTTAAGCAGGTTAGTCTCCCGTACTTGCATCAAATGATCATTTCCTGTTTCAGCATTACTGAGGCTGATTTTTGTGTTAATTAATATTAAACTAAGAACTGTCCATTTCTGTAGTTCACAATATTTCTGATAAAATATTTAAACAATAATAATAAAAAATTTATTACATTCACAGGATCATTTTGACAGTCTTTACACTTCATATACCACAGTTTGTGCCTAACAATTTTATCTCATTACAACAATCTTGATAAAACAGAAAGGTATAGATTTTCATGCAATTTTATAGCATCACAATCTCAGGTTAACTTTTCTATCATAGAATCATAGAAAGGTTAGAGTTGGAAGGGACCTTAAAGATCACCTAGATCCAACCCCCCTGCATGGGCAGAGACACTAGATCAGGTTGTTTAGAGCTCCATCCAATCTTGCCTTGGATACTGCCAGGGATGGGGCTTCCACGACCTTCCTGTGCAATCTGTTCTAGTGTCTCACCACCCTGATAACAAAGAATTTCCTCCTAATATCTAATCCAAGTCTCTCCTCATCAAGTTTTAAACCATTGCCCCTTGTCCTCTTGGTACATGCCAGTGCAAAATGTCCTGCCCCAGCTATCTTGTAGGCTCCCTTCAGGTATTGGAAAGATGCCATAAGGTCACTTCGGAGCCTCCTTTGCTCCAGGCTGAACAACTCCAACTTCCTCAGCCTATCTTCATAGGGGAGGTGCTCTAGTCCTCTGATCATTTTCTGGCCGTCCTCTGGACTTGCTCAAGGAGCTCTATGTCTTTTTTATGTTGGGGACTCCAGAATTGGACACAATATTCCAGGTGGGGTCTCACAAGAGCAGACTAGAGGAGGATAATCACTTCCCTTGCCCAGCTGGCAAAATTTCTTTCGATTCAGCCCAGGATACAGTTGGTTTTCTGGGCTGCAAGCACACATTGCCAGCTCACATTGAGCTTCTCATCCACACCATCACCCCCAAGTCCTTCTCTGCAGGGCTGCCCTCAATCCCTTTCCTCCCAACCTGTATTAATACATGGGATTGCCTCAACACGGATGCAGACCCTTGCACTTGGCCTTGTTGAACTTCATGCAGTTAGCATAAGCCCAGTTTTTGAGCCTTTCAAGGTCCCTCTGGATGGCATCCCTTCCCTCCAGTGTGTTGACTTCACCACACAGTTTGGTGTCATCAGCAAACTTGCTGAGGCTGCACTTTATCCCACTGTCCATGTTGGCAACAAAGATGTTAAACAGTACTGGTCCGAGTACGGACCCTTGAGGAACACCACTCATCACGTCTCCATTTGGATGTCGAGACTTTAATCACAAACCTTTGGGTGCGACCATCCAGCCACTCTCTTATTCAACAAATGGTCCGTCCTTCAAAACCTTAACGTTCCAGTTTTGAGACCAGGATGTCATGCAGGACAATGTCGAATGCTTTGCACAGGTGCAGGCAGATGATGTCTGTTGCTCTGCCATTGTCCACCAAGGCTGTAACCCTTTGTAAAAGGCCACCAAATTAGTCAGACAGGACTTGCCCTTGGTAAAGCCATGTTGGCTGTCACAAATCACCCCTTGGCCTTAGAAGAGCCTCCAGGAGGATCTGCTCCATGATTTTGCCAGGCACAGAGGTGAGACTAACTGGCCTGTAGTTTCCTGGGTCTTCTTTGTGTGTCACAAGTGCATCCTTCCTGAAATCCAAGCTACAAACCAACAGGTCAGGTACAGGGATGAAACTATGATGGTCTTTTCTGCAGTCACCTAAAGAGTCAGCACAAACAGCAAGAATCAAACTGCTTTCTTCAGCTGCACTTTGTCATATATGGAGGCTAAAGTAACAGCCAGAGCTGGAGCCTCCATGCCTAGAAGACCCTTATCCTTTTGGTGTCACAGATGGTTCACAGAAAGCCACAGCATTACCTTCCAGTTCCATTAACTGGTCATGAGATGTCTTGAAACAGCTCTGATACACAAAGTACAGTTTTATTAGTCATAAAGTACCTTGCTAACACCCCAAAGCAGTACTCTAAATTTGCACAACCTGCACTGGCACCTTCTCTTATTTAGTCATCACTTCTCACTCCTGATGAGCTGAAATTTCAGATTAGATTATAACAATAGTTTTGTAAGATATCCTCTCTGTAAAAATATTTGATTCTGAAGCCATTGAAGTGATGAGAAATTTGATGGACAATCAAAAAATCTACAAGCACTAACTGAACAGAAATCCAAAGAAGGCTTAACTAGCTGACCCCTTTATAAAGTCAAGGCACATACAAACTTTGTGAGGGCTTTGTAGGACATACCAGGAGGTTTTGCTCTATTTAGTCCTTGGAGTGTCTATGGGCAGAAGGATGAGGAGGACTCTTTTTGCCTCACAAGAAAAAATTATTTTCTATAACTACAAAGGAGAATGAGGCAGCCAGGAAATAGAGAGTTTCCACATATTTTCAAATCTGGGTTTCATCATATTATTAAGGAGTAACAGACTGACGCCACATATTCCATTCTGCCACACATTTTTCTCTTCCAGAGTTTACCTGTGCTCATTTTTACAGTTGCTGCTTTTAAACTGTAATGCCTCTTTCACATTCCCATTAGTTCTTCCAAGGTTTCATGCCACTATTTACAATTTCTTGCTTAACATATCTGAGGTTTAAGCTATAAAAGTCTCCAGGCAAAGGCAGTGCTGAGCAGGCTGCATAACAATGAGTTTCAACTGTTCTTGAATAAAAATAAATCATGACAATTAGGGGGAAGAGCAATGTGGCAAAGCTTCTTGCAGTTCAGTAGCAGGGGTATGCCAGATACTGTAGCTCTTCTGCTGCAAAATTCCTGATTAGTTTGTTTTCTCCCATAGAATATTTGTTTGGGCTGTGTCCTCCCTGATTAGAATACAAAATTTTCCTTTTCAGTACACTTCTCAAAGGAGCTGTTAGGTCATTTCACTACATACCTTTTGAGTTCCTGGGGAAAGGGGACTGGATTTAAGCTTTTTTGATTTCTTAAAAAAACTTTGACGGGATTCTAGCCACTGCTGCTGAAATGGTATTTGTAAATCTCTGTTACAAGCCCTGCTGGAGCATTCAAGGTTATGCTAATGTCAGTCCATGGCTCTGCTGGTGTGACGAGCCAGGCTGTAAAAGTCGAGTATTAGCTAAGGTCTAAAATGCAAATATTTATGTGAAGTTTTTCAGTTGCCAAGTAATAGGTACCATACAACTACAAGTCTTTGAAAGGTGGTTATATGACTGAGAAAATAACTTTCTGAAAGTATCATCTCTACATATACATCCAGAACCCTAATTAACCCATGTGAGAATGGAGTGGTCCAAGCAAGCTCTTCATGACTTCTCAAGTATTTATACACATAAAGAGCCACACTCCCTCACCGTTACAATGCTGAAAACATTCCAATAAATTTATGGATGTACTTGGTTTCAGTGTTTTATGACTTGCTCTTGCTCTGATTAGTGAAAATCCTTTGCACTAAAAAAGCAAGGAGCAGCAAGAAAGAGTGATGTATATTCTTTGAGACATCAGGCAACTGATTCCATACAAGAAATAAAGACAGATATTTTGTTTCTTCATATTTCTACATACATACAGACAGACACGTAAGCAATAAAGACATCTGGGGAGATTATTTCTCCTCAGTTGGCTTTTTCTCCTATCTGTTATGAGCCTATTTGAAATGTCACTAACGTTGATAGAAGGGCTCCTGCTGTCTTCAGTGAATACTGAGTCAAGCCCAGAATTACCTGCACAAACATCATTAGCTTAAACAGCTCACAGAATAGCAGCACTGGAGCCCCAAACCACAGGCTGCTTTAACTCATTTGCTCAACCAGTATCTACTCCTCTTTGACTTTATCAGGTGCACATTTAAGAAATATTTCTTTGAGAACTCTGTGCTAAATGTGAAACATTGACATACCTAGAGGCTCACAAAAAATCAGTCTAATAACCTGGCATTTTTATTATGTCACTTGTTTGTTGTTTTTTTCCCCCAAGGCAGAGCAGTGCAAATCACTGAACACTCCACCTTTGCAAAGCAGCATAGTGACCCATCACTTTAAAGAGAAATCTGAAAGTTTCATTGCAGTCTTTGTATTGGTACATAAAATATGTTAAATGAGAAGAGGTCAAGTAAAACAAAACCAACAGTATCTGACTACCATTTCACACTCCAGTGCAATTGTAAATGATGGGTATGTGCAGTGCAGAAGTATATACAGTCTCTGACCTTTGCTCTTACGGCCATAAACCTTTGCTAGTTATAATGACAAATGCCTCAGAAACTGTTCCATTTGCAACAAACACTAGCAACAAGGTGATTGGAGCGATCCCTTATTTATACCTCTTACAGATTTTCTTCAGATTGCAATGGCGTGATTAGAAAGATGTCCTACCAGCAACAGGCAAGCGGGCTGGTTGACAAAAATAAAAGCAACTTAGTCACTGAGTTAGAACTATGAGCTGATGAAATACTGCAAAGACCAATGTCATTTCAGCATTTGCAGGGAGAGTGAGAGAAAATGTTTCAGTTCACCCTCTGTTTAAAACAGCAACATTGTATCATCAGCTTTGCAGAAGGCAATTTTTTTCTCTGTTGCATAGTCTGCATTAAAATCTATCGGACCAACTCTCAGTAAAGCAAGTATCAAGTGAAGTCACTGGAGTGTCACCTTGCAGGAATACATACAGATCCATATTTCAATATTTCTCTTTGTAACTCTTGCAGCAACAAAATCACTTTCCCTCTGAAATGTACTCATTCTCTTTTTAAGCACAAAGGCTTGCCAAGTGTAAATGGGGAAGGGGCTACTTCAGCCCATATAACTCATATAGCTCTGAGCCTGTATGTTCTTTTTCTCACAGTTATCCATGGTTCTACTGATCCTAACAAAATTGGACCTGGCTAGACTAGTTATGCTTGCTATAATATTATCTGTATTACACCAAAAGTGCAATTAAAACACACACACACACACCCTACAATAACAAAAAGGGAAGTAATCTACTCACATATGTTGCACTGTTGTAGCTAAGGTTATGTTATACTCATTTTTAGTTACCCAAAAGAGACGTATTGACTGCCTAACAGTACTAACAAATCTTGACTTACGTTATGCTTTGTAATGATTCACTGTATTCCATCATAAAGCTTACAATATATCAGGAGTAGATGAAAGTAGACTTAGAATCTTTTTTCAGCTTGAAACTCTTTTAAGTGCTTAAGCTGTATCAACAAATAAAAAATAAAAAATAAAAAATAAATAATCCAAATTTAAACTTTTTAACAGGAAAGAATTATACTTGCAAAGCTCTTTGGAAATAAGCTGGGGCCTATGTAAGATAGTGATTAATTAAGTTGGCTACTAATATCAAGAACACACTTCCTATTCCCGGAAATTCAAATGTGGTCATGGCTGAAAGTCTGTATTCTCTATTTGCTATCAGTCAAACTCCAATTGGTCTCACTGTAACAACTCTCCTGAGAAGTCTGGACAGGGAATCCCTGGTAACAAATTTCTTATTTCTACCTTCAGAGCTAAATTAGTAGCTTGGTTAGAAGTAATAGTTGAAGTTTGCTACCCCTTCTGGAACGATGAGCTCCTCTGTGGTTTCTAGAGAGGGATGTGACAGCTAGGATTTATATTACTTTAATGGATTTCTACTTGTATCTTGATCATTCAGAAGGATTCCCCTCCTTAATCACCCAGGCTGTTTCATTTTTTACATCTTCTCCCTTTGTACTCTTTTTATTAGGGCTGATTTTCCCAGAAAAAGGTATGAGGAAGGGAATTCCTGCATCAGTCATTTTTTAAGGTGACCTCATGCCCTAACATCTCACAAAATAAAACATTAGCAAACTAAGCCAGGCTGTGACTTAGCAAAGTTCAGAGAGAATTCAGGCAGTGAAATCACAGTGATAGAGTGTCAAATATTTTCTTCTGCACTATAAAGGAAAACATTCTCTTTGAACTTAGCAAGGACTTTGTAGGACAGGAGGATTATTTGAACCAGCCCACTCAAACTATTTTGTGTGTTGGAGGAACACTGCAGGTCCCTTGGATGTAAATTGCAAATTGTTTCCCCCAGTCAGATAAAGGACAAACACAAGGTTCTCCTTGTATTTATGTGTCTAGTGGTACTTGAGTCCATGGCAAACACTTAGTCAATAAGAGCAAACATCAATAGCAATAAAAAAGGCTTGTCTTTCCTTTTCTTGCAAAGTCAATGTAATCTGTCTCATGTGATTTACTTGCCCACTTTTGTAGGTAAAATGGTCCCAGGGCTGGAACAATTCTGTTTGATAGGCACATTTTACAACTATTTAAATGGCTGCCAATAAAATAATTCATCCTCAGCCATCAGAAGTGTTGTCTTGCTAATTTTTTCTTGTTTATCACACCTGAATTATCTACGTGTAATGCCCATAGGTACTTTGTTGATATCAACTTAATTTCTACACTAAATCTGCATGACAATTTAGATGCTATTAAAACCAGCCTAGCATTGCTACATATTTCTAAGATCCACCAGCAAGAATAAACCATCTTCAAGATCCACATTATCTACAATGCTCTTTTATGTTTGCAATTTATTCATTACAAAACTTACTTTCATGATTTAGCTTTATTCACTTTAAGAAAGGATGATTGTCTGGAAACATCAGTCCATGATTAACCAAGTAGTAGATGCCATTTCCCAGCTTCCAGTTTGGCTCTAGAAGGAGAGAAACAGAAGAGAATAAAGGACAGCTAGAGCTTTTCAATTTGTTTGATTTGTCAAAAAATATGAAGGGTGTTATTCTGTGCTACCTTTGCTTGGCCCTTGTCCCTCATGGCTGCTGTACTTTCACAGATTTTAATGTCTCAAAAAGAATTCACAAAAGGGAATTCGTTATGTACAGCCTTGCAGAACTAAATGGACTTTGGTAGTATTTGTACGCCATATCCTAAGCATTAGTAAGCATTCCATCAGGCTCCTGAGTAGTTCACTGTGCTAAATTAAAAGCTGTTTGTGATATATTTTGAAAAGAAAGCATTAGAAGTCCCAGAAACAATACACCAAAGATAGAAAAGGAAGACAAGAAGACCAGTGAAAGCAATAAAGCCTTAAAAGAGGCAGCAATATAGGAAGAACAGAGGGAAAAAAAGGATGTAGGCAGAACTCAAAAATAGGTATGTAAAAGACTCACAAGTATGAATAAGATGACTCACAAACTAACAATGTGATAGATATGTCTATTATATTAATTGTATTGAATTTTGGATGTGTGTGGAGATATAGACACAAATTTTTAAGGTGCATATAGCAATAATGCCATAGCAAAATCTTGTTTCAAAATATTTTTAATAACTTGTTACATTGCATAACATGTTACTTTTTAAAGTAAAGAGCTGAAGGTAAAGCTCACAATGTCTATGCTAATCTACCTTTCTTGTTTCATAACAAAGAGGTCATGTTTGTCACATGCAGTCTGACCTCAATGGAAATTTTTCACTTCCATCATCTTTACTAGTACAATTGTTCAAGGCTACTCCAAGGACTGCCTTTCTCTTTTCAAATGACTGTCAGTATGATTTTTTTTAAAGATATCTCACATCCTTTATTATACACAGGAATCTGGCCAAGGCAGGAATTTTATTCAATCTATGTAATTTTGATGTTTAATTTCCTGCAATGGATCTTAAATAGTTGCATCTGTTTTGTTTATAGAACTGGGTTAGGGTTAGGGTTAGGGTTAGCCAAAAGTATGGCTTATGATTTCTTAGCCTGTCCCAACTACAAAATAAAATTACTTCACTTAAGGTATTGTGACAATGATTGTTCAGTACCCTGCCCAGAATAATAAGATGGGATGTGGCATTTATTTTACAGTGAGAGAAATAAAAGACAGTAAAGTTACTAATATAACACACAGAGATAATATCAAGTCATTAATAGGTTGCAGTAAATCCTAGTATCAATCAAAAATTAGTCTCCTAATACATTTGTGGGCTTTTTGCCAGACACCGTAAACTCACTGTACCAATATAGTTAATTGATATTCCTTTCCAACATCAATAGATGTTGTGTAAGTTTGACAGTGTCCCAAAAAGAACTCTGAAGTGTCTCAGAGAGCATGACTAAGCCTTGAACTTCAGAGAATGACACATTAGCACAAGAAGCTCAACCCTAGTAACCAGGCTTACAACATTTTACTGGTTAAAGATTATTCTTCACAATGAAAAGGATTAGAGCTTCTCGGTTAAAGCAAAAGCTGACACAGTGCTTTAGAGTTAGATATCCCCAAGGAGAGAGGAACAACTGTACCAGCCAATTGCACAGCCCAAATAAGCTGAGTTTGTTGATGTAGACTGCACCTGCACTCATATATTGTGAAAAAAATAGGACTTTAGTCCCTGCCTACAGAAGAAAAAAAGGCTTTGTCAAAAAGGTCCTGGCTTATTCATGCATTTAGTTAAGGCTACACCTATTCATTTAAACCTGTATAAGTACTCCACTTCAATACTCTACAAATTCTGGGCCCATCTGTCTTCTAACCAGATTATTTTTACAGGTTCTAATTATAAAAGTATACTTGTGTCCAGATAACACAATAACAGCAATATAACAACGAGGCCAAAACCAGTAGTACACTACCTTTGAAACATGTCACATACAGAGCAGGTCCCAGAAATATACTGTGCTGTCAAAATTACAATTGTAGTTACGCTTTTACTGACAGTAAGCTGCAGCCTTTAATAATCACGTGATACTGTTTGCTGATTTATCTGTGACAGATTGAATGTGTTGGCAGACATAATTTTCATCATTTTCATGCCAGCTTTGCATGTCAAATCTGGAAAGTAGTCAAAGGCAGTTTATTGTTGCAAATGAGCTGTTGTTTAGACTATACACTGTATACTAAAAATGCACAGGCTGGTAGACATTTTCAAAATATACACACAAAGGATGTGATTGGAAAGTGCATTCTGACAGAGTTCAGTGTGTTTTCTTCTACTTTTTTTGCTGAACTACTTCATAGTCTAATATAAATTGAAATGTCAATACCACATATAACATTTACCTTTGGTCTAGCAGGGGATCAAGAAAAAAATAATAAATGGATTTTCTCCCAGTTCAGCCAGACTCTATGCAACCAAGGTTTTTTAAGTATTTTTTAATAAATTTTAGAAAAATTCAGATTTTACTTATTGTTTGCAAGTTCTCTTTCTAGAATCTTTGCCACCATCACCTGAGTCAAAAATCAATAGCTGCAGAGACATTGACATTGCAGTATTTCTAGAAGCATCTGTAACATATTACCTCACCAATGAGGAAAGGCTGACACAGCTGGGACTGTTCAGCTTGAAAAACAGAAAGCTTGGGGGCATTTGATCAAGGTGCACAAATATAAAAAGGGATAGGTTGAAGAGAATGGAGCCAGGCTCTTCTGAGTGGTGCTCAGTAACAGGACTGAAATACAGGAGGTTCCTTGTGAACATCAGGGACCACTTTTTCATTGTGAGCACAAATGAGCTCTTGCACAGCTTGCCCCCAGAAGTTGTGAAGCCATTCACGTCAGACATACTCAAAAGCCACCACTGACAGCCAGGTCTTGGTGGCCTTGCTTGAGAAGGAGGTTCCTTCCCACCTCAACCACTTCTGTGGACCTGTGATTCTATGAAATTTGTCAAGATGGGCTGGTTTTCATGAGACATCCAAACCAACACGACAAACCTGCTATGTTTTATAGAACCTTTACTTACAGACCTAAATATCCTTGTTTGTGTGTGTGAAAAGAAATAAGAGAAAAAAAGAAAAGAAAAAGATAAACTCACTGTTTTTTAAGTCATAGTCGGAAAAATATTCTAGTATGTCAAAGAGCAACTCCAGGAATTAGAATAATGCAATCTTTTTAAAATATTATTAAACAGTTTTCAGCACTCAGAATTTTTTTCCTGGCTACTAGCAATAAGCAGACTGATACTAGAATGACATTTTATGACTTTCAAGCATGAAGTAAAGTTGCACTTAAGAGAGAATGAACAGCAGTAGAAAAGAAAATGCAAGCGTTAAAATTGCCTACTCTTCAGTGATTCCAACTTCTAGATACCTTCATTGAAAATGCATTTAAGAATTCATGCATCTGAAACACTTTTTTTTTTTTTTAATTAACAGGTTATGACTTCGTCATTATAGTATCCTGCTAATGATGGAGAATATGTCCTCCATTTATCCATATCCCTTTGTTAATAATACTTTTAAAGTACTACATTTCAAGAGTTCTAATGACCAGTGAGATAAAGTACTTAATTATTTAATTTACTTACTTAAATGGAGGCTATATATGTCCCAAGAAAGGCAAGTGTCTAAATGAAATCTGGTAGCTGCAAGATGACATTGGACACACCATCCGTTTACACTGAACAGTATCTCTTCTCAGTATGTTTGGAGAATTTATTCTACAGATATGGGCAAACTAAACATGTAAGGATGGTTTCAGAGTGTGTCCCACAGGCCTAAGTTGATAAATAGTGAATTATATTACCTGGTAATATTTCATTCCTGAGCTAAACTGTCTGTAATCTTCTCCTGGTAACTGTGGAGGTGTTACACTCCCTGAGCAATCAGTCTGTCACTAAACCCTCTGAACTCACATTTTTCTGACAAAAGGCAAGCAAATCTGTGTGAGTAAAAGCACACATCCCCACCTCTGTCAAGTAAGACTACAAAGCACTTTTGTGGGTCCACAGGAGTTTCCAGGAGATTTAAATTTTACAACCAAGTAGGAGGTATGGATTGGGATTTGGATTAGATTGCAGGAAGCAGTGGAACAAGCAAGAAGCAAATAGCTTTTAGATGTGTAACAGCATTCCAGAAGTATACAGTAGCAAGGCTATGGTGTGTATTAGGCTATCCTATGAATAAAAATTATATCCTTTAAAGATATATTTGCAATAGAGTATTCTACTAAATCACTTTTAATTTTGTTAATATCTGTAGTCATGACTATAGTGTGTTTTTCTTATTATTCATTGGTCTTTTTTTTTTTTTATTCTTTCTCCTATTTTAATCCAATATAACTTGCTATAGATAGAGTAAATAGAGCTAATAGTGTCCAGTCTGGAATCAGAGCAGATTTTCAAACCAGATATATGCTGACATAGCTTTGAGAATTGGCAAGTGAAGTTACTGTCAGTGAGCAGTGCCCTCTAGTGATCAGCTCCGTGAAATGGTAGAAATAGTGTGCTGCTTTTTCATACTTGACATTCCTGACATTTAGCAAAATAGGGGGAAAGAGAAGAGAGAGTGATGCTGGCAATGTTGATTTACAAGAGTCAGTAATTCTGCTTTTAGACATCACATCATTCCATTCCCAAGCATGTGGGAAAAAAAGCAGATAGACCGTGTACCGGGAAACAGTACCAGCAAAACACCTCTGGTAACATCAGCACCTATAATCATAGAATCCTAGAAGCACTTAGGTTGGAAAAAACCTTTAAGATAATCGAGTTCAACCTGTTTTTCCCATCCTTAAAGCAGCATTAGTACTAGAAGGAAACACTGGAAACATAAAGCCTAATGCTTATTAATATCAGGTCTGTCTACAATATTTATTTATCTATTGTCTACAATAATCTACAGTTGCCTGCCAAAATGTTGCTTTGTTATGTCCTAATAATCTTTCTTCTTCATATATTTTATTAACAGCCACATCTCGGTGACAGAAACATTCTCAATTTTCAAGTTTGTTGTAAGAAAAAGGTTTTTGCTAAGAAATAATACAAGAGACATGCTCTTCTCAGGGGAAGTTAGCAGGAAAAATCTTCATTTGGCTTTTGCAGTTCCTCAATGAGTTCTTTGGCCTTACTTTGTTCAACAGAGAAAACAGATTCAGTAACAGCTTGGGATAATTATTCAAATTGATGAACTAGCTCCACAACTTTAAAAATGTATAATTACACCAAAAAAAACCATTTATTTCAAACTGGTTATATCCATTTCAATCAAATTCTGATTAGGCTCTTCTTGCACAGCAGCTGCATACTCCCTGACCAATAAGGTGAAGGTGTACTCAGGACAGACCACATCCTCAGCTGTAGAAGGACATCTTGAAACCAGTGTCAACTAGGAACTTCTTTTAAAAAGATCAAATAAAAAATACAAGACTACTCCAGTTTTCAAGACTAACCATGCTATTCCTTCTTTTCTGGTGAGAGGAGCTTATTTCTGGTCCATATGTATTTAGATCTATATTCTTCAGTGACATCAGTGATGAACTGTGAAGTGAATTCAGATCCAATAACCACACTGTTGCTGTCTGCCTCAATGCTGATATGAGCAAAACAGCAAATAAATGGAAAATATTCTCATATTTTCAAAGGGAGTCAGATCTCTATGCCATGGGAAGAAAAAGAAAGCCCAGATTAAACCATTCAAAAACAAACAAACAAACAAAAAACAACACCAAAACAAAACAAAAAAACCTACCTGAAGACCCTGCCTGAAAATCTTCCCTGAGTCCTCTTTCTGTGTGTTTTACACTGTTTCTCCTATTATGTCTACTTTTACTACACATACTTTGGCCTTAAATATTAGTGTAGAGCAAGACAGGAATATAAAACAGGTACTAATTTTAGGAGAGAGAAAGGTAATAAAGCCATCTAGGACATCTCAGTGTCATGCATGGCCTCTTTTGAAAAGCCCTGCTTTTAAAAAAAAACAAACAAAACATAGGCCATATTTGTCACCCTACTGCAATGGTGGGATCCACAAACACTAGTAGAATTCAGGTACTTGTTTGTCCCCACTAAGACAGGCAGTTTTGTTATGTGAGTGAGGAGAAACCCATAACTTTTGCCCATTGCTACATCTACAGAGGTCACCAGCCCTTCTCAACTAGCATTGGTCTGAAGGCAGTTAATCCATGCAGAGTATAAGCTAGGCTAACCACAATCTTACTAGAGGCTGTGTGGAATGAAATACCACACCATCTTACTAGAGGCTGTGTGGAATGAAATACCAGTAACACCAAAATCAGACACAATTCACAGTTGCTTCCAATACTTAAGTTTTATAGAACAGATAAAATGGCTGTTAGGAAGAGTAGATTTCTCTATCGTTCCTCACTTTGGTGGTCACATTTATTACACACATAAACCAGTGCAGTATCCTCAAAAACCAAAAATTCTACACAGTGTTGTGGTGTATCAACTATTTAATAATCTAGAGTATGAGTATATATGAAGGCTTTTAATAAGGACAAATTTATGAAACTTAATATTTACACTGTCATTATAGCATGAAGAGGAAATCTCACAGTTATAATTGCTTAGACATAATAGAAAGCACATCTAACTAGTCTATCTGGATAATATGTTTATCCTTTCAAAATATGCATGTCAGATTCTGCAAATATTTTACAACATTATTTTTTAGTATGACATATATTTTTAAAGATAAAAGTAACACATTAAATGAATAATCAAACTTGTGAAATCCATTATACCATAATTCCCATAACTGAAGAAGCTTCCTGAAATCACTCTATGTACTTAACTTTCTAGAATATATTCTTAGGTTTATTTAAATTTAATGATGAGGTGTCTAGCTCTTCAAATATGACTCATAATTATGGTACACATTGCATCATTCTTGCTTATTCATGCATCTTTTCCAGTCATCTTAAAAATTTCATATTTAAGCTGACTGTAAATACAAGTCCAGCCTTCTTACGGCTATTATGAGTAAGTACTTGCAATCTTTGTTGTGTGATTTTCTCTTTTACTACTGCTTTCTCGAGGAAGATACTTAAGAGGAAGTTCCTCTTGCAGTTTCCTCTGGAGACTTCTGTAGCAAAATAGGGTGAGTTTATTCACCAAATGACAAAAAAAAAACTAATACATTCCACAATGTGACAAACATACTAAACTTTAACAATATTCAACTTATAACAGATCAGATGCCAAACCCAAGGTCCACAACACAGTGGTTAAAAGTGCAAAAAACTTTCAAAAAACTATGAAAGGCATCTCCACATTCCCATAACCACTAGAAATATTGTCAATGCATTCTGTATTTTACATACATGTTCACAATGACCATATAGAAACGCATGTCTTTTCATTGACATTTTCAAAACTGGTCTTCACACCAGTGATACGTGCTCTAGCAAAAAAAGGAGACTGCTGCAAAACGACATTTCTACACCCCCAATGGGTCGTGCTGATGAAGATGATCAAGCATGGGCCTTACAGATAACTTCTGTCTGAGGAAGGTAATACTGGTGATAAGTTTACTGGAATTACCTGGTGTTACTTCCTGATAAGAACTGTCTTATTCTCTTTGTTAGTAAATGGACTGCATCCTGGTTTGAACCAGGATGAAGCCTTTCCTTTTACTTCAGTAAAAGCTTCAGTAAGCTTCCTTTCACTATTAGCAGAGTGTTCCAGCTAAGAATGATAACAAATGGTGGAATGTTTTTCTAACTGCTGGGTCTTCCAGGTCACATGTTTACTCTGCCAGCTCAGACACTACAGGGAGATCTATGACCCACCCCCCACCCCATCTTGTAGGAAGCTGAATTAGACATCAAAATTGGACAGAGATATTCCATTTCATCTATGTAAGCTCAGAGGAAGCTCAGAGATCACAGAAGACAACTTCCTTCCTGCCTGCCTCTTCTCCCCTTCTCTTCCATCTATGGCCGGCATCTGGGGAGAACTCCGTCCATCCATCACTGTTGACCCCCGAGCTCAAGCTCTCCTGACCCTCATCCCTCTGTGCTTTCTCCAGCAGCAGATCTGGGATTTTTCAGGACTGTTCACAGCTAAGGAGAGTGCTGTGGGAGTTGCTGGGGGTGGGGGGAGGCAATAGGGGTTTGCACACAACCTGAACTTATTTGTATATAATTGTATATATTTCTTTTATCACTGGTGTTTAATTAAAGCTGTGTAGTTTAGTTTTCAATCCAGAGCATCTCTCTCCTAATTCTGTCTCTCCTTTTCTACCTGGGTCTGAGGAGGAGGGGATCAAGAACGCTGAGTCAAACAGTGACAGACAGCCTGAAAAGGAGTTGCTTATATTAATTGCAAGTTTCACACTGAAAACATATGTAATGGAGCTCTGAGGCTGTGTGGAAGAACTCATAAGATTCTTCATAAGACAATTTATGGAGTTTCAGTCCCTCGTGAAAACTCACATCCTGTGTAGCTGAGCCAGCTGAAGTGAATGGGTTCTTACATGCCCTCGTGTGGGCCCAATTTGTATTTAAACATCTGGTGATAAGATGATGATTTTTGTTTATTTCTGCTTTATGTTACAGCAAAACAGAGTAAAAGAACTCTTTCAAATTTTTTTCATTGTAATGCCAAACAATTTCAGGATCTGACAGGCAATTATTTTTAGGAGAAAAAAATAAAGAAGAATATGTCATACATTCCTATACATCTTTCAGGACATTAGAATGCAATATATTATTTGACTCAAAATCTTGCTCTGACTAAACCATATTTTATTCCCCATACTGTTTGAACTCCTGCACAAGTGGCTACTTGGCACACATGACCTCTCAAGCCTGAACAGAAATTCAGTCTCAGATACGAAAAGTCTTTTGGAAGAAATGTTTAACAACCTGGCAATATATCAAAGGTGAAAAAAAATCTTTGAATAATTCAGTATATTTGAAGAGAAAATATAATCAAAACCTAATAATCAGATCTGAAAATCATGTGTATCTGCACAGCTGCATAGGCATACAATGGATTTTAGAGGTCTAGTTCATGAGCTAGAATCCTGATCTTGTTCTAAATACTGTCCTTTCCAAGCAAATAGACCATATTTTTTATTTTACCCATCACAGAAAACAGTCAAGATAGATAAAAGTGGAGAAATTGTATATCAGAAGACTGTACAGAATAGACATCTCATTTAGTGTGACTGTAATTTCTCTGGGCTGAAGTACACAACTGTATGCTCTTTGTGAGACTGTTAATAAAAACAGATATTCTATCATTAGTAAAACCAAGAGTCTCTAAACCTGTGTGAACAGGCCAGACCAAGGTACCCTAAAAATGAGACAGAATTACCGTTCTAATAGTGTTGAGCATGGTGACCTCTGCAGTGCCACTAAGCAGTCCGAAGCAAAATGCATCATCTGCCACTTCTTTTTTTCTTATTGTTTCCAAAAGCCAATGGAAATGTAACGAAAAATATTAATTGTCTAAACTGAAAAGAGTTTAAAGTAACAAAAAAAGTGCAGCCTGAGGCTGCACTGTGTGTGGAGAGGAAGTGACAGGTGATACATAAGTATTCAGGCTTGGGCAGCTTCCCATCAATAAGTTGTCACTTAGCCATGAATGTTACATTAGTACAGCATCTTCAGACATCTCTAGCTTGTACAAACAGAAGAGACAATGCAAAATAAATTTACAGATTATGTCTTGTTAGTTACAGTTACATACCTGAATCCCAGTGATGATCCCAGCAGGATCACTTCTGCATGCAGTTTGGTGAAACCAGTATCACACAGTCAGGGCTCAAGTGCTTTCTTCTCCATCTCTTCATACTTGGAATGTTACTTCAGAAAGCTTTGTTCAAAGGGATTACTTTTTTTTTTTCTTTTTTTTCCCTTAACTAAAAAAAATAAATAACACAACAAAAGATTAAAGAGAATCACAGTATAAGAGAGAAAAAGAATTATGGTCAATTCAAAATCACTCATCTTAAGGCACTTGATAATTTTCCTTTAAAATGCTTTTTTCCTATCAAAGAAAAATTTCTGAGCAATCTCATTCTGTAAAGGAGTTGTAATTTTGATCAATTGCAGTTGGTACTTGGTATCAGTACAGTTGTACTGGATAAATTCCTAGAGATATGTGACTTATCAAACAAAAATACAGCAAATAATACTATTTGCTTTCTGCTTCCTTTTTCCTCAGCTGTGAAAATTACATTTTCTTGGGACATTATTGGTCAAATTCTGAAGTCAACATGATTTCCAAGGTACTAAGTATAATTCCATCCAGTGGGTTTCCCCATAGGATAGTCAGATGGCTGCTGTACTATATCTTTAGAAATTACTAAAAATGTGTGGGAGAAAAGATAAAATTAAATAGACTAGATCATTTGACAAGATATTTGTTCTCTGTAACAAAGACGTATGTGACTACGCACTGTTACATTTCAAAGATGCGTCAGTCAGAAGTTGCAGAAATACTATTGCTGATAGAGCGATAGTAAGTACTTTAGTACCTGTACTTCAGGTACTTCACAGCATACTACTCTACTGACTGGGTCACAGTCCATGTACACATTCATAAGAAGAAAGACTTCTTAGTTCTGACAACTGTTTTGATACACCTTTTTTCATTATAAAGGGGAAAAAATGTTTCCATCATTCCAATTAAGAGAAGTGTCTCAGTTTAGACACTGGATCCAGTAGTAGTTAGGTTCATTCAAATGTCATTTTA
>NW_009952896.1:2902804-2925390 GCF_000747805.2 Chaetura pelagica | reverse complement strand
TTTTTTCAGGAAAGAAACATTATTCCTTCCTGTTCTAAAAGTAGCTCCTTTCAGCATCTTCAGAAGCTACCTGGGGAGAAAATAATACAAAATATTTTTTTCCTTCACAGCTTGCTTATTTATTTTAGGTGTGATACTGAAGTGTTGTTTACGACTGTGACTTATTTCAATGCATAGTGTTCCATACCACCACTGCTATTTTAATTATATCTCACTGGCTGCTGATTCAGACTTTCACACTAATGATTCAGACATTCATTTGAACATCCTTTAGGAAGCAGGAAATCACAAGTGAGCACAGTTGTACAGAATAGGGTTACAAAGACATGAATCAGAGATGCATGGAAAGGTGGGTTACTGCCTGTCAAACTCACAGCAGTGTATAATGGAACATAGACAGTGGTTTTTTAACTAATTTTAAGCATTAACGCTAATGTCTTTTTCATAATACATTTTATCAGAAATTTCAGAATGTGATGCTGCTGTATTGATTGCATTTTAATCACTAAAGCCAAATGCTATTCTTTGCAAGAAAAGCAATGACTACAACACCACTAGTGAGCCAGTTTCAACCAACTGATGTGTCCTGGTTTGAGCCAGGATGAAGCCAATTTTTCTTTTTACTGATTTTTTTTTTTCCTTCAGTAAGCTTTGTTTTAACTAGCAACAGTGTGTTGCACTGAGGGAGCAAATTTTAGTGTTCATTGAACATAATTTCACTAGTTATTTTCAGCCATTCACTCAACACTCACTATGATACTAATTCTGAATTCTTTGTAATTTTGACTCCTGATGTGTAAGTCAAATATTCACTGAGGTTCTTGTTGTTTATTTGACTTTGATATTTGAAACAGTGTTCATAATAATAAGCTCAATCTTCCAAATTCTTCTGCCCAGGGAGCTGGTTAAGTCACCATCCCTGGGTGTGTTTAAGGGTCATCTGGATGTGATGTTGGTGGCTATGGTTTAGGGGAGAACTTTGTAGAGTAGGGATGATGGTTGGACTTGGTGATCCCAAGGGTCTTTTCCAACTTGAATGGTTCTATGATTCTATTATTCTATTTCTTTCTGGCAGTTAGAATTATATTTACATAATTCATAACACTATATCACAGGTTGTTTTATGCTCTCAAATACTGGCTTTGTAGGTATCTTACAATACAGTCTGAAATCGGCTACAAGGATACTGATTGCCTGCTTTGTAAGAATATAACACTGATACATCATTGTATTGCAATTTTAATTGGTCTTATTAAGCCATATAAATGTTTTCTCTCATGTAAATTATTGACATATTTAAATCTCTAGTGACATATTTTGCCTACTTTAGACAAGGCCTCAGAGGTTGGTAATCAATCTGGGTTCAGAGCAGTCACTCCTGGGCAAGCTGTAGGAACCCTGCCATGAATGTAAAGGCTCACAGCAGCACTCAAAATGCAGTTGCTTTCCCATAGCATCTCTGCAGGTTATCTGTCTTGTGGCTAACAGAACATGGCTGCACAATTTGAAAGCATGCAATTTTGCAATAGTTACAAAACAAAGTTTAGCTAAGGAGGGAGAAAAAGACTAATAAAGCTATCTAGGGTTTAGAAAATTCATTTTTATGTGACTATTTCCTCACTGAAATTTTATGCCATTTAGAAGTCTTACTGACCCTGAAAAGAGTTTGCTATTTAGAGTTTACTTTAAAGAGTTCACTAACACTTTGGATCCAGACTACTGATTAGCAAGTACTAAGCTATGTATGTACTTTACCACTTGGTTAGCAAAGATTTTTACACTGCCACTACAAACACACAGGAAGGTTTATGCTGCTAATTTTTATCTGAAGGGCAGATGTATATCCTGACATCTTTAAAAAATGGATCAAATTTGTTTCTCTCGAATCCTGAAACTTCTTATCTCTATATTCAATATGTATCCCCAGGAGCTTGGTTAGACATATACCACCAGTCAAATCACTGTTGACATTCACAACACTGTTTAGATAAAACATTTACAAAATGTTTAATGTTTAATGGAATGTTTTCAACAGGATCATTTCATTAAACTGCTATTAAGCATTATCCATCTGGGGTCAGCTCCATAAAAAGTGCTCATTATTGTAATGGAAGAAAGGAGCAAACCTAAAAACAATTACAGTTTTCAAATTCCTGCAGAGGTATTGATGTAAAGGCAATCAGAAAACAGGAAGTAGCAAAAATAATGAGATAAACTGATAAGGCAGAAAAGATAACTTAGTAAAAGAATATAGGATTGATGTTGAACAGTACCTTCAGTTTTTTAATTATGCAATGAGATAGATGAGAGTATATTCAAGGTCAGGTTGGATAGGGCTCTAAACAAACTGTTCTATTTGCAGATATCCCTGCTTATTGGAGGGGTGTTGGCCTTAATGACCTTTAAAAGGTCTTTTCAAACCCGAATCATGCTATGTTTATAAGTCTATACAAAATTTTATTACAGATACATACTATCTGTATAATTCCAACTCCATTAAAAATCTGATAAAGATTACAACAAATCTGATTCTGTCCCTCTGTTCTGGTGAGACCCCCACCTTGTAGCACAACATCCAGCTCTGGAGTCCTCAGCACAAGAAAGACACAGACCTGTAGAACTGGGTCCAGAGGAGGGCCACAAAAATTACAAGAGGAATAACACACCTCTCCTATGAGAAAAGGCTGTGAGAGTTGGGATATTTCTGCCTGGAGCAGAGAAGGCTCCATGAAGACCTTACTGAGGCTTTGAAATACTTGAAGAAAGACGGGGACTAATGTTGTGACAGCATAAGAGATAATAGTTTTAAATTAAAAGAGGGTGGATTCAGACTAGGTAAAAGAACATTTTTTAAAATTAGGGTGGTGAAACACAGGAACACATTACCCAGAAAGGTGACAGAAGTCCCATCCCTGGAACATTCGAGGTCAGGCTTGATGGGGTTCTGAGAAACCTAATCTAGTTGAAGATATCTCTGCTCACTGCAGGGAGCCTACGTGATCTTTAAAGTTCCCTTCCAATCCAAACCATTTTATGATTCTGTCACTCCAAACAAAAAAGGGTTCTCTCTTACCCGGGTATGAAATGAAAGTCAGTATTTTCTCTTCTTTGATACTTTTTACTGTGTTGTAGTTGTGGGGTTTTGATTTTCTAATTGATCATTTTAAAAGTCAGAGACCAGTCAATTAAAACTTATTAAAACAGGTCTTGTGGGTCAGGTTCCCTTAAAATGTTAATTAAAGGTCTTTTTTTTCCCCACACCTCTTTCTTCTTGTGATGCTGGAAGCCATTCCTGGGCCCATCATTAGGGTTTTTCCTGAGTGACAATAATTAAGCATTCTTTTCCATGTTGAGACTTGATTGTTATCTTGAAATAAGAATAGAGACTTTATAAAGTTGTGTGTTGGTTTTGGAGGAGAGGAGCTAATAAAAAAATGCTTAGGTCCATGGCAAAACTTTTTGCAGAAACTAAACAGCAGTGGTGTGAAGGTGGGAGTGGGTTGTCATATATATCACTGAAGACATAACAGATTGACATCACACATATATTTGGTACTTCAGATCAGACGGGTTTCTCAGCTTACCCCTGCTGTGTTTAAATGGGTCTCAGCTGATATAGGTGACAGCCAGTGAACCATCTCAACTCTCATCAAATCAAACTGGTGTCATCTTACTGCTGCTTATAACCAGCCTTTTTCAGCACTACTTCAATTTATTGATAACACAAACATTCTGGAAAGGCAGTTGGATGGAAGAAGTAACTTCATAATGTTATTCAGGTGCACACCAGCCAAAATTTAATGCAGCAGAGTGTTACTCATCCCTTCCTTTCTCTTTGATTGCATCAGTAAGAAAATTTCAGTCATACTAAGAAACCGGTCCTATATTTTAGATAAAGAATATCTGATAGTAGTGGAAACACAACTTCCTGCTGTTAGCATGGAGAAATCAAGGATTTGTTTGCGGAGATGAAGCTTGCTTTAAAAGTACACAGCTGAGACCATGATGATGTAATGGTTCAGGAGAGTGAACCACTGAACAACCTAGAAAGCAGAAGAGGCCACTTTCTGGAAGTGTAATTTCTTTTCCCAGGTCAACACAGTACAAGAGCCTTGCAGAGATACTGAACTGTGTGAGAAACACAATATTTTAGCCTTATTCTGGCATACCTCCTTGAAAAGAGCTGCTTTTCTCTTTGGACCCAAATAGTTCTGCATAAGATTAAGTTAGGTCTGCATAGCATTAGATATTTGTTAACACTCATTGCTTCTGCTGACACAATTAATGCCACAATTCCATTAGTGACAGGTGCATTTCCTTCAGTGAGCTTGTATTCACAATTAAATTGGAAAAATCCATTAATTTTTCACAAGGAACTAAAAAGGATAATTGGATTTTATTTAAATAAATCATTGACAGCTTTTAATGCAAACGCATGGGTAACATCAAATATACTGAAGAGATACTGAAAGAAAGAAAGAATAAAACAGTAGATCAGTCTCACAAGTTTAGCTGGCAACAGCCAGAGGGCTTGTTCTATAAAAACATGGCAAGTACTTAGCAAAATAAAAATAATAAACAGAATTTTCAAGAGGTGACTGCCAGATCAACACCACAAGAAGTTACTGAGTTTGATAAAGAAGTGAGACATCACAGGTTGAAGGATTCTAAAGCTCCCTGTCCTCTATAGTTATAAGAGGACAAAATGTGCTACAAGAGAATACAAACCAGGGGAATTCACAGGCAGAGGAGTGCTGTGATTGGAGTTTAAAGCTCAGATACTCACATTACACCCAGAATAAGGTATAATAATATTGCACATGATGAACAAAATGTCTACCAAAAAAAAAAAAAAAAGAATAAAGGAGATAAAACATCAGAAAGCTGCAAGTGAAGACCAAGCCACCAGAGAGATGTTAAACATCTGTGATGATGAGCTCCTCATATGAGACTTCCAAATATAAGCCAATGCCAGATGACATTTACTGATATTTACACGCTATACTGAGCTTTTTGATCTCAGACTCAAAAAACTGATTCTGTCACACTTTATATCATTCATCTTTTTTTCTTCTCCTCATTTGTTCTCTGTAATGATTCCCAGTAACCAATTAATTTTATAAACCTGCATTTAGACATCATGTGTATAGGGAAGTACCTAAAAAAAAAAAAAAGTGCAGGAAAACTATCAATTATCAAAATTACCTTACAAAAAATAACTAGAAATAGGAATGCTAACTGAAATTGCTAGGGAAAAAAAATAAATACTAGACATATCTATAACACTAGAAGAACATTTATGGTGATTTTTATTCACTCTGGTCTTTCCTCAAACTAGGCATGATTTATGTTGATACAGAGGTCCATAAAGATGCTGACTCTTTACATCTTTATTTTAACTCACTTAAACTAAAAGACTGGAGTGAATTATTTTGCTGCTGTTGAGTTAATGCATTAAACTCCTACTGTTCTACAGAATTAGATACCAGAAAATTTTTCCAGGATCTCACATCTGATCTTCTAATGCTTGAAAATCATGCAGTCCTGAAAAGCTCACCATCAAAGTCACAGTAGTTCAACACCCTGTAGAATAAAAGATGTACTTTGATACTTTATACAGTACACTGTGCACTTTATACAGTACATTTTATAGACTATAGTGTAATTTATACAGATACATATATTACATTTCCTAGAATCATTCACAGTTGAGGACTGAAAAGAATAACTGAAAGATGGAAAAGACTAAAAAAAACTTGTTTATGTATGTAAACCTTTTTGTCTAGTTCATGTGAAGACAGTAAGGATACCAAAGACAGTAGTAGTGCAATTCGTAAATGGAATAAGTAAGGAGGAATCAGTTTGTCCAAAGCAACCTGCATCCTGCAACTAGCAGGAAAAAAATCCTGATATAAAGTCTCCCTTCAGAAATGTGACATGTTTGCAATTAATAAAACCAGCAAATGAGTTCTTAAGTGCAGTCACCGCCAGCACTGGCTGTAAGAAAGAAAATTACAAGAAGGCATCATTATAAGGAAAGAAAACAGATCTTTTTCTGGGAAATCAGCATGCTAGGGTGCCTTTCTGACATGCCTGTAAACAAATGCACACAATATGGGGAATAAATGTGATTATTTTAAGATCTGCATGCAGTTGCAGGGAGGAGGGCATAAAACAATACTGTTTAACTGCTTCACTAATCACCCGGATAATGGGACTGTCTGTAATCTCAGCAACTATACAGATGATACAAAACTGGGAGGAGTGGCTGGAGCACCAGAGAATCATAGTGCCATTCAGAGGGACCTCAACGGACTGGCAAAATGGGATGACAGGAAACATATGAAGTTCAACAAAGGGAACCACCAAGTCCTGCACCTGGGTAGAAATAACCTCACGCCAAGCAGCTTTGCAGAGGAAGTTGCAGTGGTCCTTCCTGACCATGAGATAATCATGAGCCAACAATGCACCCTTTTGGCAAACAAGGCCAGCTCCATTAGGAAAAGCATTGCCATCAGGTCAAAGAGTATAATCTTTCCTCCCTATTGAGTGCTGGGTCCAGTTCTAGTTCCCAGTCCAAGAGAGACATGGACATCCTGAAGAAAGTCCAGCATAGGGCCACAAAGATAATGAAGACTTCAGCATTCTAATCCATGTGTATATATCCATGTATCTTATGTGAGGGAATGAAGAAGAGAAAATCAGACTCTTCTTGGTGATGCCCAGTGACAGGACAAATGCCAACGGACACAAATTGAAATACAGGGAGTTCTATTTAAGCATAAGAAAAAGTTATTTCGCCATGAGGGTTTTGGAACATTGACACAGGTTGGTCTGAGATGTTGTAGAGACCCCATCCTTGGAGACATTCAAAACCCAACCAGACACAGCCCTTAGCAATTAGCTCTAGTTAACCCTGCCTTGAACATGAACATTGGACCATGCCATTAAAAAAAAAATTCCTTCTGACCTCAGTGATTCTGTGATTCAAAGTGCCAGCAGCACATACTGATTTACAGAACTAGAAAATTTTCACATGACTTAGGAGAAAGCACTAAAAGAAGATGACTTCTGCATTGCTGTTACTTACATAATACTCGTGTAACATTTGCTTTGCTAAATAATTTTTAATCTAGAGATTGTCTACTTATACTGTATTGCAACTACTTTGTTTTAGTCCACCAGTATTTATTTTCAATTTTCAGTTGGTTTTGAATTTCAGAAGCAGAGAACTTTCTGTTTATTTCAGACCTGCTTAGATTAGTATATACCAATATTAACAGAGAAACCAATGAAAACAATAATATAGTCCTGTAGCAAAAAAAATAAAAAATAAAATTAAAAAAATTGTGTATGTTTTCTAACAAAACACGCTTATAAGCCTGCCCTGCAGTTAAACTGCTATAGTAAACAGTAATAGTACATTCACATCTATTACAAGAGTAATATCACCTGCAGTTTTATTGAATGTCAGAAAACAGGTCCCATTTTGTGAGACAATGTAAATCAAATTTTGTGTAAAATCTCTCAGGGTTGTAGCCTGTAACCTTATAACATCAGAATGACAGCAGTAAGCCTTTTATTATTACTATTTTCACTTCAGACTGCAAAACAACCAAGATATTATATTCCAGAGCAGGATGTGCTGCACCCATTGGTGTATTACCATGCAAAGACACAACAAAGCCACAGGAAAGGCATGAGAAAATACTTTCAGTTAGTTTGCTTTCTTACTGCCACACATGTTTATCCAACATAGAAAGATTTAACCTGTTAGACTAACACAAGTAAATTCTCAGTATGAAACTGTCGCGATTCGTGACCTATTATATCTCCTTTTTGGAGTGTATTTAGCTTGTCAGGATCTGCTGAGAGGTCTGCACGTGGCGATTGCTTCTCGCAGAAGAGCAGTGGCTTCGGCACTGAATTTTCGAGTGAGACACTTGCTCAGTACTTACTAATATTTCCAATAACAGCAGCCAATCCCCAATTAGAATTTACGAATGCACTGTTTATTGTGGGGAAAACAAAGCAATTTGGGACAGGAGGTTCAAAAGGGGTAATTAAAGCACATACGAGCTGTGAAATATCTTTTAAGCATCAAATAACAAGAACTTATGTCTTAATACTTATATATGGGTACACCTTGTTTACACACCTTATTTACTTATTTATGAGGGAAGGAGGAGGAGGGATATGCCTGACTGGGCAAGTAAGACAGGATTATGCCTTCCCCTGCAGGACCTCGGGTGGCAGGAATTCGTCTCACCACAGTGTAGCTGCAAACAATGCAGGCAGGCTGGCAGGAAGAGCTGCGGCGATGGGACAGGACGAGCTGGGTCAAGCCTGGTTTGGGGCAGCACGCGGCGACGGGACCACGCCGAGTGAGGAGCGGCAGAAGTGGCGGCAGGCACGCAGTGGCAGGCACACGGCGGCGGCAAGCAGTGTGAGCGGAACAGCGCGCCAAACACGAGGAGAGAACGAGAGAGAGAGAAGCGTGCCGCGCTGGCTCTTTTATGGGGTTTTCTGCGCTCCCGATTGGCCGGTTTTCTATTTCAGGGCTTTTCAGCCAATCAGACGGGACCTAGTCCCGTCCCTGCTTCCGGCCGCGGCTCCTCCCCCGTAGCAGCTGCCCCCCCGCACACACACACAGAGGGTTCAGCGCCACGTGGAGCCGCCATCTTAAGTCAGGTATGACTGCTGACCTAAAGGGCATTTCATGTTCGTGTGAGGAAATACCTGGTCCTTCACAGAAACAAAATACAAAGCTTTAACAGCACAATATGGTTTTGGAAAGTAGTCATAATTTTTCTAGTCTTTAATGTTTCACAACTCAGGTTGACCTGAAAAATTATGCAAACAAAGTTGAAGTGGGAAGTGTAATCACATCCTTCAACTACAAGATGGTTATATTCAGTTTGCATGGCAAGGTTTTGGCAGTGGGTACAAGGGTAGCTACAAGGGTAGCTTCTCTCCCATTTGATAGAGCCAACATCAGCCAGATCCAAGACAGACCTGCCACTGGCAGCAATTGTCTTAGCACCTCTGTGATAATACATTTTAGAAGAGGTGGGAGCAAACACTGTGGCAATGCCAATAGTCAGAAGAAAAGGGTGAGAATAAGTGAGAGAAACAACCCTGCAAACACCAAGGTCAGTGAAGAAGGAGTGGGAGAAGGTGCTTCAGAGGCCAGAGCAGAGATTCTTCCACAGCCTGTGGTGAAGACCATGGTGAGGCAGGCTGTCTCTGTGCAGCCAATGGAGGTCCATGGTGGAGCAGATATGCACCTTCAGCCCAAGGAGGTCCCCACACCAGAGCAGGTGGATGCCCAAAGGAGGCTGTGACCCCATGGAGAGCCTGCATTGGAGCGAGCTTCTGGCAGGACCTGCAGACCCTTGGAGAGAGAAGCCCACGCTGGAGCAGTTTTGCTGGCAGGACTTGTGAGTCCATGGGGCACCCATGCTGGAGTACTCTGTTCCTGAAGGACAGCACCATGTGAGAAAGACCCACAGTGGAGAAGTTTGTTTGAAGAGCTGCAGCCCATGGGAATGACTCAGGGTGGAGAAGTTCCTGGTGGACTGTCCCCTGTGGGATGGATCCAATCCTGGAGCACAGAAAGAGCGTAAGGAGGAAGGAGGAGCAGAGACAATTTGTAATATAAACTGACTGCAACCCCCATTTCCCATTCCTTTGTGCTGCTGTGGAGAGGATAAGGTAGAGAAAAATCAGAAGTTGAGCCAGGGAAGAAGGGAGGGGTTGGGGAAGGTGTTTTAAGATTTAGGTTTATTTCTTACTACTTTACTCTGATTTTGGATAGGTAATACATAAAATTAATTTCCCCAAGTTGGTCTGTTTTGTCCCTGATGGCAATGGCTGGGTGATCTCTCCCTGTCCTTATCTTGATCCACAAGACTTTAATTATATTTTTTCTCCTCTCTACTCTAGAGAAGGAGGAGTGATGAAGTGGTTTGGTGGGCACCTGGCATCTTGCCAGGATCAACACACCACATTCATACAAGGCTATATGTGATTTTCACATACAGAATGTATTAAGGGGGCCTGGGGAAGTGTTCCCCACAGGAAGCATGAAGGTAATGTATCCTCACTACTCTGCCCACTTTCAGCATCATTTATAAGGTTCAGATTGGACATTTGGAGGCATCTCCGTTATCCTGGATCTTGATCATTGGACTCTTAATCAGAAAACTTTGGGATGCAGTAAAAGTTTGGATCTGAATTAACAGTTTAAATATGGATGAATCATTTAAACATGCAGCTAGACTTAAATAGTCCAAAGTTGCCCATCAGTAGCCTCTTCTTTTACCTTTCAGAGCAGTCACGTTCCACTGCAGTTCTCTTGTTAAGTGCCAGCAAGAGTTGCAAGGGACTTTGACCAGGCAACAAAATAAAAATAACTTGACATTGAAGATACACTCACTTGATTCAAGCTGTGGGTAAAGCAGGCCATCCAATTTCAGGTCTGTCCAATTATCAGTATGGCTTTTCTTTTTCAGCCCAGCATGAGTTCAAATTTGAGTCTTGGTTGAGTAAATAGCTGCCTCAAACAGCAGCTGAACAAGGCATCTTCATTAAAACTTTGCTACAGATAGTCTGGATACTTGGGGAAGAGTAACAAAAAGGAAGAGGGAAAAGTAAATTAGGAGCTCAGACTAAAAGCTTCCTTTCATCTAGGCAATGTAATGCAAATCTTTTCTGTTGTGCATATAAAGATGTAAATTGGATTCAAGTTGATGTCCACCTGTCTTGAGCCAGCAGGGATCTCTTCCCACCTTTATCAAAGCAACTGTCTGCCAATTACTGGCTGCTGTGACAGTTGGAGATTTTTTGTGGGTGTGCAGTTCTACAAATACAAACTAATTAAAATTAGCTCTTTTGCATTCTTATTCCAAGAAAAATATCTGTGATCAAGTGATCTGCATCATCTAATTGCATCCTAAAAGATCCAGGTGCTTATGTTTATGAGAAATGTGACTTATTTTCTTGGTATTTTCCATTTTCAAAGATGTAGTCTTTTTAAGAGGAGAAACTATTATGCTAATACAGAAAGATACTTATATTGTTTACTCACTGCAGACAGACAGATAGATTTGTATTCATTAAAGTATATTTTATTTAATTAAAGTAAATTCTCTACCAGTCCATAGAAAAGTAGGCATTAATTAGAATAACTTTACACAGCTCATATACTGAAATTCACCACGCCATTAAAAAGAGACAAGTTCAGATCAAGTTGCTACAATGCCCCCATTGTTTAAAAAAACAACTTACCTTTCAGTGTTCACAAAACAGAAACTACTGTAAGTTGTTTAGCAGTGAGAAGAAAAAAGGATTATTTTTATTTTATTTTATTCTATTTGTAGGTTTAAGGAATTTTTCAGCAGCTTTAAAAGCTGTACTTTATTTTTCAATTTTTCACAGGTTAAATTATTCTGTTGGAAAATTTTGGTGTGAGGATCATTCATGACCCTTCTTTTCTTGCTAATGTTCTGTGTTTGAAATGAACACTGTATATATGTTCAATGACTAGGAATGGGCACATATGCAACAACTTGGGCTACCAGGGTCTCAGAACCAGTCTTCCTATGTGTTCAGGCAGACTTACTGGGTGCATGTGGCAGTACATGACATACATATATGACATAATAGCTATACTTCTGATAAATGTCAGCTGATACCCTGTGTTTTTTTCATCACTAGCAATGAATCCATTGCCTGGTATGTTAGTTTGCTATGTACAATTATATGTACATTTTTGAAGTGCTCAATGCTACTGCAAAAATTCCAGAAAGAGCAGAGGTCACAGCCACCCTTTTGCACTCTGAAAACAGTTCACAGCCAGGAAATTGTGCAAGTATTAATGGAAAGCTGAGGAAGGTAATGGTACTTGGAAGCACAGCAAGTGGAGAGGGAGAACTTCCACCAAGGACTAGAATGGCTACCTCTGGGTCCACACCATGGTGTGTGGTACATACGTATTTATTTAAGGAGAGGAAAGATCTAGAAAACCTCTTCAGGACTTCCCCTACATTTCATTTGGCTTTGCAATTCAAACACTGCAATAGCATACTACCAAAATATTTGTAAACAGCAAACAACACAAAAACAGACTTGTCAGAAAAGTATGACACAAAATGTGGAGTGGCCTTTTTTCCCTGTTTATACCTAGGTTGCTCACACATATTGCCTCTTTTTTTCTACTTGGGGGTTTGGGAATTGAGGCTTTGCTTTCAGGACACGTTTATTTTTATTTTTTAAATGGGCCACTCTTTTCTCTTTCTAAAATACAAATGGCTATCAGATCACTAGAAACCACTTATCAATATTGTAGATATTTTTTTTCTTAAAATTAAGAGGAAAATCACCCTGTATGACATGGCCAAAAATATCTTGCACATTTCAGGTTCCAGCCACACCTGGGCCCCTATCACATGCTCCCTTGTCATAGCATCTGTACCACACTCCTTAGAGCATTTTCATAGTTTCTCTCTCACCATGGGTTTCCACTGGATCACGAAATAAAGAGTTCACTGCAAAATCTTAAACCCAAGGAGAGAAAGCCTCTGTAGTTGAGGAAGAGCCTCCTGCAAGGCTGGCATGGCTGCAGCAGGGAACCAGGCTCAGAAGAGACAAAGGTAGTGACAGATGACTGCAGGGGAGCAAGCAAACAAACAGGTATGAACCAGGAACTACCACTCTAAGGAGATGGACAGCCTAGTTTGTTGGACTGTGATACCATCAACTACAGTATCAACTGCAGCATGTTCATGTGAAATTTATAACCAGTGCAGGATTGTACTGTAAATGAACTCATCCACCGCATTTCAGGGACTTACTGGAAGCCATCATAACACAGACAGATACACGGTATCTTACACAGTAGAAGCTAGATAATTTGAAAGTTCCTGAAATGCAAACGAGGCATTTTTCCTCATGTACCACATTTGTTCTCAGATTCATGACCTCTCCTTGAAAAATATGAGCTAAAGATCAGGAAATTAAATCTAACTGAACTAAGCCTTTCCTTCTACACTAACAAAATAGTTACACAGCTCATCTACAGTTACATGCTATACTATCTGCATAAGATATTCCCCAATGCCCATATGATATTTTTTTAGTAAAAACTCCTAGTAGATACATCTTCTTTCTCAGTGTCATTCAAACAAAACAGCAAGGTAAACACTATAAACTCTTAAGCAGTAAACACTTTCTAAAACACTGTAAAAGGGAGATCAAAATAAAAGGGTTAATTTGAAGACAGGAGAGAGATATTCAAAATTAAAGAATAATCACAAATACCTTCACTATAAGGAAGTAATTTGAAACCAGCTTCCAGAAGGGCTGAGTAGGAAGCTCTAGGGCAGAAGATTGGAGATCAAAGAAAGTTCTCCTGAGTATCATCACACAGTGCTCCAGATCCAGCAAAGGACTGAGGTACATATTAGGTGCTGTAGATGAACTGTAAATTTTAACCAAGGGCCAAGCTTATACAAAGCAAAGAGGAATAATTAAAACCCTATTGTTTGAAAGGCAGGCATAGACACATTTTTCTCATTTGAAACATCATTGTGCTCTCACAGAACAGATTAAAATTCTATCCACCTCTCCTCACTTTGTATTTCAGAGTTCATTTTCTCTAAGCTTTACAATGTAGTAACATGCTGTTGTTTTTAAAGCAGAGAAATCTTATGGAAGAATTTTCAAAGCAAGCTAGACCTCTACACTAGAATTTTAAAAAAAAAGACTAAAAAAAAAATTTAACCTCTAAAGCCTTAAAATATTCATCTACATATGTGGGTCTGCAATGTACATATATGATTATATATTAAAATGTCCATACATACCTATATTTATGCATATATATATATATACAGATATAAGCAGACATCATTATATTAACATATATATGGATATGGCTATAAATAAAGATATGTATATGCATACACATATTATAAAACAAAGAGGAAAATTAAGATATTTCACCAGGATATTCTGCACCTTGCAGAAACTGAAACTGCAAAACATCTTCATGTAAGAATGCCACACACTGACAAGACACAGCTTGAGAGAAGGGGTTCAGCTAGGATGAGAGCTAAACACACAGGTGTGCTACTCACAGCAACTGATAGTATTCATGCTGCTGCTACCAGAGCAAGCTGATCAGATGAATACAACAGACACTAGGGAGATTTTACATTTTTTTAAATTTAAATTCTACACAAAATAAAAAATGGCAGCCACAGAACCTTTTATAGTAACAGCTGAGAAGCTCTGTCTCTTCCTGTGCATGTTGGCTGGTAAGCAGAAAATACAGAGTAAAATTTTCTCACTTTCAGAGATCTTTTTACTGTTTTGAGATTTAGAAAATGCCAGGCCATTTTAAAACACCAGCCTGTTTATTCTGGTTTATTTCAGTTTTTATTTCTTCTCTTTTCACAGCAGCTAGTCCTAGGGGATTTGGTGGAATATGCACATCCTTCTAAAGGATGTTTATGCTGCCTTGAGGTGACTATGTGACTGTTTTATACCCTGCAGTATAGACAGTCTTATTCTATGTGTATTTTTATCTTATTTTTCACAACATAAGAATGTTATATTTGCTATTTACTGTTACAAACTAGGTATTTTTGGCCCAGTAGTAGTTTGGAGCACTTAAGGTACTTGCTGAAAACAAAACCAGGATCACACAGGGAGCAAGAATTACAGTCTATAATACTGTAAATGTTCTGAAAGTTTACTGGTGCCTAGACAAGATTTACCCCTTGTACATAGCACTAAAATAGTATTCCTCATCGCTACCTGTTGCTCTTGTGAGCACAAAAAAAAACAACACTTGAAATGAAGGCTGAATCATAGTCTTTCCACAGTCTTACCAAGTCAAATATCTGAAATGGTTTATAGAGTTCCAAAATGAATAATTGTCTCAAAACAGCCACCCTGACAAACTGGACATTGTGCTTGGGTTGGGTCTTCATTTGATAAGCCAACTGGACCCTGTTCTCACAAAAAAAAGCCCCTCCTTTGGCAGTCACCCTGATAAATAGGACACTGTCCTTACTTGATAAAGAACAGTGTCTGGCAAGAGAAGCCCTGTGGAGGCACAGTGCCATCTGGTGAAAGATCATTTTCCTGTTTAAGACAGAACACATGCATGAAAATAAAGATCATTGCTCAGTAAACAAGATGGAGGGGGTAAGTGATCACCTGGATCCTCGTGCCTCACTGACTAATTATCAGAACATTCCCGAATCCAACACTGCATCTCCACAAAGTAGGCTGAGCCTCACCAGGAGATGTAGGGCTAGGTGCCATTAAAGAGGCAGACTTGAAATGCTCAGTGGGCACACCCAGCATCCAAGGACCACAACGTCATGTTGAGATCATCAAGAATGGTGGTATCTTTCTTATCCCCTCATTCTTCATCTCTCTCTGTCTCACTCTCTCTGTTGCTAAACTTATTCTCAGCACATAAGGGTAACATAACTTCTAATTTTGCTAAGGTTTCCCAGTTGTAACCTGTTGTTTTGAGAGTACAATTTTGTGAAGTTCTGTTGGTTGTAACCTGTTGTATTGAGAGCAGCATTATGCTAAGTCCTTCTGGTTAGAATCTGTTGCTTTCAGTGTGATATTTTTGTGTGATTTTTTTCACTAGCTTTATAATCTTACTCATTTTTAGTTTAGTAATATTTTGTACAAGCCTCCTGGGTAATGGTCTTACTCTTAGAATACCATGCAGAGAATTTCAGAGGTTAATTTTGCCAACTGGGTTGGTAAAAGAGATTAATTAAGAGAGGAGGATTGGATCTGAATTTCCCTGCGTTGACCCCCACCTCTGGGGAACTCTACCTGTTCTCACTTTGTGGGATGTAACCCTCTACCCACTTTGTGGGATGTGAAATTTAATTTGGGCCCCCACCTCTGGGTAGCCATGCCCATTTTGTGGGATGTGGAATGGCCGCAAAACAGTTTGAGTGAAGGCATTTTAAGAATGTCTGAAGATCACTATTGGAGCAAGCAGAATATTCATTTTTCACTCCCTTTTATAATCACAAGGATCACAGCAGACGTCCTCAGAAAGTCCTTCATTCGCTGCTCTCCTGACAGGCAGAATAAACTTGGACTTTAAGAGTCTAAAAAATCCTGCACAGAAGAACCAAAGTTCTTTGTTTTGATCTTCTCTGACATTTTGCCTGATAAATCGTCGTTTAAAAAATGGATTCTTTTAAGGCCAGTCACTGTCTCTTCTCATCTTTTTTCTAAAGCTTCTACTAATATACTAGTAGTTTTTCATGTAGCCCACTTGCTCAAACATGCTACGAAATTTTTCCATTCAAGACGGGCTGTGTTTTCACAGAATCATAGAATGGCTAGGGTTGAAAGCTACCTTAAAGATCACCTAGATCCAACCCCCCTCCATTGGCAAGGACACGTCCCACTAGATCAGGTTGCTCAGAGCCCCATACAACTTGCACTTGAATACTCCAGAGATGGGGCTTCCACAACTTCCCTGGGCAACCTATTCCAGTGCCTCACCACCCTCATAGTGAAAATTTCAGCCTAATGTGTAATCTGAATCTTCACTGTTCAAGTTTTAATCCATTACCCTTTGTACTCTTACTACATGCCTAGTAATACGTCCCTCCCCAGTTTTTTTCAGTATGTTTTGAGAAGCAGATATTGCTGGACCAGTGCTGACACATAACTGTAAAACCTGTATACAGAAAGCCATGAAGTAGTAGGATGGAGTGAAAAAGGGGTGTAGTGTCCAAATGATTAAGGCATAGAGTTTTTAAGGTAACAGCTGAAATATAAAACCACAGAAAATTACACATTACTTTTCTCAAAAGAGCAAAGGACTGAGTAAGCCATGAAAGAATCCGAGGATCTGGTATTAGGGAGCGTCATGTCTTTGAAACCACAAAAGCAGATCACAGTGCTACTTCTTTGAACAGGAAAGAGACAAAATAGAGAAGTGACCCTTCCAACCACCAGCACAAATTCTTTGTCTAGAAAAGGAATGCATATCAATTCATTGAGTAAAAGTTATCTGAACAAAAATTAATTTTTTTTAAAAGAAAACAGCCAATCATCAACTCTTACCTAATCGGGGGTGGAGCAGTCCTCCTGATGTTTTGTGGTCCCTCCCTCATCTGAAACAGGGACAAACTCAGAGTTAAACGGAGATGCTCAGGGGCTTAGTAGTGAAGTGCCTTGCTCAATTGCAACCAGTGACAGTAGGTGCAGACAAGACTGTTATGAAAGTTCTTATGCTCCTATGCAAAGTAACTGAATCAATGGAACTAAGATCAGTTTGGCAGTACATTGGCTACATAGCAGAACCACAGAAAGCAGGCAATAGGATTTCTATAATTCGTATTTCTGCATCACCTATTCATCTTTTCCATGGGACATACAAAGTGCAAAACTAGTATAAAAACTTAAATCCTGTCCCACAGAGCCTAACATCTGCATATAAGACAAGACACAGTAGATCAATACAGAGAAGTTAGGGAACAACAGTGAGAGAGTGTTGGCCAGCATGACAGACAAGAATCACAGATGAAAGAACAGTTTAGACATAGCAGAAATAGGTTACCTATAGTTAATCCTGCATAAGAGAAGTCAGATAAAATAGAAAGATTTTTTAAGGTCAGCTTTGAATCCTGTGATTTTGATTGTTATTTTGAGGTAGTTTCAGGCATAACATTTTGGTTACCAAAAGTTACTTCCCTACATCTGACCTAACTTCCAATTAAAATTGATCTTTGAGTAGTCCAAAGGTATTTTCCACTGTCAGTCACACATCTCAGCATGACCACAATTTTACCTTTAAGAAACATCATATACTGAATTCTACTTTTAGTCTGTCCTACTTTCAAAGTTGGTATAATGCCTGTTCTTCACACTTTTCTATTTCTGCAGGTTAAGGTTACATTGATTTAAATTCAAAATTTGAGGTTGAAGCTCTTTCATTACAGAAATAATGCCTATTGGTTTATCAGCTCAATTACCTATGTTTCCAAGTAGAGTTCTAAATTTGTATTTTTCTGCAGTAGCAGCATTATTTTGAGATATTTGACACAGATTTTAACACACTGCAATCATTACTTGATAAAAGATACTTTGTTCATTACTCTGTCCATCACATTACTAGAGGAGTTCTTCTGTTGAAAAAATCCTGCTACCAAGAAAAATATTGCTCTTGATTGCTTTTTTACTTCATGATAAAAATTTATGTAGAAGTTTTATGGAGTTCAGAAGTTGGATTTGAAGAAACTGAGAGTTTGGTTAGAATAAAAGTGACTGCTTAGTGCCCTTGCAATATCAGGGAACCATGTGGCTCCTCCACAAGCCCTGTTTAGCACTAGTCACAATCTCCCTGGTACCTTCTGCCTTTGAAACTACATCATAGTTCAGGAAAAGAGAAGAGCGTGGAGTCTTTACAGTTTTCTATAGATGAAAGTTGAGACTGCAAGTTGCAAATCCTAAAGTTTTTGGCACTAGTTATAACTAACATGTTTCTGGAGCAATCCAGTTAGTTCTGCTGCAGAGGACGAGTTTGTGCTGGAGGGTTCTTTTGAAAATTCTTCATAGCCAGCAGCCATGACTTCAACATGTATGTTATTTGAGTTCAAGAGAAGCAACTAAACTTGTTGACAAATGAAGCTCTGGTTATTTCAGAATTATTTGGCTATTCAACAAATAGTTTTAGTTTAATGCATTTTTTTATGTTTCAGTTAAGGCTGTTAAAATTCATCTTTCTAGCTGAAAGAATCTGAATCATTCCTTACACAGGGGAAAGCCAGCTGAAATCTCACATCTACTAGAGAGTTAAACTATACTAGAGGAAAAAGCAGAGATGTCCATGTTATGAAGTACTCTGAAATAAAATGTTCTCAGTTCCTGCTGTTGACCTTCTTTCACTGTATTCACATGAATGGGATTTTTAACTTTGCAGGAAGTTAGACCCTTGAGAGGTTCACTTAATTAGAAGGCAGAAAAGTGACTGAATTATACAATCATTTCCTTGTTAAGAAAAAGTTTTAATTGGTTGAGAAATGGGGAAGAAATGTAATAACGTGTTTGACATAAATATGTAGAACTAGAACTGATTTAAAACCAGATATTTTTAATAAGCCATCTTGTTCTGTTGCAATGAAAGGAACCTATTGCTGTTAATGTAGAACTGACTCATTTTTAAATAATTTATAAAGCAAACTTGATATGCTAATATAGTAAACATTTTAGAGTTAATCTCAGAAATTCTGGGGATAAATATATAGGTAAAATAAGAGACAAAGGTGGGTATGCATGGGTCTTTGGAAATTTCTTCTGGGAACAAGCTTTAAAAATTTCCTTGTCATTAACCAGTCATAAAAGCAAGGGTGTTAATTCTCTGTATTCTTACAGCTCTGTATTGTATCTGAGATCACGCTGAAGTAAACCAAAGCCTAGGATAGGAAGGAAGCAAAACGAAATTCCTAGATTTCTATGGAATATTTTGCATGAAGTAAACAAAATGGTAATTTCAGCAAGACAAGTAATTATAGATTCAAGTCAAAGAAATCTAAACTAAATCAATGTTTGGGCTTTCTTTTATTTCCTGACTGGTAACCAGGTGGAGGTGTTACTTGCACAGGTCAATCTGGTGAGAGTATCTCTCTGCAGTCACATCAAAACAAAATCCACATAAAAATTCCAGTTCTTTTCTAGCATATCCACAATTATTCTTCGCACCACAGTGCATGAAGTAGTCCAGCTAAGCACTACAGTATGGGAAAATGAAGGTATTACTGATAAAGAGTAATAAAGACCTATTTTCTTTTACATGGCAGCCTGTGAATGATCAGCCAAGAACACTAGCTGCCACTTGGCTATGGGAAAGACTGACACACCACATAATGCTATGAAGTGAAATATACTCCTTCACCATACCATTAGTTGAATTTATAACAACTTCTATTTTCCTAAATTCAGATGTTTTGTAAAAGGAATCTAGAAACTTCTTTTCTTTTCTTTTCCTTTCTTTTCTTTTCTTTTCTTTTCTTTTCTTTTCTTTTCTTTTCTTTTCTTTTCTTTTCTTTTCTTTTCTTTTCTTTCTCACATTTTATTTCTTCTGCCCTACATTTGATAGATTTTTTATTCTTCTTCCAAGTATCTAATGTTTAATTCATATATGAACAGCATTCAGTGAGAAACAGCTATTTTCAACTTAGTTCTTATATTTTCTTTAATCTACACTGCTAGACAAAATTCAGCATCTTGCAGATAATTTCAGTTCAAAAGAGAAATTGGAGTTAGATTCTGAATGCAACAGTATTTGGATTTCCCCCTTACACACTTCAGAAAGTCACAGTAGTCTGCCTTCTTAAATATAGCAGACATCAGTCTAGAAGAGATTTCTTTTCTCGCTCACAGCAATGAGCTTATTTTAGACACCAGCAATCAAAAGTAATCAAGAGTGATAACTGATATATTTTGGGATGTCCTTCTGTCTTAGTGTTTTTATGTGCTGATTTTCCCAACTTGTCCCACTGTTTCCTAGCAATACATGTCAAAGCCACATTGTCAAGAGTTGCCCCTTCCTGAGTACCTTGATAATTCCCCTTCACTTTCTGGCAAGATGAGGACTATTGCAGTTACACTAAATGAAGACCAGTATTTAAACTCCCAATGTCTGCACGATTAAAAAGTAAACTATCTGTGGGAAATAGTCTCTCTGAGATAACAGTTCCCAAATTTATCACACAGCTTGGGTGCATCAGCCCAGAACATCTGCTCTTGTCTCTCAAGAGAAAGAGATCCTTATTGCCTGTGAAGGAGTTCAAGCAGCACCTGAAATACTAGGGATGGTTCAACCACTTACGTTGATGCCCTGGTTATCAATACCACAATGGGTATTTAGAGAAGGGTAAAACCAACCAACCAAACCACAGCCAAAACATAGAGCAATTGGACTGCACTAATTTCCCAGTGAATTATTCTGGGAAGCAAAGTACACCAAACACTGATATAATAAACTATTAATTGTTTTGAGGAAGAAGAATTATTAATCAAACCCGTGTTATGGTTTAAGGCTATTTTTATTATATCAGTATCAGGACTTAGAGAGAGCATGTTCAGGACCGAGTGATCCAGGGCGCAGGACAGGGAGGGGTCAGTATTCCCTCTCATTTCCTGCCATACCCTATAAAAGCCTGCAGGACCCAGTCACCCCTTCTTCCTTGCTGCTCCACTGCATTTGGAAATCTTGGAGAGAGGCTCCTGCTCTTTGTCATCACCTCATCACATGCTCTGCAGGATCTGAAACCATCAGGTTCTGGGAAGAACCTTGAACCCCTTCCCCAAGTTGGCTTTGCCTCTAGGGACTGTTGGCCACTTCTTATATCAGCCATGATTGAGAATATATTTTAAATATGTTTGTATATTTGTTCCTTATCACACGTTACAATCCCTTCACTGTTCTATTAAACCTGTTCCAGTTTTAACTTCCAACCTGCAAATCTCTCTTCGTAATTTCCTTTCTATCTTCCCCTGGGAGGGTGGAGGAGAGTAATAGCAATTCTGTTCTTTTTTGATTCACCCTGATCACTGAACCAAGACACCCCTGGCCAAAAAAAGCACCACTCTATGATGGGCTCTCATATAATGACCAAAAGTACTGTAGGAAATGGTTCTTCTTCTTCCCCACATAAGTTTAAGACAAATACACTCTTCAATGATGGTCCCTGCAGGCTCCAAAGGGGATAGTGGCTCTGGAGAGCAGCATTGCAGAGACCCCTCACTCACTGCACAGTTAAATTCAGTGAAACAGAAGTGGCCAATAAGTTTGCAGAAGCCAGAGCTACACAGACAGGGATGAAGGGGAGAATTGGCCTATAGGGCATGTCTATACATATTCCTGAATGGTAACCACAAGGATGTGTGGGAATGGATAAACAATGGAAAGTAGTAAAGATAGAAGCATTAGGATAAACACATCAGGGCAACTGAAGTATGTCAACAGGTAGCTCATCAGATCCAAGGAATACCCATGGAAGTCCATCACATGAATGTGTCTATCCCACACAGAGAGGATTTGAATGGGCAATCCCCGTTGGGTATTGCTTGCAGAGCCATTAGCTGATGAAGTCAGAGTCTCTTACCGCACATGAGGAGTATGTGGGGAGAGATCCCAGTGGTGTATGGGAGGAGAGTCTGGCTATGTGAGGAGGATCCTGAAAGACAAGAAAAGAGACACTCAAGGCCTTCTCCTGGACTGGGAACAGCGCAACTGGGACCACTGTGGTGATATGCCTGACTCTTCCAGTCTGCATCATATCTCCCAAAGCTCAGGAAAGCCATGTAACATGAAATCACATCTATCTGTGATTAAGACATTTTGATATCCAAATCCTTTTAACCTCTATATTTGCCATTTGCCCTTAAACAGCAATAAGCATGTAAATAAACAGTCGTTGAGGAAATCCAGCATGGATTTTGTGCAAGAAAACCCAGACTTGTTGACCTTCTGGAGTTCTTTGTGTGTATAAATATGGATGTCGATAAAAGAAATCCAGCAGGAA
>NW_009952896.1:2864217-2902779 GCF_000747805.2 Chaetura pelagica | reverse complement strand
GCAGGAATACTTTGTATGGAATTTTAAAAAGCCTTTAATTATTATAGAAAAAGTTTACACAGGACTAGAGGGGAAAAAAAATTCTTTCACAGCTTAAAAAAATATGAGAAAATATGAGGCTTAATTAACACTTTTCAGGATCACGAAGAATCAACAGTCAGGTCCCCCAGAGACTGATGTTGGTTACAGTTTCATCCAGCTTCTTTATCAATTATCAGAAGAAACCATTGTACTGTGAAATCTGTAAGCCTGCAGCCAATTCTAAGCTCTTTCAGGTAGTCAGAAGCCAGAAACACCAAGAAAGTCTTGTCAGGCTTTATATGGGGGTAAAAACATGGCAGATGCACTAGCAGAGAAGGGTACAGTTAGGGGAAAATACCTAAAGCTTGCATCTTAAAAAAGGCAGTTATAATTCATAAGAATTATAACATCATAGTTTGCAGTTCTCTGTAATCAGTGGCCTGATATACAGCAGGAGGAGCCCACAAAAAAGCCAGTAAAATGTTGACTATTAACAGACAGGTGTACAGAATAGGACAGAAGCCATCACCATGACACTTTAAGAAACTTCAGTATGTCCAAGTTAGGACTGCTACGCACAGTTCTGTTCTCTGCATCTGAAGAAGGAGACAGAGTTAGAGTAGTTGCAGAGAAGGGCAATTTGATGATAAAGGGGCTAGAGAGATGCCTTAATGAGGAGAGTTGAGAAAGGTTGGGACTCTCCACCATGAAGCTGAAGAGGAACTGCAGAATCATGAAGGCCATGGATGGCCAAGCTGAGCACAGAACTGTCCTTCAGCAAATCCTGCAATTAGAGAACTAGGTAGTACTCATTGAAACCAGCAGAAAACTGAAAAAGAAAACCATACTTCCTCACCCAGTGGGTATTAAACTTCTGCAAGACAGGAGAGAGAAAAAGGAGATAGTATTAGCACAAACAGAACATAGGTAGACAGATTCTTGGACAATGAGATCATTCCAAAAAGAGAGGTTAACGATGTACCTTCTAATGTTCTTCCTACAATTATTAGGGGTGCTGGGACAGTAAAAGGAGAGTGAACACTAAAAGTGACAAAATGAGTCTCCCTTGTATTGTGCAATGTAAAAGAGATATAAAATATAGCAAATCTTTTCAGGTCTTAGAGGTATATTGCATGGTGTTAATCAAGCAATAGCTAAGACACTTGTCAAAAGTTGTATTACAAATTTCCCCTTCCCCATCCCATTCCTTTTCTTCATCAATTTTCTAGTGGCATCTGTCTCTAATTTGGCAATGCTTAGACATACACTGAAATGCCTCTTGACTGCTTTAGAGCTTGTAGTTTTTGATCTACTGCTAACAAAAAAGAAAATGAAAATCTCTTTAAACAGTATTCAAATAATTGACAACAGCACACAATAAGGTTGTCAATCCATCTTAACTCAGAAGAGTAAAACAAATTTCAATAAAATGGGTTGGCATTTGCTCAACTCCAAATAGTCAGGAGGTGTTTAAGAATGACACACCATACTGAATCTGACAAAATCCGAAGATTTCATCCCCAGAGGATGCATCAGCAAAGGGGAAAGAAATGGGAGCCATTCAGAGTTTGAAATAGATAGGTGTAGCTTCCTGACCACAGCCCATGATCCTCATGGGGGATTTCAACCACCCTGGTACCTGCCTAGAGAGACAACACAGCAAGGCACCAGCAATCCAAGAAGTTCCTGAAATGCATTGTTGATGACTTCCTTCTCCAAATGGCAGAGGAATCAACAAGAAAATGTACTATGCTGGACCCTGTTCTTGCCAACAAGGATGACCTGGTGGACAATGTGAAGCTTAAGGGTAGCCTTGACTGCAGTGACCATGAAATGGTGGAATTTAGGATCTATAGGGCAACAAGGAGGGTCCACAGGAATCTCGCTACCCTGGACTTCAGGAGAGCAGATTTCAATGTCTTCAGGGATCTGCTTGGTAGGATATCATGGCATAAAATCCTGGATGGGAGACGAGGACAGGAAAGCTGGTTAATATTCAAAGATTACCTCCTCCAAGCCCAGAAGCAATGCATCCCAAAAGGAAGCCAGGCAAGAATGCCAGGAGACCTGCATGGATGAACAAAGGGCTCCTGGACACTCTTAGATGAAAAAAGAAAGTCTTCAGAAGGTAGAAGCACAGACAGGTAGCCTGGGAGAAATACAAAGAAGTTTTCTGAGAAGCCAGGGATCAGGTTAGGAAAGCTAAAGCCCCGATAGAGATAAACCTGCCCAGGGACATCAAGAGTAATAAGAAGGGTTTCTACAGGTACATCAGTGATGAGAGGCAAAACAAGGAAAATGTGGGCCCTCTCCATAAGGAAACAGGAGACTTCGTCACACAGGATATGGAGATGGTTGAGGCAGTGAACAACATTTTTGCCTCAGCCTTCACCATGAAGGGCTCTGGTCACACCATATATAGGTCACAGAAGGCAGGAGCAGAGACTGGGAAAAGGAAGATCTGCCCCCTGTAGGAGAAGAGCAGGTTCAAGACCATGTAAAGAACCTGAAAGTGCACAAATCCACAGAACCTGACCAGATCCATCCACAGTTCCTAAGGGAGTTGGCAGGTGAAGCTGCAACACTGCTTTCTGTCATATATTAACAAGCATGACAGTCCGGTTGTCCTGGTTTGAGCCAGGATGAAGCCAATTTTCCTTTTTACTGATTTTTTTTTCCTTCAGTAAGCTTTCTTTTAACTAGCAACAGTGTGCTCTGCTAGGCTGATAAGACACTGGAATGTTTTTCTAACTACTGAGGCTTCAAGGCTGCACCTGCACTCTGCCGGCTCAGACACTACGGGGAGATCTGTGACCCCCCCCGTAGGAGGCTGAGTTAGACGGACAGCAAAACTGGCCAGAGATATTCCATTCCATATATCTATGTAAGCTCAGAGGAAGGTCAGAGATCACAGAAGACAACTTCCTTCTTCTTCTTCCCTTCTCTTCCATCCATGGCCAGCATCCGGGGAGGACTCCGTCCATCCATCACCGTCGACCCTTAGGCTCGAGATCTCCTGACCCCCATCACACTGTGCTTTCTCCAGCAGCAGCTCCAGGATTCCTTGGGACTCTTTTCAGTTCAGGGGAGTGTTGTGGGAGTTGCTGGGGGTGGGGGAAGGCGAGAGGCTTTTGCCCATACCTGAATATATCTGTATATAATTGTATATATTCTCTTATATCATTCATTAGTGTTTAATTAAAGCTGTGTAGTTTAGTTTTCAATCCAGCCAAGTCTCTCTCTTTTTCTCTCTCTCTCCTGCCCTACCTGGTTGGGGGGAGGGAGGGGATCGAGAGCGTTGTTGTTGGACCTGAGTCAAATGGTGACACCGGTGAAGTTCACACTGACTGGAGAAGGGGAAACATAACACCCATTTTCAAAATGGGAGGGAAAGAAGACCAAAGAAACTACAGGTCAGTCAGTCCCACCTCTGTGCCCAGCTCTGCTCTGGTGAGACCACACCTGGAGTACTGTGTGCAGTTCTGGAGCCCGAAACACAGGAAAGATGTAGAACTCTTGAAGCAAGTCCAGAAAAGGGCTAGAAAGGTGATCTGAGGGTTGGAGCACTTCTGCTATGAAGACAGGCTGAGGGAGTTGGGGCTGTTCAGCCTAGAGAAGGCTCCAAGGAGACCTCCTAGTGGCCTTCCAGTACCTGAAAGGGCCTACAGGAAAGCTGGGGAGGAAATTTTTACCAGGGTGTGTAGTGATAGGACAAGAGGTAATGGCTTTAATCTGGAAGAGGGTAAATTTAGGTCAAAACATTAGGCAGACATTCTTTAGTGTAATGGTAGTGACACAAAGGAACAGACTGCCCAGTTAGGTTGTGGATGGCCCCTCCCTAGAAGTGTTCAAGACCAGGTTGGAAAGGGCTTTGAGCAACCTGGTCTAGTGAAAGGTGTCCCTGCCCATGCAGGGGGGTTGGAACTAGAGGATCTTTAAGGTCCCTTCCAACCCAAACCATTCTATGATTTTGGACTGTTATGTTGCAGATTTAAGCATGCACTGTCTGTTTTCGACACAGTAATCAATTTTGATTAAAAATTAACTAGATTCTGCCAAGAAGCCCAAGGAACAGTGGAAAAAAAAAAAAAAAAAAAAAAAAGTGGAATTGAACGTCCTGAGTCATTTAAGTCTTTTTAAAAAGTGTTTTTACGTGTTGTCCCACAAATTAAGATTAAATTATCAATTGTTTTGGACATCACTGTCTAAGAAGTTCAGTTATGCTAAGGTTTACATTAAGTAAAATGTAAATACACTACCACACAATTTCAATAGAGCTTTGAAAAAATTTAACACAATTTTTCAGTTTAACTCATTTTTGTATTTAACTATCTGCTACAACAGTATGAAAACAAATAATAATAGCAAGGAATTCCTGTCTGAGAACCAAAACCGAAACTGTTTTAAAATTCTCACCATTTACTTTCCTACCAACATTATTTAAGCAAATGAGATACATGATTCAAGAAAAGGGGGTTTTGTCAGTTTCCTCACCTTTTTCACCTCTAAAATATTTTTTGAAAGCTTAACAGGCAAGATCTGTACATTTTATTTTATTTTATTTTTTCCACATACTGTATAATTTTTAAAGCATCACCAGTTCCTTGATTTTCTAATCTATGTGTGCAGATCTATCAAATTACTTCTCCTGGACAAGTCTGATAAGAAAATAATAAATATCACCGCTAGGGGATGCTGATAGTAAACCAACAGAACTTTTTTACTTAATACCAGTGTCTTTATCTTACAGTTTTCTGTGTTTAAACGTCCATTTCAGAGAAGAACTTTATCCCAAAAGACAACAGGTCAAAGGTATTTGGTCAGTGGAGTCGTCAGGAAGAATTATTAAATTATTCTATACATTTACATTTAGGAGAACAAAGATGGGATATACATAACAGCCCAGAAGTTTCTGAAGTTCTGGTATAATATAATGCATTTAGCATGTTTGTCATAAATTCAGATTTACATTTACATAGTTATCTGAACGGGGGGGAAAAGAAGAAAGACAGAAAAGACTAGGGGGAAAAGGGGAAAAAAGTAAAACAGTCAAAAAAAAAAAAAAAAGAAAATGAAAGCAAAAAAATAGGAAAAAGAAAGAAGGGAAAGAAGAAGGGAAAAAAAGAAAGGAAAGAAGAAAGGAAAGGAGAAAGGAAAAAAAAAAGAAAGGAAAAAAAGGAGAGACAGAAAGAAAAAAGAGGCAGAAGGGAAAAAAAGGAAAGAAGAAAAATAAAAGGAAAGAAAAAAATGTTCTGATAGTTCTAGGATGTTGGTGAGTGGGATATATAAAGGAGGAATAAAAATGAAGAAACTCATGGGGGGGGAAATGAAAAATAGAGTATTATTTCTCCTGGAAATTTTAGTTGTAGAAGTGCTTTAGTACTAAAATTAGGTCAATACCTAAATAATCAATGTAACTTCCTCTTCCTCACTGCTGCTCCAGCAACAATTGGGGGTGAGGAGGAGGGAAGAAGGGAATGCTGGACAGAATAAACGCATACAGGGTTTTGCAGTGCTTTGTGGAGTAGTACTGATAATGTCAACACTAATAATACTAGCATCTCTTCAGTGCCACCGGCATCAGGAACAGTGAAATTGCATACTGAGCATCAACAGAATAATAGAGTTTTGTATATCCACATATACTTTTCATTCCAGTACATTTTCATGTATAAAATTTATGCCCTGTGCACTTCCATGCCACTCTTGAGAAGGTATAGGGGACAACTGCAAAATGAAAGAAGAAAACATGCTCTCTATATGTAGTAGGCATGATCAAAACCATAATTTCTTCTGATTCATCCCATAAAAAATGTGATTCCAAACAGATCCCTTTAGCATAATTCTATGTGACAATACATACTTAATCCTCCTAAAGATGGATGTAATTCGTCATTCCTTTAGGCTGCTTCCATTAGTCTATCACTTTTTCCCACTTACATTATTGTATTGTACACTTGTACTGAATTAAATAGAAACATTATTTGGTTTCCAGGATGCATTTCTATATTAATGCACATAAGTCTTTCTTGAAGGCTGAATATATCTGTAACAGTGATATGAGAGTCACATGGCAACAAGGATCATTTTCTTCACCCAGGTGGGTAACACATACAGTTCAGGCCATGCTAAGCAAAAAAACCATATTGACTTCAGCCTATTTTTACAACTGTCTCAGGGTGAACTCAATTTTTGGGAGAAAGACTTATTAACGCTCTTCTTCTTTGTAAACTAAAATATGGCCAGAAACGAGCTGCTTGATGTCAAATAATAAACACTATGACAGGTGCAGCCAGACCACTGAAAATACTTCCGAACCACAGTATCATCCAGATCCAACTGTGATGGAGGCACCCAAAAACACACAGGAGCTGACTAAGAATGAATATTTATTTTGAGCATCATTATTTAGTCCTCTGACAAATAAAAAAGAAATAAAAACAGATTTGGATGTCAGTCGAGAATATCAATACACTACACCCCAACTACTTAAGAATTCCTAAGTCTTAACTAGACTAGTCTTAACATAAATAATCTTAACGTGAATATTAACAATCCCACATGTGCACGCTCACTCAGACAAAAGGGAAAGCCTTCCGCTTAGGTATCTGGAATAGCCCAATAGGAACAAGGCTCATTCAATGATGTATCTAGGAGAAATAGATCACTCACCAAAGATGATGTCACTCATTTCGAGAGGTCTCCTTAGGTGGCATCCCTACGTAAGCAGATAGGCTTCCTGGCAGACCTGCTACTCCAAGGGAAAACCCAACTGACTTCCTGGTAGGGAACTTTTTTTATAAATCAGATCTGACCTGTGGTCATTCATTCGTTAATTCTACCTGGGCCAAGACACCCCATTGGCTTGGGACCTTGTTGTTAAAGGGTCCCACCCTGGCAATCCCCAGATTGCCTGGGAAAACCATGTTCCACTGTGTCTGCTGGCAGTTCCCCAGCCCAGTAGGGGTTAAGACCAGAAATCAGTCTTAGCGCCACCCAGTCTGACCTAACAAAAGTCCTTTAGGGGTTCTTTTGGCCATCTCCAGATAACTTAACAATCCCCAGCACTGGCGGTAGGGGAGGCGGGGGTGCATGCATGATCTGCCACACCAACCCACCTGCATTACCCATTAACTATCTTAGAAGGACATGTCAGAAAGACTTCTTGAGAAAATCAAGTAAATAAAAGCCAAGCATATTTAAAAAAAAAAAAAAAAAACAAAAAAAACCAAAAAAACCCAAACAAATTAACAAATAAAAAAAAAACCACAAAAAAACCCCACCACAATTTAAAAGGTGCAATGAGCAATGTGGTACGGGTACTTGCATTTTAGGCTCATACACATAGGCTGTTTACCCAGTCATACCTACACACCACAGACCCCTCCCCATTCTGAAATTGAATTCTTTCTCCTGTAAATAAGGAGTCAAGATGTCTGTGTAGCCCCAGTCTGAGAAGGAGTTTTAGATCCTTCTGATTAGGATCAGATTTAGTAGTTAGTCTTAATGAGTGGGGAGCACAATTCTTGACTGTCTGCCAGAAGAAAAAAATTAAGATACGTTGTGAGAAGTTTTTGCTTGAAATTATTAACGTGAAGCTAATTAAACAATTAAGGAACATTTTAGAGACAGAGTTTCAAAATAAAGGGTGAAATAGAATTAAAGATGGGAAGGTCATATGTAAAATATGAAGATCTTAACAGAATTTAAGGAAAAATGAAACAGAGAAAACTTGTACTGGTAAACAGCTGCCAGGTCTTGCAAGCACATAGAATTTCACAACAAAACCACGACATCTTACCTAGAAGGTAACCTCTTTTGCTTGAACTACTGTTCATACATTATGGTCTTGTAAGAAGAGCTCTTTTATTTTTGAATCAAAGAACTCTTCCCTTGACTGTCTGATGGCTTTAGGATGCACCTAAATTATAACTATTCTAATGCAACTTTCATCCTTCTCCAAATTGCTCCAATTTACCCCAAATCCAGGTATCTTATTAAACCATCACATCTGGAAATTTAAGTGAATAAAAGCTTCTTGCAGTATGTGAGTAGTTTTGTTCCTTGTGGCTCTAGATTGCCAGAGGCAGTAAAGCACAGTTACATAAAGAGTTTTCTCAAGTGTGAAATAATGTCCTCAGCCACCAGTTCAGGCTGCATTCAAGCAGCAGTCTCCCAGAGTTTAGGTACCTTGGCTGAACTGGTGAAAACAGACTAGATGCTCATATACACAAAAACTTTTTGAAAATTAAAATGGAAAAAAAAAAAAAAAAAAAGCAATTGAGAATAAAAAGGCATAAGTGGCTTTCTGATTAAATGCTTTTGAAGTTAATGGAGATTTTTTTTCCCAAGAGCCAAGGACTGGAAATATCATCGCAAGACTTTTATTGATCCTTATTCTTGCTAGCTCTTTTGAAAGAGTGGCAAGAAAATACAGAAGTATTTCTAATAATGAATTTAACTTCCCTTTTTTAATACAGTTTCTGTAAACAGCTAATATCCTTTAACATATTCATTTAATTAAATTTATTTATTCCTTTAATTTACTCAACAGAAGCTGGCAAGAATTATTTCAATTAGTCTCTAGGCTGCACACCCACATACTTTGCTGCAAGACTTCTAGATTTAATGTCTGAAACCTGAGATCTTTTTAATTGCAGAGGGTCATTAATATTGTTCCTCCCCTTTAACTGGCTCCCATCATCAAAGTATTGAGGAAAGCAGCTAGGACTAGGCATCCCTTATGAAAAGAAAAGCAGTACTAGGGAACTGCAGCAAATTTACATCTCTGAGTGGTTTTAGGGTATTTAAGACCTTCCTAGGAAGCTGAATACACTTTAAGTTTGCATGCATACATAGCTGCATCCAGTATTCAGTTTTTTAAATTAATCTTCTCATATCACTCATTTTTCATTTGTCATGAAAAAAATTGACTTCTACTGTTTAAATGCTCTGGCATAGGGACTGTTTAGCTATTCTGATTATATCTTGCACAGATACTGTAAAGGTAGTCATTCACTGAAACATTAATTTCTTTATGCTCTTGTATATCATCTTTAGTCACTTAAAAACTTAATCAATCAATACCGCTCCATTTTGCAGTTTGCATATACATTTTGAGATTTTATTAACATTCTTTATTATAACTTTCTGTAATGTGTTTATGTTCATTAGTTAACTAGACTCTGCTCATAACATGACATTTTAACAGCCTGTTTTGCAAAGCTGTGATATTTCAATTTTGCCTAATATTTCTAACAGTTGTAGAAAACTCACATGAACCCTCAGGTAATTTTTAAGTGCACTTGCTAAAAACCTTAGCTTATTTCTAATTTAGAGGACTGATTTGCAGACAACAATAAGGGCAGATAGCTGCAAATGCTCAATGAATATCCTTATGGCTCCCAGAAGAAGATCCTTGATCAACAATCTGTAAGAAGGAACACTCAAAGGGCAGCTCAATGACCTAGGGGTGACCTCACCAGGCTGCACTCCGGTTCCTGCACAAGCCGAGTTGCTCCTGGGAGGCTGCAGAATAACTTTGATAGAGAAGGAAAAATAAAAGCATTAATTTTTCTTCTCCCATGGGAATTCACAATGGCCTATCAGATGGAAGTGCCTAAAGAGAGTCTATAGGACTGATGCTTCTTATGCAAGGAATGCAGGCAATGAAGGGGTTACACATCATATTTTTTCCCCAGTTGCTATAAATGTGGCTGGCTAGGGATTCAGGAAATATTTGCTATAGTTCATGCCAGCACCTGATTGTGAAAGTCTGATTAGATTGAATTACTGAATGTGTTGTCTGTTTTGCATAATAGAACAAAGAAAGGACACACCCATCTCCTAATGCTATACATTGTTTTGAGGCAGTGCTGCATTTCCATGCTGACCACATTTTAAGTTTTTCTACTTTCATTTTCTACCCTTATTGAGTGGAAATATAGGTTGTACATAAAAAGTGTGTCACCACATTAAGTATGACTCTTGCTTTAGTGCTATTTTATTCCAGCCAATCCTAGGTTTACCTACTCCCAAGCTAGCATGTTTTCACACATCAATGCACAATTTTGCACAACATGTTACTTGTTAACTTGTATTAACAAACACTATAAAACATCATTCTCCTAGCCTAGACAAGGTCACAGTAATTCTTGAAGAACACCTAACTAAACCTCAGCCTGGTTTTATTTTACCGTGACAATATTAAATATAGATCAATATAAGATGTGAATTCTGCCAAGTACATGGAAGTAAAAAATAAACCATGAAACATTCAAAAGACTTTACTTTCCCCCTGGTTGCTTTCAGTCTCTCATTCTCTTTTGCACAAGCACAGTTGGAAAATATTTTCACAGATGGATTTTCTATTTGGATTCAGATAGCTGTGAATATACTTCACCAGTCATTACAGACATCTCTCTCCTGCCCTGGGGAGCTGGGCTACAGATGATATGTGGTGATCTTCGAGACACAAACCTATCAGCTATTTGATGGATGACTTACCCTGTTAGTCTATCTTGTTGCAGTTTCTGCTGCTAAGTGCAACACTACCTCGTTACTCCACAGTGGAGATGCTACTTTTGTCCCTCTCTTTTGTTTAATGTTTCTTGCTTCCTGTCTCATAAAGACAGAGATGTGCCTGCTGTGATAACACAGATCAAATATTTTTGAAACAATGAAGAAATATAAATGCGTAGTTATTTCTTTTGAATATATGTGATCTATAATGAGAACATTAGGAAATGGCAGGTACAAGTGTTAAACTGTAAGATTTGAAATGTATTCTGTGTTATGCATGTTGAAAGTGAATAATAAATGAAGCTGGGAAGTTCCGGAATCCTGGACTAAGTACCACAGAGCTAGTCATTTATAGAAGACAGCAGCAAAAAGCATGAATGGGTGGAGACAGGAAGAAAAGCCACTGATGCAAACATAAGAATGATGTGTTTCCAGGCACTGAGGTAATTTTATCAGTTCAACAGGACAGAATCAAACCAGTGTGAGAAGCCTTGCAGGAAAGTTGTCATAACTGTAAAAATAAGAGCTCCTTTAATGAAGACTGATATGGTCCAAATTACATCAGGGAAGGAGGAAAGCAAATGGGACTGCTGTAATCTGCCATTAGTCAGTCCTACAATAGAATCGATGATTTGTTTTTTCAATTTATTTTTTAATGGACTGCAATTTAAAACAACAAAGGAGGGGATGGCAGTCTTAGAGATAACATAACTGTACTCTATAGTCATAATTGCTCAACATAATTATACAACACTCATTATTAAGGTCCAAACCAGTAACTTTCAGGATAAGTGATAATCAATTTCTAGCATCCTGTTGCAAAGCTTGTAAATGTACAGTAGTGCTCATGAGATCACATCAAACAAACCTGGGAGAAATAACAGGATCATTCAGGTTGGCTTTGAGTCCCTGGTGAAAATAGGTCCACCTAAAGCAGGTTGCTCATGTTCTTCTCTAGCTGAGTTTTCAATCTCTTTTAAAAAATAAAAAAAAAAAGAAAAAAAAAAAAAAAAAAAAAAAAAGGTTTCCACAGACACTTTGGGCAACGTCTTACAGTGTTTCACCACCACTGTGATTAAAAATAAATACACTTCTTACATCTAGAATAAATTTCCCATTTACAAACTTGTGCCTCTCATCTTTTAACCATGTATCTCCAAGAGGAGTCTCATTGAATCTCTCTACAGTCTCCCACTAGGTAGCTCTAGACAGCAGTAAGAGATTCCCCTCAGTATTTTCTTCTCAAACCTTCCAGCTCAAAGCTGTATTTGCTCAAGCCCAGTGCTCTCAGCTTTTACTCATAGATCTTGTGTTCCAGCCTCTTGAGCATCTCGTGGGTGAACCCAAAATGAGATGCAGTCCTACAGAATTGATTTCACAAGTACCTGACATGGGGAAAGAGCCACATCCCTTGATTTACTGGCTGCACTCACGCTAATATAGCCCAGGACACAACTGGCCTCCTCCAGTGTGAAGACACACGGTTCGCTGATGGTAAGTTGTTGTTCACAACAATTCCCAGAGCCTTTCCTCCAAAGCTATATTCCAGCCAGTCAGCCCCAAACTGTATTGGTGCATAGGGTCCTCACATGCAGGACTACTTCATGCAGTAACTGCAAGCCCATTGAAAAGCTGCCCTGCCCACTATGAGAGCACAGCTAATGCCCCATCTCTGTCTCATTGTTCAGCTCATTAAGATCATATTACACAGAATCAGCCTTAGAACTGACCCTCAAAGGACATGGCTCATAAGCAGCTGACAGATGGACTTTGTTCCATCAATCCCTCTGAGACCAGAATGACATGTCTAAATGGAAAAGTGGAAAATTATGGCTCTTTAACTGCCTGTGACTTGTGAGAGAACAGAATCACATTGATGGTTTGTAACACTGACAGCAGCAGGCTGTTGCAGGGCAGGAGCTGCTGGACAGGCCAAGTCTCCAGCTATGGAAGGGAATGAATCAGCCAAGAACGACAAGACCCACACTAGTTGTTCATGTTAAGTCATGCTATTAATTCAACAAAACTAGCCACAGTTGAAGCAATGAAGCTTTCTGCAAGCCGTTATCATGTCCCAGCTGAGAACCACTTCTGAGGTATATTGTCTAACGCAGCCATGGTAGCAGAAAGGTGGTTGCCTCAGACCAAAAGAGTGTGCTAGGAGCACTTAATGTCAGTGGGATTCTGAGTGAGCACTGGTGCAGCAGCACTGAGCACAGGAAAAGAGATACATCAGTAACTGAGAAACCCACAACCTAGTGGTATACACAGTGAAAGCAACCATGTTTTATACAAAATGTCCTTCTACAAGACTCTGGACAGATGCCACCCAAGGAGGACCTAGAGGGTGCCTAGGTGTAACTGTTTCTTATTCATGTAAAGTCTTGCATTTTACTTCAGAGACACACTTGTACATTGCAACACACTCTCTCTCAAAAACAACTAAATGCTGGATGGACTGTGGGACGAAATCATTCATTGTAGGAAGCAGGGAGGATTGTTTTATTACGACAGACCCACAAAACAGGAAATCTGGGTTCTGTTCCCTGTTTCACAGCAGACTTCCTATGTAACATTAACCAAGCCTCTTTTGAGCCACACATTCTGTTAAAACCCCCTATCATTACCTTATTAAGAACTTCTGAAAATGAATTAATAAAATAAAATCTAATTACTTCTTTCACTGCATGTTCTGCATTTATTAAATACTATTTATTCTTATTAATGACCATTACAAGTCTAATGGCATTTGCAAGGGTTTTGCAATATTTGGCAGAAAAATGCAAAGTGTTACTATTGTTTCTTTTTCAAGTACTGTGTCACTTCTTTATGTGTATTTAGATCTAGGCATTGACAAATCTCCCAGTCAACTTCCTCCACACCCCAGCTTTTCCCCTGACAATACAGGGCTGACGGTGCTCCCATCAACTAGGTGGATCCTCTAACCAATAGTACAAGTGAAGCCACCCAAAGTTTCACTTTGAAAAAGGAAATGCATTTTCCTGACTATGTGCACGTTTTAGTCCACCCCTAACTCTCTGCACTGCTTAGTTACACATAGTTTAATGGCATGAAAGCTGCAGAATAAGTTACCCGTTGCTACGCTATCACTGCATTTTCATAGGCAATGACTCACTTCATTGCATTATAAATGAAAGTATGATTGAGAAAGGGTGTAGTAGTGAACTGTGTACATAAATGAGCCTATGAATCCTAAGAGATTCTAAAACTTTCTTTTGCCCTTGAAAAATAGAGAACCAATAGCTGAAATTAGGTAGGCTGTGCTCTAAATACCAAGTATTTAAATAATGTGTGGAAGAACCACAGAAAATATTATATATCTATATATATATTTATATTAAAAGATAGCTAGGTTATCTACACCACCATCTTTGTAAGCTCTATAACATTAAATTAGTGCATACAGTAAATGAAATAAAGACCATTATATCCAAGGTAGTTCCTGTAAACAGTAAACAGCAATGAAGTACTTATAAAGGATCCATAACATACGGTAAATATGAGAGACACAGCTACATCAGTTATAATTCCCCTACATTAGCAGCCTTCAAAACAAAACTCACAAGAGTAAAACTGGAGAAGTCATCCAAAGAAACTGAAAGAATAGATAGAAAGTTACCAACATTACTGAGTGGTGTTCTTGATAACCTAAGAGATTAGCCAGAAGCTTTTTGAAAATACCAGTTACTTTTACAAGATTAACTGTCAGCAATGAATATTCCTGATTACTACATTTCATTTCACATCAGTCCAAAGTACCTATTCATCCTCATTATTTCAGGATGATTGAAAAAATAATACTTTTCTAAACATTTCAGTAAATGTACTGTTCATCCTATTTTTAAAATAGTGCCAAACCAAGTTTCAAAATGAGATGGTGAAAAATTTCATTTGGAGACGAGTGACATAAAATATTTTATATTCTGAATTTCTTCCCCTCTGCCACAGTGTTTTTTTAGATAAAAATACATGTCAAATTGAGAATTCCTGAAAATACAACCAGAATTATTGTAAGGTAATTCTTGAATTCTTAAGGCAAATGGTGAAAAAGAGCTAATTATTCAGATATGCTAATCCTTACAATATTTTTAATAAGCATAAAAGTTAAGCTAAAAAAAAGGTAGGTTGAATTTGAGCTCTTCATATAAATATAAAAATCCTAGTATGGCAATATCCATAAGACACATTATCATGAAATTCCATTGACTTGGTGTTAAGCATATCACATTATGAGCTGTATATTTCCCCATATAATTACAGAGGAAGAAAATAACAGTGATAAGATGACATTTTTAGTAAAAGAACCTTTGAGTTCACACAAAAAAGGTTAGCTGTTTTTGTATCTTAAATACATTTAAATTACAAAAATAAATTCCAGTATTCCCTACAAATTGCTGAAGATTACAGGAAACATGCTATTGACTGAAAACTATTATCTCTAGGGTTTATCATGAGATGCATACGTATCTCTTATCTTAAGGCTACGTGATTTCAGCAGGCACATCATTGATTTTCTCTTTGACTCAGAAGATATCAGGCTATTACTACCTATTTGGGCTTCCTCTGATGTGTCCTCCACAGGAAACTTCAGGAATCTGGACATTCTTTTTTGTTGTTGTTGTTGTTGTTTGGCATCCAGTAGTGCCACACTGTTACAGTGAAACTCAGCCCATGTTTATATCTTTGGAAGCAGACATTCTCAGTGATTCAGGTTAGTTAACACAAATCAGCATAGGACTGAAAGCAGTACATGTTTATATACATGGCAGTGGACTGCATGAGCTTTCCACAGGCCCTGTCTTTTCTAAACTTCATTTACATAGGTTTATATTACCTCTTATTTTTTCCTGGGCACCAAAATACTTCATTACCCAGAAAACTGAGAGTTAATTACAATTTATTCTCAAAGATTTGGTTTTGAAGCTCACAGGCATGCCAGTGGCAGAGCTTACATCTCCTCTGACCCTCAAATCCCAAAGATCCTAACTAAGCATCATTTTACCTAAGCATTTTAATTCCAAATCAACTTCTACATTTGATCTCAATGCTGAAAATTCTTGCACATGTAGATAATTTCACATATCTTATTATGTTTAAGGAAATTCATGGCTCTGGAACCACATGACCCTAGTAGCACAGAGTCTGAGTAATCCCAAGATCCAGCTATCTCAGGTATCAAGGCAACTCTGAAAGCAACTGAAAGCAGTAAGTCACTTTGCAGAGCACTGAATACCACAGCAGTCAGTAATACAAAGATAAAGCATGCCGCTTTCTATAACTGCAGGCCTTCCACCACATAAAAGCATTCACTGCTCTTCTCATGTCACCAACAGCAGAAGATAAACAGTTAAACCCAAAGATGCCTCATTGTAAATGGACTTTAAATCTAAATATATTAATTTTAGTAATAGTTTATATATCAGAGACACCAGTTTCTCTAGGGTTTAGTCATTGGCTGGAGACCTAATGTATGAGAGACAGATACCCACATCCCCATGATTAAAAATCACAAAAAATGAAAAATCTCTCTACAAAATAAAGACAGATCAAATCCTAGGTATGGGGAGAGAAACAATGCTTGCACGTAGTCTTAAAGGCCTTCAGTAGATTTTATATATATTTGACTGACAGGAGCGAACTTCTGAGAACCACCCGAATGGTCACAAAACTACATTTTCACTTCCTAGTTCTTTAACTGAGATGCAACTCCCAGCTGACATTTTTATGGATGCATTATACAGGACACCACCAGAAAACTAAAATGCTTTGACAATAAGGGTAAAATGGCTCTTATTTACTTACTCAGATAAATAGGTTTAAACTCATTTGAGTTTCACCACCAGACACCAGCACATGCCCCAGCTACTGGCTAATAGGTAGTGAAATCTTGCTTTCATTGTGAATTTAGCTCAATCTACTATAGACAGTCTTTACAATTGTCTAAATTATAGTTCACTTTGTAATCTTTTTCACTTTAGTAAGTTTTTTTGCATACTTCATTAAGCTCTAATAGTATTATTTTCCTGTAAAGAATAGGGTCAACCTAACTTCTTTCTGTTTGTTTCTGTCAAATTTTTGTGTTTGCATACTGTCACATTAAGAACACACATCACATTTTCCCTTAAGCAGTTTCAGAATAAACAGAAGGTTTTGCTGCATCTTTGCCAAATCTTTTCCATATGATGCCAATAAATATTACAGAATATTACAGTCCCATATTTAGTACTGCCAACACCCAGAGAAATTAGTAGTTAAGGGAAGAAGGCTAAAGGAGACAGGTTTAATCTTATACTTGGGGACTTTTTACAAGGGCATGTAGTGAGACAATAAGGGGTAATGGCTTTAAACTGAAAGAGGGTAGATTTAGGTCAGACATTAGAAAGAAATTTCTCACTGTGAGGGTGGTGAGACACTGACACAGGCGGCCCAATGAAGCTGACTGAGGATGCCTCCTCCTTGGAAGCGTCCAAGGGCAGGTTGGATGGGGTTTTGAGCAACCTGGTCTAGTGGAAGGTGTTCCTGCCCAAGGCAGAGGGTTGGAACTAGATGATCTTTAAAGCCCCTTCCAACCCAACCCATTCTATGATTCTACAATTCTATGATTCTATGATTTGATATAAAGCAAGTTTTATTCTAGTTTTGCAGTGTACTTAATTTAGCAAGGAATGCCCTGTCTTGTTCAGCCACCTAATGTAATGACTGGTCCCAATTACCCTTCACAAAACTTTAGGTGTGTTCTCTATCCTGGTTATTCTACTTCTGTACACAGTGTATGAAGAACTAACACACTAAAAATTTTTTTTTAATTCCTGTTAGCTGTCACTTCAGCTGACTTCCTGCGCAGTACTCCTCTTCTTTCCACAGCCCATGCTGGTGCAGCACTGCAATTTTTTATTAAAGATATGCTTGTGACCTTTAAGATATACATCTATATATTCTTTATTTCCCAGAGGGCACTGGTTGCGTTAGTGGTGTGTCAGCAGTTACTTGCTTGCTTGCTTCCCATGGTCAGCAGGGCAGGAGCAGTATCCACAGGCAGAGTAACTCCCAAAACCAATGACCAGGCAAGCTGATGGTTTGGATTTGGTTCAGCTGATTTTACACTGAGTGCAAAGAACTGAGTTGAGATTTAAATGAGAACCAGAAAAACAAACAAACAAACAAAAAAGAACATCAAAGAGGGATGGGAATAGGTTCAATAATCTGGGTACTGCTATAATTGTTTTCATTCTAATGTGTGTTCAAAAGTATCAGGTCAGCTGATAATAAGAAAAGATATTCTAATCTTACTATTGTTGCTGAATATTGAAGTGGGAATAAACTAGCCTGTCTCAACATTGCCATGTTGTGTCATCTTAATTTGTCAGACAGAAGAAGTAACGGCTCATCCTTGAATAAATTACCTTTTCTACAGATACAGAAATGCTATATAGGTAAGTGTCTCTTCCATTTTCTTTTCCAACTATCCTCCACCACAATCTCAAATCTATGGTTAAGTGACAAATTACATCCTCCATGAGTAATTAAGTTTAACTATCAGAGAAGCTAATATTCCCAGAAATTAAATGTTTGATGGGGTGTTTCCGTCTGTCTCACATTCAAATAGCCTGCTATAAATTGATGATACCACAGCTGACTTTTCCTTCAAATGGCAAAGCTTTTCCTATGTAATAGCATGTGAATTCTAAGTAGAAAGACATTGTCCTTTATGAACTGTTTCACTGCAAGACTATAAATCACTCTTTTAAATGATTTCTCCATGTTACGTGAGGAAAATGCTGAACCTATCAATCCCTCTTGCTTTATGAGTCTTGGGACAGCAACAAAGGTGTGAAAGCTGAAAGACTACATATTAATTCTTCTGAAAACCGAAGACTCAGCTAATGTGAAGAAGCAAGTATGCCTGACTTTGCTCATTTAAAAGCCACAAAGTGAGTCAGTCAAATGGGGAAGGTATTGCTGGCACATTCTCACAAGGAAACATAAAAAAATGGCAATCTACTGAGAGTATATCAGCAAAATCTCACTGTGCTAGTAAATACATCCATCTTCCTTAATATATTTAAATGGATATTCTTGATTTGCTTTTTTTACTAACTGTTGACCATACATCACTGTTGGGTTCTACACTATTTGCAAAGAATATTTTTTTTAATGTTAAAATTACAGCAGTATTACTAAAATTGAAGTGATTATCACATAAATTCCTTACTATAGTGAAATGCTGATGATACAAATTTGTGTTCATTGACAATAAACTTTTACAGTGACTAGTCTCAAGGCTTCGGCCAACACATGGTTTCAGAGGTAAAAGAAGGAGATGGATCTCCCACAACAGCAACTTTGCCTCACTGGAGAATCCCATCTGAAGCTTGTTGGAGCTTCAGGGATACCTCTGGGATATTAGCTACACCAGAAACAAGTGTCAGTAGCAGATACCAGACTTCTCAGGCAGCAACTGTTAATGGTTAGCATACTTTAAATATGTCCTTACCTTCTTCCACAGAGCACCCAAGGTTGGGTGAAAGGTTTTGCTTTTAAAAGATGTTATCTTTCATGTCCTAAGATGTAGAATCAGCATTTGGCTGACTACCACCCAGCTTCACAGAGCAGTTTCACTGACATGCACATCAGTGCTAGATGGATGACATTTTCACACTTCTAACTTCTTCTAAGACTGAAAGAATCATGATCCTGGCAGCACTTGCCTTGAAGAAATAGAAGACAGAGCTGACATCTACTTTGATTGTGCTTTGTTAAGTCTAATAAAATAAATAAATATAAAAATAAATAAAGCAATGCCACACCATTGAACGAAAATGTCTCTTGGTACACTCGTAAAGCTAGGTAGAGTGCTTCACAGCCACATAAGTGACAACTTTGGGAGGGCAGTAGCTTTGCATGAAGAGTTTGATTCAAAATTGAAAGAGTGATTCCAGGTATCTACTAACCAATAGCAATCTGAGAATATGCTAAAATACCTGCCCATATGTTACTGCTTCCTTTCCTGCAAAAGCTATTCCAGCTGCTAAATTACGTAATAAAAATAGACTGTGTTGTGAAATTTTAAAAATACTCGGTGCTATTCTAATGTCACCGAATGCAACATGCTTTTGGTTTCAAAGTAAGCAGAAGGTGAATTCTCTCCATATTGCTTTCGAAGAATAACAAAAAAACAAAATACCAAAACTCATGATGTGGTGATCAATTCAGCTACAAAACAATCTGCTTATTTCTAAACCATAGAGTCCCAATTACCATCTGCATCATGCTAAATTTTGATACCTCTAGTAAGGGACAAAATTGTTTCAGAATTTTTTTTGGTTTAGGGTACTTCTACATATTTCTTCTCTGCAACCAGGAAAAGCTGAAATTATAGACAATGTTGATCTCTTAAAAATACACAAATGAGTGCATCATTCATTGCTTTTCTTTCACCTCTAGATCACCACCACAATTATAGATCTACTCAGAGAAATTAGAGTTGACAGAACCTAAGGGACAAGTAAGCCCAGGAATATGAAGAAAAGGGTAATTGGATATTTAAAGTTCTTAGTAAATCCAAGTTGGCTAAAACAAGTCGGTATCTATCAGCTTGAGAACGTTATTTAAAAATAAATACCTCACTGAAAGAAGTAGGTTTGGTTTTCTTATCCTCTGACAAATTAACACTTCTGTTATGTTGGCAAAATCATTTGGCTTGATTCATTACCTTGAAATGTCTCCATTACAGTTTGACGTCCATGGCTCAGCAAATCTCTCCCTTGAGCAGAACATACAGATGAGCAACTATAAACATCCACAGAAGTGTAATTGCCCCCAAAATCTTGACTAACAACAGCCTCTGAAATCTGCAGTGCTTCATCAATATTTGGAAGTTTATATTGCCTTGCTAAAGCAATATAGGTTTTAGTAAGAATGTTATTACATAAATTACTCCTGATTTTGTAGCCAGAAAGTTCATGTGGAACAGCTTGTCTGCTTGTCTATATTTATGGCTAAAATGAATGTTACTTTTATTTATATCATGGGGAAAAAAAAAACCACAAAAAAACCCAACAACAACAAAAAGTTCCATTCATTACCAGAATTCTGGAAATGGAACACTGACTAACCTCCTATCAAAAGAACTGTTCCCAACAGATCCCTAGAGAAAGGCAAGATTTTCACTTGATCGTTACATTTTCACGATATCTGCCCTCTCAACTTAGAATTTGAGATTTAAAAGAAAAAAAAAATAAATGTTTCTTTTACTATATAAAATGATTTTTTCTTCCTGTAATACTATCAATAGGGTTAGTTCTGAATATGTAACATTTTCAGTTGCAGCCTAGAAAGGAAACAGATAATGCACAAGCATTTACTGATCTATGTACACGAGACCTCAAATTTTCTTATACCTCCTAGTGTTGTAGATCCTTCTAATATCCTTTCAGAGTTAGGAAATCACTCATTATGCACTTCTTTAATTATTTCCCACCATTTAAAGAAAAATCTTTGGTCAAAATCCTTGGTGGTTTCTAGTTTCTCTCCTAGAGAAAAAAAAACAACAACAAAGTATTTGACATGCCCTTCAGCATTAGTACTTCTGAAATAAAATACGTCTTCTCTTTGTTCGTTATAAAAATCTATTTATGTATTTCCATTGGGAAATATCTGAGACTCGTAAAGCAATGAAAAAAGCACTAATCCATTCATTAGCTGAGTATTTGATCTTTTCCAAGACTATCCAGGACAGAAAAATTAGACTTTGCTATTTTTCTCCTACAGCAATGTAATCATTCAGAGAAAAGTAATGAAAAAAAAAAAATTAAAAAAAAAACAACAAAAAGGATGTTGTTTTCTGATAGGTCTTTAAGAACATAATCTCTGAAAAATCTGAAGAAGCAAGCTACAAAATGCCAAATGCCTCAGAGAATAAATATGTACGCAGGCAACTAATTATGAAGCTTAGACATTATTTACGAGGGTAGTATGATCAAACAAACTCAGCCACACACACAAAAGATTCCGTGCCTGCCCCCATCCCAGAAAAGGAGTCTCCAGCTCCAATGATGGTATTCCTTATCTTTTTTTTTTTTTTTTTTTTTTTTTCCTGCATACAAAAACAGAAGGGCAGGGGTTTTTTTTTTTCTTCATTTCCATAATTCATTTCTTCCTAGTTATTTCATCCCGTCTAAAACTTGAAACAAACAAGTCAACCTACAACATAACAATTACAATATGACATGAAATAAAGATGTCAGCATGCTTACAATCAATTATGAAGATAAGCAGGTCAGATTTTCTTCTGCTACAAACTTATACACAGTTTTCTACCATTGTCTGTACAGTTAAATATGGTCATGGAATCAATGCTTTGGCAAGTACAGGAGAAAACATCATTTCAGATTTGCTCTTGTTCTTATATGCTGAAATATTTATATTATGTAGATTTTATGTTGGTTCAAATACAAATCTCTCTCTCAGATATGATGTTTTTCAAAGCTTTCAGTGCTAGAATGAATCTGAAGCAGATCTTTAATTAATTTTAACACTGGGTGTACACTAAAAAAAGTACAGAAGAACTTAATGAAAAATCTGTTAGATGCTCCAGCTGGGAGCAATCTTTTGCCTTGCAAATGCAAAACTATTTACTGTTCTTTTTAATGTTTTCTTAAAAAAAAAGCAACATTTTCCACAATCATCAAGAATGTACTCATCCTTCAAATTACTGCTGACCTCAAAATACAGAAACAAGAACTGTTAGACAGGATTTCAAGATTCACAGTTTCTCACCCGTGTAAAAATGTAAGCACAGATACAGAGTGAGACCAAAGATTCCCACTGCTCAACATTATGTTTTTCCAATTAGAACCTAAATCTGGAAAAGACAACCAGAACATTAAAAGCATAAACTATCTCGCCTTCAGATGGCCTCCTAGCTATCCTTCTTCATCTTCGCATTTAGCAGAACTACAAGTATTTCTAATATGTGTACTTAGCATGTTCTTGCCCACACATATTCTTAGCACTGTCCTGTGAAAAGGAGCTTTGCACCTCAAGATCAGCTGTTTGAAGGACCTCCTGGTCTTCTTTCTTTTGAATGTCCCTCCCCCTTTTTAAAAAGAATTTTTTTTTATTTTTTTTTAATTACTAATCTTCATGTAGATTTCCTCACATTTAAAAACAAAATTTCTATTACAGAAAATAAAAATGCCTAACAATACCATATATATTTTTAAAAGCAAATTACAGAACCTTTTATTCAAGTTTTTCCTCTAGGAGCTCAAAGCTATTATTTTTCTAACTATTTTGTTCCTTTGCATTGCATTGTAAATCACATATTTTATACTATAAAATAGTGACAGTTTTGCAAACGCAGTACCATTTCAATGACTGAACGCACTGCCTAAAATTTAAAAACAGCAAACTTCTATGAAACTAAACATCAATTTCCTAACTCAATCTGTGTAAAATGGAACTTTCACATTTCTGGAGCAGCAGTGCTGACAACATTGGAAAAAACTTAACCTCTACCTCAACAGAAAAAAACAACAACAACCTCTCAGAGCCCACCACAAGTTTGATTCTGATATATTGCAATTAAATTCATATAAAGCAACCAAATAACTTGGGTATTAACTAGGAGCCATGACTTATCTAAAAATCAGTCTCTGTTGACTAAAATTGTTACTGGCTCTTGAAAGAATAACCAAACTCACTATAAGTTACTTGAAATAGATTTTTATGCATGTTGCATGTCATTCTGAAATTAATTTAATTTTTTAAAAATTATCTACAACTTTTATATGACAATGTTGTTTGTTTGTGTATTAAACAACTATGCCCTAGAATATTTTTTTCTCTTGAGCATTGGTTTACTTGTGCTTAATATATGCCACTGAACTAGATTATCCATACTTGGACAAATCTCAAGTTTTGATTTTTATAGCAGTTTCTTTAGAAAACTTTTACATTCACAGCTGCACATACGATTATGTATAAAAGAAAGCATTTGGGATTTTTAATGGATAAAGACAGGGATTACTTCATTTTTTTTGACATTTTTTTGTCATTGAACTATGATGTTAGCCATGATATTAGGAAGTTTCCACCTCATGTCTCAGCAGTTCAGTAGGATGTCAATAATATTTATTTCTTGCACCGCATTAGTGTTGGAAAGATTTTTTATTATATTAGAACAAACCAAAATACTGAATTAATATATTATTGGATTTTTAGAGACAGAAAGTAATCTTTAATGATTATGACAGAAATTACTGTTTCTGAAACACAAGTCTTTCTGTCTAACATTCTGCTTCTTGACTATCCATAGGAAACTGTCTGCCCTAGGATACCACTTAAAATTAATTACACTTGAAAATTTATTGAGGCCAATGTTCATTTGAAGATTTAACAGTGTCAAAAATTATAATTTTTTTGAACATGCAAGGAAATGCTTTCCAAAATTAGCAGGTTGAAGAAAAACATAATTTAAATATTTTTCCTGAACACCACTGTTAATTGGAGAAAAGTTAAAGATCTTATTGTGAGAGGTTTTGACTTGCATTCCAGATGTTAAATTATCTTCTTAAAAAACTTGGATATACAGTAAAGTAAGTACCAAAAGTTGACAATAAGGTTATCTACACTTCCAGCATTATATTAACCCACACAATTAATTGATTCTTTGATGAACATGTCCTACCATAAAACTGGTGTGAAGATGTTAATGATGTTAATATTAAATGCCATGTAACAGCCTCTAATCGGAAAAAAAAAAAATTCCCACTGAAAATACAGTGATAGTAAAAATTGCCATTCCTCTACCACTTCTACATCTGGATGTGGGGATTCAGAGCACACAGATGACACCAAGTTGGGAGGGAGTTTTAATCTGCTCGAGGATAGGAAGGCTCTACAGAGGGACCTGAACAGGCTGGATTGATGGGCCAAGACCAATTGTATGAGGTTCAACAGGGCCAAGCGCCTGGGTTCTGCACTTGGCTCACAATAACCCCATGCAATGTTACAGGCTTGGGGAAGAGTGGACGGAAAGCTGCTCAGAGGAAAAAGACCTGGAGGTGCTGATTGACAGCTGTCTGAACATGAGCCATCAGTGTGCCCTGGAAGGCCAACAGCATCCTAGCTTGTACCAGAAATAACGTGACCAGCAGAAGTAGGGAAGTAATTGTCTCCCTGTACTTGGTGCTGGTGAGGCTGCACCTCAAGTACTGTGCTCTGTTTTGGGCCTCTCACTAAAAAGACACTGAGGTGCTGGAGCATGTCCACAGAAGAGCAACCAAGCTGGTGAAGGGTCTTATGAGGAACATCTGAGGGAATTGGGGCTGTTTTTTTCTAGAGAAGAGGAAGATGAGGGGAGACCTTATTGCTCTCTACAACTGCCTGAAAAGAGATTGTAGTAAAGGGGGGAAGGGGGGGTGTCAGTCTCTTCTCCCACATCACCGGTGATAGGACAAGAGGAAATTATTTCAAGGTACTCCAGGGGAGCATGGATTCACACACTGAAACTGAAAAGATGAAGAGAGAGAAAGCATAAGGGGAAGTTAGAAACCTTGAAATTAGTCATTGCTTGTCACAGATGAGTAACAAAAAGGAGGAAGTCTGGCATGGACTCGCACTTTGGTACCTTTCACCTTCAGTACAGCTCAGAATGCCAGGAGTTTTTCAGAACACTGCCAACCATTAGTGGCCAGATCTGAAAAAATTGTCAGAAGTTAAAAAGGCACTCAGGTATGAGGTCATATTGCCCGTGGACTCTCTCAACACAGGCAGAAAAAACACCAGGAGTGAGCACCACCTGCTGCACCATCTACCCTGTATGTAGGTACCACTTCCCTTTTCATTTTCAGGAATGATACAATTTACATTCTTCTGTCTGGAATTTGGAAGTTTCCCTAACAGCTTTTCCATTCAGCTGAGCTAAGCAGAAGTTTTTGTCATGACAAGTTACAATGCCTCAATAGCAGCAGCTTTTTTTCTGGTGTCCCCACACTTTGGTGCTTCCATTCAGAAGTTCAAAAATCCTAAAAAGATAATGGGATTAATTTCCCAGACATCTGATTTTTCCAGTTACACATTTTCCAAACTTTACTCAACACTCATGAGAACTATAGAGTATCTTGGAAGTTGTTGCACAATGAATTCTTGAAGCTGAGACCTTTAGAGACATGAGCATAAGACTGACTGAAAACAGTACTCGCAAAAAACAGAACAGGTAACTTTTCCACTAGCTGGAAATGAGGACTGTTTAAACAGGAAACAGTTTTACTTCAGACAAGATCCAGTTTGAGGAAGGTTAGAACATTTATAAGTTTGGGTTTTTTTATTTTCTTCTCAGAGGGGGCAAAAAAACAGGGAAGAAAGGTGCTCTGAAAGAAAATACAAAGTCTGCTTTTCAGTGGAAGCCTGAGTTTGTAGCAGTGGATGCAGAAAACCTTTTGGCAATCCAAACAAACTCCCAACTATAAACTGAACAAGACAGCTGCTGCCTCCAGATGGAAGCAAAAGGCTAGGACACAGGAAAAGGGCAGTTGTTTTGTGGGAAAGCAACACTGTCAAAAATCTGCTCAGCCCTGATACCCCTTGATTGATGTGAACACAGAAGAATTGAGTGACAGTTTGAGAAATTTTCTTTCTTAGTTGAAAAATGTGTAACTGAAAAGACAACATATATAATTAAGAAATAGGTATGATGTTGATCACAGCACGATAGACACCCTAAGCTATTTCATGAAGACTTTTGGAAAATAAATTTTACTTCTTTCATCTATTTAAGCAATATTTCCTATTTAAATAGCTGGAACCAACAGGGGTTCCTTTTAAACAGCTGGCCTTCTTACTGCAGCAGGCTCAGCTGAGAAGAGTGTGATGCCCCTTCAGAATGCCATAAAAATTAGAACTTCAGCTAGAGAGTTTTGTAAATTAAAGTTAAGAAAATAAAAGAAAAAAATTGAAGAACAGATGAAGACACAATACACGTTTAATACTGGACACAGTTGTTCCGAAGTTTTACAAAACTTGTGTTACTTTTGCTACAGTACCCACTGTATGTTGACTCTTCCCTCAACACTTAATTGCCCAAATGCCACTTGAGCTGTTGGTGCAGTTCAGACTCGGCCATGCATCCTCGTTTGTGTCAATAAAACACTCATTCTCACCCACATAAAGTGAAACATATTTCGTTTCTCTTTCCTTCCACATTCTATGCGAGGAAACACTCATTTCTTTTCTAAACCTGTTTTGTGAGGGCTGGTGCCTTGCCCACTCCAAGCCTCATCTGTATCTTCAAAGTTCGCATCTAGAGAGATTCAGTAGTTTACTATCAGCATGCAGCCAATTTGCCTTAAAGAAGTGCAGGTGCCTGTCTCAGGAGGCAAACAACTCATATTTCTGAGACATTCCTCAAAAACAAACAGATAAACATTGTTTCCACTCTACACAATACCATATTCCTACTTTACATTGCTTTGAAAGGAAAAAATAGGCTTTACCTTAAGAGAAATGTCAAAGACGTGCATACTAATGTCTCAAGGGACGCTAAAATACTCAGCTGAACATTAGCCTTTGAAATGGGAAAAAAAAAATTAAAAAAATTAAAAAAATCACAGACTGCAAGCAGATCATATGTGCTGGAGGGAAGTGATTGAACATTATTTCCTAAATATTAAGGATTTCTACTCAATCTTACAGCTTTGTAATCTTTGAGGTCTCATCTTAATTACAGAGGTTTCCTTAATTCACACACCCCCCCCCATCAAGAGCAGCCTTGGTACAAGGGTTATATTACCAGACATACAGCAAGCTTTCTGCATCTGGCAATGTCTTAGCATTTCTCTTCCACTCTCAGAAGCCACTTCAGTGTGAGGTAGAAATAATTAGGATTACAGGCATCTTCACCATGAACATGACTGAGGCAGGGCTGAAATGTTTATTTTACAGCCAGCTGTAAAATTAACTCTTAGTCACTTTTCACCACTTACCAAGGCAACATTTGAGGACAAGTTCATTTTTTGACAAATTTTCTGGAGTGAATACAACAAATGTAGGGAAGAACATGCATACTTAGTAAGAAAACCCCAGCAAGATCCCACACACACTGGTGGAATTACCACGCACCTTACTGAATGTGCAATACTAGCCACAGCAATAGGAAATAGAAGACAGTTTTCTCTTAAAAGTTAAAAACTGAAAATTATCTCTGTTTATGGAATCAAGTTACAGAATACAGAGAAAAGGACAAAGGAAAACACCACCAAACTAGAACATAGGAAGTTCCACGTTAATGTGAGCAAAAACCTCTTTATTATGAGGGTGACAGAGCATTGGAACAGGCTGCCCAGAGAGGCTGTAGTCTCCTTTTCTGGAGACTTTTAAGACCCACCCGGATGTGTTCCTGTGTGATCTGCCCTAAGTGTTCCTGCTGCAGCAGGGAGGTTGGACTAGATGATCTTCAAAACTTCCTTCCAACCCCTATGATTATATGATTCTACATATCAGCTGTAGGCAATATAAACAATATTTCCTTGCTACCATGGCTGGGTTTTTCTTTTATTAAAAAACAAACAAACACAAACCAAACCAAACCCAGTTATAACCAAGGCCTAACGAGTTGGTGGTATTTTCATCAATTTGAGTAGCGAGTCTATGTCTCAATTACATGAAAATATGTGGACAACTGTGCATGCATTTTGCAACACAGAAATGGTTTAACCTTGATCTTCTGGTGTCTGTGATTTTTCACGGTTTAAAATGCCACTACCTTTTTATAGTCAATCTAGAAATGCAACAAGTGAATATATGAAGATCAACACCATACACATTTTTTTATTTTATTTTGGAACTAAACAAGAACTATTGGGTTGCTTGGGAGTCAAGAGATGGCATATTACCTTTGACATATATTTGGATGAAATGGAGACTTTTGTTACGAATTCTGTAAAATTTTTAAGCAAAAAAATGAAAAAATATCATAAAGTTAGCTTATTGCATGTATGAAGACCTTTAAAAAACAATATTTTAGTTATGCTCTGGCAATTATTTTTTTCTTACTTTGAAAAGTAGGAATTAATACATTGGGTACACAGAATGTCTCGAAAACTCAATAGCAAGAGTTAAAAAATATACAAGTTTCAAATTTAACCATCACAATTTAAGTGTTTGAGTCAGATGCCCAAATTTTATGATGTCTTTCAAGGTTTTTTTTGTTTTTCAACATCACTATGGTATAGAACACTCTACAAATCTGTTTTTGTGAATGAAATTTTTATTTACACACTGTATCCAGAAGCAGATACGTAAATCCTTATACAATTATTTTTCAAAAATGTGCAAGAAATTACTATAATTTTGTTTACAAACCAAAACACATTAAAATCAATGGACTTTGGATAATTCACTCTGTGGCGTGCTTAGTACAAATAGCGCACACCAGGTCTGAAACAGAGAAAAGTGTAAACTACAGCAATCTGGATTGCAAGTATTAACTTCATGGCACTCCATCATCACTATAAAAATTCTTAAACCCAACAGGTATTTTAAAAAATTATTTCAGATTTTTTCATTCTGTGTAGAATTTAGAACACTTACCAGATACAATGCCATATTTCCAATATTATGAACTACCATCTAGCCCATTTTTTTAATTTATAAAGAATGCTTGTAATTTTCATGCTTTGCAGTCATAAAAAGCTTCTAAGAAATTAAACTGGCAATCATTAATTTATTCATAGCTTAGTTCAGAATCTGAAAGCTCAGTTACAGAGAAATACCTCTCATCAGCATCATAGCCCATGTATTGCTGGTATGCTGTTTCAAATTTCTAATTCCAGTATTCACATAGATGAAATGCATAAAATCAAAATTTGCACAAGTTTCACTTAGCCCAGCAGTCAATACCCACAGAAAGAAATTTACTTTAACAAAATGCAAAGTCAGCTCATCTGAGAACAAAGAGTTTAATTAACAATTGCATTTCTGATCCTTCTGGCAGAGAAATATTTTGATGGAGTGATGGCATTCACTATGTCAACAGCAGGATAAGTGCTATATCCTTCAAGTAGATCAAAAAATACAAATAATTTTCAGTTGTTTGTAACACTGGCTTAAAGAAAAAAAAATAAACAACACAAAGGAAATTGTGCAAATTTATTTTCTATTTCCAAATGCAAGGTGTTGTTTACCCTTCTAACTGGTAAACCAAAGCATGTTATCAATAATGTCAATCATTTCAGATGCTAAAAAAAAGTTTTATTTCAAAGTTTCATTTTCAAATTTTTTTTCAATTGCATAAAAAGCATACCTTTAGAACCCCTAAACTGTTGTGCTGAATAGTCATAATTCTACTCTATAAGGATCATAGTCAGTTAGCTTTTATTCCTAGTGCATACACTTCTGATGGTCCCCAAAATAACCTCAATAATTTTACTTTTATTTGTGAAGGACACTTTGTTCCCCTAATTTTCATGAAGCAGAAGTCAACACAGTTTTTGTGGTTACTCTGAGTACTTCTAAACTGTCCATAACTAAATGTTACTGTGTTTCTTTAATATTAATCTTTATTATAAGAAATTGTAAGTATCTAATATTTTGGAAGTCATTTTACTGGGTTCCTTCTCTTGGATGGCCAGTTACATCAGTATGAAAAAAATACTGTGAGGTTCTGATTAACGAAACCTGTAAAAATATTTGCGTCTAGTTACTACTGATGTAAAGTATTTTGAGCTTAGCATCATTTTTAATTTAGAAACAAAGTGCTACATAGTTCTCACATCCTAGGCCTCAGCCACTTTACAGTGTTCCTTTTGTGAAAGCTTTACGGGGGAAGAAGGGAAATGACAAAGTAAACTTCACCTGATTTAAGTTGGCAGATGAAGAATGCAGCAAGGAAGGCAATTAAAAAACTGGATAGCTGAACCAAAGTTTAAAAAAAAAAAAAAAAGAACCAATGTGTATGAGCAAACAAACTGAAATTTATAAAGGCATGGGCAAGAAATTTTAGCATGTCTGTTCTTGCACATTTTTCAATTCAGCAGTAAGACCAGGAAAGTATAGCTTCAAATATTTAAGTTTCAATGCAATGACTGCTAAATTAATGCATATGGTGTAGTATAAGCATATGTTTAATGCATTCAATAGTGGTATTAAATGGTGAAGAAAATATTTAATATACTATAATCTTTCAAAGATTCTGCAGAATGCGTAGGTCCTCTAGCTTGTATGGGGAAAGAATTTTTAAAGTGAAGAAAATGCCAGAGGTTTTATTCCAAAAGTATGCACCTGAAATTCACAAAAATTATTTTCTTTTTCCTCCCCACAGACAAAATCAGATCACTGTACCATACAACAGGTTATTGTGCCTTTTTGAATAAAGTTAGTGATCCTGATTCAAGGGGCAGCTTGTGGGGGGGGCAGTCAGTAGAGGGGTGGGGAAAAAAAGAAAACGAAATTCGCACTTTCATATATATATATCTCAGTGGCAGAGCCAACAAGTTACTCATATAGACTGCTCTAGATTTTTTAACTTTAAAACTTTATCAGACTAAAGAAAAAATCCTTATTCTCACTCCCTTAGAAGTAAAGGCAGCCTCTACCTACCTTTGATTTTCTTTTTTTTATTTTCTAGTTAAACATTATGGTCAAAAAATAAATTAAAAAAATATAAATTTCGTCTATCAATTCAGGCAACCCAAGATGTAGTGCTATTGCACCACCTTGCAGCAATACTGTGTTCGTTTCTAAAGACTCATTTCAGGGGACAAAAAAGCTAGATTAAACAAGGAGAAGAAAATTAGCTAAACAAGAAATCTGTATCAAAGATGAACCACATTTTCAAAGTTGATGCTTACTGACTAGCAACTCCTACCAGAGATGGGGAAGATGACATTCTAAAATATAAAACAGGGGGGTAGAGGAAGGCAAAACAAACCTCCCTCCCAATATAGCCATGGTTCCTTTAACAAATAACTTATAAAAATGATAGAATAATGGGGAAAAAAACCCTGAAAACAGGAAAATGCCATGGATTAACCTTGCATGATGAAAAGATTACAGTGTAGAACCTGTACTCCCCACTGAAAGTCTTTTTTTTTTTCCTACAGAAGGCTAGAATAACTGTAAGTTCTTCAAATGCCAGAATCTTTGACAGGTATCATAAACATTTATGTAATTGACTCAATATATCACATGTCAAAACATTTTTTATGACAGTAAACTGAAACATTTTCTGTGGTCACTGTACATCCAAATCCCTTTTCCCCATAATTTAAAAAGCTATGAGAACAAAGCTTTAGAAATGCATTTTAAGCATCTTCCATCCAAAATGTTATCAGTCCTGTTCCTTCCTCCCCAAAGGATACCCAAAAAAAGGGGAAAAATTACCCAAAGGATATTAATGATTACTGCATTTCTGAAGTGAAAAAAATGCAGAAAATAGTAACATTTCAAGTAGCTTGAATGTACATTATAGAAATCATACTAGCAGAAGTTTTACCCCATTCCTAAAATGGCTTATATATTATGTTCCCATAATAGCAATTTCGAGAGTCTTCCTAAAAACCCAGGAAAATTCCCACCCTGCCCCCAGGACAAGGTAGGAGGGAAAAGGACAGAAAGAGGAGACCTGGTAGGTGTAAATTTATTTAACCAATGGCATGATTTTTAAAAGGTAATATTTGACAAGACCCCAATACCGCAATTTCCTTACACGTATTACACATTGACTTTCATAGACTTTTTTTTTTTAAAGGCCATTTTTAGAAAAAAAAATACTGAGACAAGAAGAAGGCTCAACCAACCTTCTCGAACACAAAAAGTGTACAGACAATACAAGGTTTAGGAGAAAGGTCGTTCTTTTTCCCAAAGATATGCTGCATAACCATGTTCTTATAACACAGTTCTGTCTGTAAGTTCTACATTAGGGCATATCTCTATAGAAATTTATCATTAGGATACTAAGGAATAGTTTTTAACATAGACGTAAATTCTGCAATTTAGAATACCAACTTTTATCCGTGATCATTTTTTTCAAACAGGTTATTTTAAAGGGAAAAAAATTCCATTCAACAAGTTTTATTTGACTTTTACTTAGGGTTGAATACACATGAAATGTGCTTTCAATGCATAAAAATCACAGTGGATAGCAGCAAAGGACTTGGGGGAAATTAAGGAGAATTTGATCATTCACATTGTGATTAATCTGCACATTGATGAAAGATAGCTATTTCACACTTCTAAAAATAAAGTTGAAATAATTCTTTAAAAAAAAAAAAAGCCCCCCAACATACACAAAAACCCTAAAACAAACATAAATCCAAATGCATTACTTTTCTTTTACACACAAAAATGAAATATTTTTATGGCAGCAAAATATTTTGATAATAATGAAAGTCTGTAAACTGTAATTCAATCTCTTTTTGTTCTTGTCGTTCCCAAAGTGCAAGATGCAAGATTCCCACAAGCTTTCAGTAGTGCTTTTCCTGTAAATAATCCTTCATTTTGTTTGGCAAAGGCAGTTTCTGAATCAGGTCTATTCTGGTGTACTGACGTATTACAAAACGACACAGGTATTGTAAAGAGCGCACCTGCATAAACCGAGATACGGGATTTGTCAGTCTCACTGGGTAAGTTGCAGATCCAGGCAGTCGCGACCTCGAATAGCAGAAAGCTCCGTTTTCTGAGTCCCTGATTGAATGTTCAATTAGGTCAACTATAGATGTATGTCCCTCCACATCCGGTTGTTCATAAAAGCTAAACCTACCATTTGAGTGTTCAATTCTAGTGTGAAGAGTTTTTCCATGTGAACGAAAACTCAAACTTAAAAGATAACGATCATCAGAACTATCTCGAACAAGAAACGAGCCATCAGGCACATTAGCTAATTTTCCCTCTGCTTCCCAACGTGTAATTGGGCCCCAGTACCATCCTTGTTTTGCAAGTTTTTTCAGTTCTTCTGTGAGACTCGTCACAACCATAGGACCACTGTTCTGTACAGAATCATAAACTCTTCCAACTCCAGGGGCAGTGTTAGGATCAAAATTCAAATGGCAGCGCATACTTTCAGCCACATGGGCATCTGTGCCACTCAATCCATTGAAGTTCCTTTGGATTTGATTATTCTGCATTGGAGGTAGCAAAGGTGAGAGTGGAGGGACATCACTGTGATTAACTCTTGGGCTCTGTAACATGACTCCTGTGGTACCAATCAACAAACCATTCACTGTCTGGTCCACAAAGATATCTGGTGCAACAACTACATCCTGATCCACTTGGCTCTCTTCTTCATGGAAAACACTTCCCCCCACTTGAGAAGAGACAGTTGAAACTTCCATGGGTGAGGAACTATCCAGACAATAACTTTGTGATCCTTCCAAAGGATACATTCCCTCATCTAAAGGCACAGTATACTGAATGTAGTCCTGAGGCATTAATCCAATAACTACAGGCACATGTTCATCAATATGAAGATGCAAGTCCCCGTTTTGAGACTCCGCATTTTTTAACATGTTGTTTTGTTCCTGGAACACGCTGTCTGACTGCAAATCATGGAAGTCTTTTCGAACACCATTCAGTGCTGGGCTTGGATTAGAGGAATGGACCAAGGCCTTGACTTTCACTTCCATTTTGATGCAAGTCTCTTCTGAATTTGTAGGTCGAAGGGGCCACGGAGTTGGGCTGTAATGATGATTACGGAGGGAAGTGGATCTCAGAGGTCTCTGAGTTCGCACATCTTTGAAGGTTATTGGAGCAGATGAGGAAGAAAACGTGTCATCATCTGCAGAGCTTACAGATGGTGTGCTGCCTTTGCCTTTCTGTTTTTGTTTTGCTGAAAGCCTCCTTTTTAACGTACCCATTAAACTTTCGCTTTTTGATCTATTTTTGCCTCCTTTTTCATCTTCACTATTGACTTCACAGCTAGCCAAATCTTTACCGTAGCAGCTGCCAAACAAGGAGTCATCTTTTCCAAATTCACTTAACGATGGCTGCTGAACCACTACAAAATTGCTTTCATCTTTACTTTTATTTAAGTTGAAGGACTTGCGAATTGTTTTGAGACTAATTTTCTTCATTATGACAAGTTACCAAGTCTGGCTGATGAGCAGTGCTTGTGGTGATACAGCGCTAACACATGCTGAGCAGCCTCTGCCTCATTTATGTGTTTTATCCAGCCTCATTTAACTTGAAGAGCCATTTCCTGGAAACAAATAAAAAACACAATTAACTTCACAAAATAAATATTTTTTAATTATTCATATGTGTTTTCCCCCTCTCCAAAAAAGACAGAAATTGCAGTACTTAAGGAACAGGCACCAAATAAAAATAAATATGGCGAACTGACTTGGAAATTAATCAGGTTAAATAGATAGATAGAAAGACAGACAGAGAACAGGGAGGCGATTCAGGACAGCCAGCATGGCTTTACTAGAGGAAAATCCTGCCTGACCAACCTAGTGGCTTTCCACAATGGAGTGACTGCATCAGTGGACAAGGGAAGACCTATGGATGTCATCTATCTGGACATCTGCAAGGCCTTTGACACAGTCCCCCGCAACATCCTTCTCTCTAGGTTTAACAGATACCAGTTTGATGGGTGGACTGTTCAGTGGATAAGGAATTGTGGCTGGATGGTCGCATCCAGAGTGTAGTGGTCAATGGCTCAATATCCAGATTGAAAACAGTGACAAATGGTGTCCCTCAGGGATCTGTACTGGTTTAATTATGTTGACAATGGCATTGAGAGCACCCTCAGCAAGTCTGCTAATGACACAAGTTGGGTGGTGCAGTTGATATGCCAGAGGGATAGGACGCCATTCAGAGGGATCTGGACAAGCTGGAGAAGTGGGCCTAGGGGGACCTCACAAGGTTCAACAAGGCCAAGTACAGGATCCTGCACTTGGGCTGGGGGGAACCAGAGATATCAGTACAGGCTGGGGGAAGACATGCTGGAGAGCAGCCCTGTGGAAAAAGACTTGGGAATACCAATGGATCAAAAGCTGGACATGAGCCACCAATGTGCAGTTGCAGCCCAAAAGGCAAACGGCATCCTGGGCTGCATCAAAAGAAGCGTGGCCAGCAGACTGACTCTGCCCTTCTACTGTGTCCTGGTGAGACCTCACTTGCAGCACTGCATCCAGCTCTGGAGCCCCCAATACAAGAAGGCTGTGGACCTGTTGGAGCATGTCCAGAGGAGGGCAACAAAAATGATGAGAGGACTGGAGCACCTCTCTTACAAAGACAGGCTGAGGGAGTTGGGGTTGTTCAGCCTGGAGAAGATTCTGGGGGGACCTTATAGTGAGCAACCATCCAATACCTGAAAGGAGCCTATGAGAAGGCTGGGGTAGACCTGTTCACAACAGCATGTAATGACAAGACAAGGGCTAGAAAAACCTAGATTTAGGTTGGACATTAGGAAAAAGTTCCTTAATGTGAGTGTGGTGGATCACTGGAATTGGTTGCCTGGAAAGGTGGTAGAGGCCCCATCCCTGGAGACATTCAAGGTCAAGCTTGATGCGGCTCTGAGCAATCTGTTCTAGTGTGAGATGTCCCTGCTTTATTGTAGGGGGGTTGGAATAGATGATCTTTATAGGTCCCTTCCAACTCAAGATGTTCCACAATTCTATATATGTACATATTTTCAAATGCTAAGATACTTTTGTTTTCATTTTCTTATGACAGATGCATGTAGAACCATAAAATTCAATGTTTTAAAATACTGCTGTTTAATATGAGCTCCATGTGTTTGGAATAATTCGGAAATATAGAAGTACTGAAAAACAAACATGAATGGATTACATTTAGTGGGTTTTACATGCCTCAAATTTGGCATATCAGGATAGCTGATCAAGTACAGTACTTAAGAAAAAGTTACAGATGAACAGTTACATGTCAATTAAAAGTAGACTCAAAATGTCTTTTTGACTACCTATTCTGAAATCATTTGGATTTTGCCATCTTACCAGTTTACAGTACGCTTTTCACCATATGTAAATAAATGAATTTACAAAATTAATGAAAAATATAAGCTCAGAATTCTATGCTGCTCCTAAACTGATCAAGTCAGCGTGTTTGTTCATTTGATAAATTTAACTGTGTCTTTCTGTATGCTGTACCAGAAGCCTGGAAACGCTCACATTAGCCCCACTTGTGAAATCCACCATGTTCTCCTACTGCTTCTGACTGATATCCACAAGCTGATATTATTTCCACTTTACCAGTTAAGTCCCCTGATCCTTGTGGGAAGTACCTCATATTGTTTGCAACTCCTAACCTTAAAAAAGCAAGCATGGAACAAAGTAAAATCTGCCTTCCATCCTATGAATAAAAACATTACCACATTGCTGACTGGGGAGAAAAGATGTATAGAGCCCCAAACTGTCTAATTCACCCTTTTTTTTAATTAGTGTGTTTCAAAAGAATTAGTTACCTAAAGTGTGACTGAAGGAACATTTGTTCAGTTTCTCCGTAACTAAAAAATTAAACAAGTCACTTGAAAGAACAGGTTTTTCTCTCATACTAGTCTCTATTAAAATGTGGCTTTTTTACAAATTAGAAGCAAATATCTAAATATAATCTCAACAGATAAATCTCTATGGCAGCACACAGAGAAGTCAATTTTTTTTACTTTGGAAATTACTATTGATCCTGCATCAGCAAAAAAGTTATATCCACCTATCAGCTTACCAAATGCACAACTCACTACATGTATCATTGTAACATTGCATGTAAAGAAATAAAGGTTTAAAGTTCAAATAAAAACTATATAAATGACATCCATATAACCAAAAGTCTCGCTTACTCATCCACAAAAAGATGATAAACATCTAGCAGTCTGGGTCAAAGCTCTCTCCAAAGCAAACAGAACACACCTACAGATGAGAGCAAGCCTCTAAACTTTACATCTCTTACAGGTATTTTAGCCAATTCAGGAGTAAGCAAATATACCCTCAAGTCAAATACTCCAATAGACCCAGATACACTTTTTCCTTTGCATGTATTTAAAGAATATCAGTAATTCTGCATACTAACGTGTTTAGAAGAGCTGTATAAACAGTCTTTATTATATGATACACTCACACATTTGCAGGTGTAGAATTTTCCACTGTCTACATATAAAAGAGCTGAAGCAGAAGAACCCAGCATGCAACCCTTCTTGGAATACATTAAAATGAGTTACGCAACTTCTGCACAGCCCTCAGTGCTGCAACAACTTTGCTAGTATTTTGTACAAATTACAGCATCACTGAAGTCTCCCACTGATATGCTCTTCCAGTGCCACCTGCTGTACAGCGAATTTAGACAGCCTAACTAGCGATACCTCTTGAAAATCTTCTGGCAGGTATTTTGCAACTATAGACAGACTCAGAACTACGCCAACATGCTCTCAAAACCTGTTGGCTATGTATGCAGAAATACCTGGAACACAAATCTTGAAAATAGGAGACTGACACTCAGAAAAAGAACGAGATGTTAACACACAGAATAATGAGGCAGAATGAAATTCTGGCTTACGAACTTCCATCACAAATCCTGCATCTTGGAATCTTTACAATTATGCTGGTAGACGAAACATAGGCCTCTTGACAAAAACTACCAGACTACCACCCAGCAAACACCATGGACCCCTTTGTGCTTATAGAAATACTCTAAATTAAATTTGTGCACCTTGTTTTGAAGTACAAGAGCAGGTATTAACCACATACAAATGTGAAATTATTAGCAAAGAGAATTAAAGCTAAGACAATACAGGATGCTTCTCCAAAATCTGAAGAGCAAGTCATATGACTCTATATTAATTTTTAATATGGTGGCCAGCACTGATTTATGAAAAAAATTGCAAGTTTAAAATAAATTTTTTAAAGTTTGTGCAAATCTAATTTGAATATTACAATACTTGAGAGTAGTTTCAGTTTGATGCTACAAAATTTTTCCATGGACTACCTCAGTGTTTCCAAAAGTACAGCAACAAAAAGTTTTCTTATTCACATTTATATGGCCTTTATT
>NW_009952896.1:2845897-2864197 GCF_000747805.2 Chaetura pelagica | reverse complement strand
CACAGATAATAAAAAAAATGCTACCAGAACATGCTACTATAGAAATAAAACAGTATCAACTTTTAAGAGTTAGGACAGAAAACATCATACTGGAAACATACAGCAAAATGCAACACATGGTTGAACAAAGAATTGTATTTAAATCACAAAAAAGGCTTGGAACTACTAATCAATGATGCTTCAGTTAAGACTTTTCTAAAATAAACACTTATTTCCATAAAGTGAAGCAGCAGAGAACTCAACTTGGATTTTTTTTTTTAACCCATAGCTACATTATTCCTAAGAAGTCTGGCTATCCATTAATAAAATCTTTATTCTTACACTGAATCATAGCAAGATATAAATCATTTATTGTTTCCATTTATTGTATTTTAACATAACTATTTATATTAAGAAAATAACTAAAAATACATTGAAAGTAAAAAAAACTTGCTACATTCCAGGGGCATTGCAAGCAGCAGGTTTTCATTACAGTCAGATAATGAATCCTAGCCTAATTATCTGCAGAAGTCTGAGGCGTTGTTCCACTGCTGCCCCCAAAACTCTCACTGAAATATATTAATGCATTACTTGGAAGGGGGTTTCAAAAACAAGTAAGACAGATTTCAAGTGATATATTTTGGAAATTCCTAAGCATCTACATTTATTCCTGAATCTATTTGTGTAAATTACTAAGAAGTTGTTCTCCATACCTGTTCCCATTGATTTTACTTACATAATAAAGTCTGTATCACTGGAAGTTATTTCTTCAAATGAGTAACAGAAAATATTGACTTGAGATATTTTCTGCCATGTACTTCTTAGTTTCAGTTTGTATGAGCACAGAAACTACACATAAAATACTCATTAAGTACAGAGAGATGAAATATCTATTTCAAACACCATCAGCTTCTGATAGAATGTATACATTAAACAGCAGCTTTCAGCTTTCTCACTATACATGCCATTAGCATATTGAAGATGAGAGGTTTTTCCCTTCCCCAAGGTTCAAGTAAATTCCTATATTGTATTAATCTAGTACGAAGAATCTTTAATTGCATTGCATCCTTTTATAACTTGAAAAGAAAACACAAAAAAAAAAGGTAGATGGGTTAAGTAGTGGCTTGCTTGCTAATGGATTAACACTATTTTAGGATAAGATTGCAAACTTTATAAAAGGCCATCCTCTCGAGCATACCTGCTTTTCTAGCAGATGTGGAGAAGCTCAGATGCACATCTTCATATAAAATTGGAATAAGGTAAAAAAACAGATGAGAAGCTCATCTGACAGTACTTTATACTCCTAACTAGTCAAGAGTAGTTAAATACTCCTATTTTTATGCCAACTAATAAAAAACCTGAATGTTGAGTAGATGTTATTCACCACAAATTTAAACTTCTACCATCTAAATCTGAACAGCTGAGGAAAGTACTGTCAGTTTTTCTAGAGACTAGTATAATTAAAAACATTACAATTTAAAAGAAACAAAACCCCTCTCAACACTAAGTCATATAATTTTTTCCATTTTTTTTTCTCCTTTTCCAAAGCTTAAAGAGAAAACAGCCCATAGGTGCTCTTGTTCTCACAACATACAAAGCAATCCTAATTGCTATTACCAACCTTTAGCAAAGAATAAGCAAGGTACATCTTTGGTACTAAGTATAAAAGTAGGGTAAAATAATAATGAAAACTTGACACAAATGGATTTTACTACACCACCATTAGTGCAATTAACTGTATGCAACCCAGGAACAGAACCACTCAAGAAGTCTGCGTACTTTCGACTCCTTGCCTCTGACCTGCTATTGAAAAAGGATGTCCCTTAACAACTTGATTTTCCTGACTTTTTTTTTTTTTTTAAAAACACTACTTTGTCCATGGCTGCTTCCAGTAAGACTTGTTCTTCTTTCCCATATTTGGTTGCAGGACAGAATATTTCTATCTGATTGGTGGTTTTCCTCTGGGGAGTAACTGAAAGAGGGTTAAATGGCATTTTTGTTTTACAGTTCATCTGTGTATATAGAGTCCTGTAACTACAATAATCTCACCACTACAACAGCCAAAACCAGTCAGTAACAGTCCTCAACCAAGGTTACTGTCCTGGCTCAAAGCAGGACAACTTCACTTACACAAGGATGGCTGATTGGGATGCATGCCTGCTCCTGAGCTACCGCAGACAGACACACTAACCTGATAAATTACACTGAAATCAGCACCAGCTGGTATCAGCTCAAGAACACACAGCTTTATGATACCAGTGTTGCTTTTAGAGTAGTAAGCTCTGGGGGGGAGCTGGGTGGATGACAGCCAGAACAGTAACCCCTTCAGCCACTCCTGCTACATATCTCTAACCAACTGGCAATCAACTCATAAACAGGGAACAAAGCAGATTGTACTTTTTATACATTTTAGTAAAAGACTGGCATAAGTACCACCTTTCATCACTTTATTTTAAGCAGACAAGATAACAAAGTATACTGCTAACAAAATTTTTCAAGCTTGCTGAAAAACTACAGAAAAAAAAGAAAGCCACAATTGGCTCTAAGACCTTGAACAAAGAGCAAGAGAAAAACGTGCAAACAAAAATAACTCAGCAAATCCCTATATGCCAAGTCACTAAAGAAGAAAAAAATGAAACATTTTTGCTGAATCAAATGAGATAAGTCACTAAAGAAATCTGATGTGTGAAGACCATGCACATTTGTTTCATTGCAGAACACCACATCCATCAAGTGCAAATAAACCTTTGTTTTTCTTTTTCACACAGCTGTGCAGAAGCAGATGAAGAATGAGAATAATGCTTAGTCAGGCTCGGTTATAATTTCTTGCTATTTTATAAGAGTGCATCAGCCAGCCTTGCAGCAGGCTGTCTGTAAGCAAAAATTGAATTTAACTTCATAAGCAAAAGTTAGACTTCACGGGAGATGATGTATGACAATTCCTTTCTGATTAAGGGTCTATCCCACTTCTCCATCCCAACAGAAGGTGGATACACCAAAAGGTTTCTCCTCAGTTGTACTAGGGTGGCATAACAAGGACTATATGCTTATCTACGATACCAATGCAATCCTCTTACACCTTAATACAGTTGTTAGGAGTCTGAGAAAAGTTGCAAGACTGCATTGCTCTACAAACCAACTTCTCATTAGCAATAAGGATCAACATCATGTTTTGTAAATAGGAATAATTTTAAAAATAATTTTGCTATAAGATTTTTTGTAAAGTTGCTTATAGAAACCAGTATACAATTTACAATAACAAACTGCCCTTGGCAATGAACAGATTCTGTGCCTACTTACTTGAGAACAACAAAAAAGTATTTGGAATTAACATACTGAAAATGCAAGGAAGAATGGAAATGGGAAAGACAATAAGTAAAACAAAAAATTGCTTTTTTTTTTCCTTCTTCTTTCTATGGAGAAGCATGCACAAATACCTAAATCCTGCAATATGTGTTGAAAAGAACATAACCTATCCAATTGTAAAGACACAGGCTCCAAAACCCAACTCTAAATGCAGCTCATTTCTGAATTCCAATGCATTTCAAACCATAATTTTAGAAATGCTATCCATCTGTTTAAAGCACATGCCAGAAAGACAGAAATAATAAACGAGACCATTCTCTCAAAGTGATTCGGTGGTCAGCAATACTCTGACCATTCTTTTAATATTAACGACTAAATAACATAATTGTGAGGAACAGTCTTCCACCCTTCCCAAAAAAGGAAAGAAAACACTTAGCAGACATTCAACAGCTGAATATTACCACTTCGTACTGACTTGTATTGATGTTGGTTTCGCTTTCAAAGTTTATGTTGGGCTACTTCAGACTAGTACTTCTACAACAAGCAAAGAAACATTGTATCTGTGCGCAACTTCCAAAACATGAACAAAGCCAGCTGGAAGGGGCCTGCTGCTGAGAGATGTTTTCATAAGAAGACAAAGAACAGGTACTATGAATGATCTTTCCTACGGTGCCATCAAAACAGATATCCAGCTTCTCAGCTCAAACCTCTGACACTGATCAAGCACACAGTACAGAGGGCATGCACCAAACGGGTAATACAGAAACACTCAGTTAACACATGTACGTGCTTGTTTCAATCTAGGAAAATAATGCTATAAAAAAAGGAAGACACTGTGAGAGGAAGGAGATAAATCCAGGAAAAGTAACATAAAAGAAGCTGTGTACTGTATTTCTGCTGAAAATTATAAGGGTTTACACAGGATCACCACATACTTCAGTATACTACTTGCTGAAATAAACACTTTTTAATATACTGTTATTCTCTCTAAATTACAAGCTGTTTATTTGTTATAATCATCACATTGCTTCTGCCTGTCCAATTCATGTGTTGCGAAAACAAGAGGAGAGAAATTAGCATTTTCCACTCTGCACCAAGCAAGAAGTATGACTGATAATTACGCTTTCCTTGAGGTGCAACATGGGATACTCTCTTCAAGGAGCAGAAATTAAAAACGTAAGCAACACATCAGGAGAGCTATAAAGCCACACTCATAGAAAAATCAAAGTTAGATTAAACTTTTATGTTAAACACCTCACTAGCCATGCTATCTAGCCAACAGGTGGCTTCATAGCATATATTTGTAAAACTGGTATCTTGACCAGCAAGCTGCATGCTGCTCACCTTCCCACCTCCATTTATGCTTATCCGACAACAATAAATTTATGTAACTACCTTACTGTTTGAACAAATAACACTCAACTGGCCTCAAAAGCATGCAAAAGCAGGGGGGAAAATTCTGCAGAAATTACTTCAAGGCAGTACAATTACTTTAGATATGTCCAGAGAAGAAAAAAAAAAACAACACCACCTTTTTGAAAATACCCCATAAACTTATCAAAGTACAAGCACTTATTCAAGCAATAATCCAAATTTAGTTATCTAATCTATTCCATTAGTAACAAAATAAATATTGTTAAACTCTAAAAGACAAATTTAATCCATGCCAATTTGCCTAGCATGTATCCAAGCTGAAACAAACACAGCTGAACCAAGTTTCTAAAATAGAGACTGGTTTGAAAATTCGTTAAAGGAAAAGGGGGATTTCCTTTTGCACCATATCAAGCACATTTATGTTCTACAACTGGAGGACCTTTGCTTGAAGTAAGACATTTTCCTATTCTTCAGCTTCTCTAGAAGGCCTGCACGAACAGCAATAAACTATGGCTTTACCCCACTCTTGAAGCTGTGATTCTCCCTTGGACCCCACAACTGATGATGGCTGCACCTGCAGCTTCAAATTCACCTCAGATACATTAGTTTCTGACTAGGGCTGAATTACCCTTTAAATTTGTATGATTAGGTAGGATCTCAAAGTTCTCTGAAGCTACCACCTCCATCTATTTTTCAGTAACTACGCCATTTTCAGTAACAGTAAAAGCTTTCTTTCATTAGAAAATAACATTATCATCTCAATTAAAGCTAAGATTCATCCATCCTTTATAATTCAGTTAACCCTTTCCATAAAGAGAGGGATTAATTGAACCCATTTATGGTCTGAGGGGAAAGAGAGCACAATGCCTTGATTACAGAGAAATAAAAGTGGAAAAGTGTATCCCACAGCATCTGTACAGCGTTCAGACATGGAAGAGGAATTTCCAAGCATACCAAGGATGAAGAAGCAGTTACTAAGGACATCCCTCAGAATCACAAAGAGGAAGGGACTAGACTCTGGCTTGGGACTTTCTTCACTAAATCAGATAAATAAATACAATGTATTTGCTACACGGATGCCACAAAGATCTCACCATTCTCCTCCAGACCGTGCAAAAGAGTTTAATGTACCTGCCTCACATCAAGGCATTCGGTTGCTATACAATTAAAAGATTTACTAAGTTTCAAACCCACAGAGACTCCTACTTCTATAGCTTTACTTTTTTCTGCACATTAAATCAGTCAGTACCTTTAATTTCTAAGACTGGAAAATTCTAACAGAAAACAAATACTGACAGCTGATATTATCCTCATTCCCCAAGTGTGCAACGTGAAAGAAATTTCATTTTTGTGAAATTCACACAGATTTATATTTTTTATTAAAGAGTGACATTTCTCCAAAGTAATCACAGAATCATCGAGAATGGCTTGGGTTGGAAGGAACCTTTAAAGGTCATCCAATGCCCTTGCAGTGAGCAGGGACATCTTCAACGAGATCAGGCTGCTCAGAGCCCCATCCAACCTCACCTTGAATGTTTCCAGGGATGAGACATATACTGCCTTTCTAGAAAACCTGCTCCAGTGTTCTAGCAATCTCATTGTAAAACATTTCTTCCTTACACCTAGTCTAAATCTACCTTGTATTAGTCTAAAACTATTACTCCTTGTCTTGTAGCTACAGGCCTTGCTCTAAAATGTTTATCCTCATCCTTCTTAAAGGCCCCTGTAAGGTATTGAAAAGCCACCCCAAGGTGCCCCTGGAGCCTTCTCTTTTCCAGGCCAAACAACCCCAACTCTCTCAGTCCCATTGTTAGGAACAGGGGAGATGCTCCATTCCTCTGATCATTTTTGTGGCTCTCCTCTGCACCAGCTCAAACAGGTCCATGTCTTTCCTGTATTGAAGACTCCAGAACTGAACAGAATAATCCAGGTAGGGGTCTCACAAAAGGAGAGTAGAAGGAAAAAATCACCTCCCTTGACCTGCTGGCCACGCTTCTCTTGATGCAGCCCAGGATACAGTTGCCCTTCTGGGCTATGGGTACACACTGCCAGATTACATTCAGCTTTTCATCCACCAGTACCCCCAAATCCTTCTCTGCAGGGATGCTATCAATCTCTTCATCCCTCAACCTGTTTTGATACAGGGGATTCCCCTGACCCATGTGCACTTGGCCTTGTTGAACCTCATGAGGTTCACATGGGTCTACTTCTCAAAGTTGTCCAAAGTCTCTTCAGATAGCATCTGGTCCCTCAGGCATTTCAACTGAACCACACAGCTTGGTGTCACGAGCAAACTTCCTGAGGATGTGTTTGATCCTACTACATCATTGATGAAGGCATTAAACAGTGCTGGTCCCAGTATGAACCCCTGAGGGACACCATTGTCACCAATCTCTATATGGGCATCGAGCCATTGACCTCTACCCTCTGGATGTGATCATCAAACCAATTCCTGATGCACCAAACAGTCCACCCATCAAATCTGTATCTCTCCAATTTAGAGAGAAAGGATGCTGTGAGGGACTGTGTTAAAGGCCTTACAGAACTCCAGATACAGGACATCCATAGCTCTTCCCTTGTCCATTGATGTAGTCACTCCATCACAAAAGGCCACTAAGTTTGTCAGGAAGGACTTGCCCTTGGTGAGCCATAATGACTGTCTCAAATCACTTCCCTGTCCTCCATGTGCCTTAGTATAGGTTCTAGGAGTGCCTGTTCCACAATCTTCCCAGACACAGGAGAGGCTAACAGCTCAGTAGTTCCCAGGGTCCTACTTTTTACCCTTTTTAAAAATAGGTGTAAAGTTTCCCTTCTTCCAGCCACCAGAGACCCCACCCGTGACTTTTCAACTATCATGGAGTGTGGCTTAGCAACTACATCAGCCAATTCCCTCAAGAGTCCAGAATGCATCCTGTAAGATCCCATACACTTTCACATATCCAGGTTCCTCAGGTGGTAACAAGTTTGATGCAATTGTTCTACTACAAATGCATACCATTAACACAAACATAACATACGTGTAATGTGAAAGTGTATGCACACATTCAGTATAAAACATTGAAAGGCAAACACGCATTCAGTGAAATATGAAGTACCTGGGATGAAAAGGCATTGGTTTAATTTAATTAATAATTACTTTTAGTCAATCAAGGATTTTCCAATCCTTGAAATAAAAACAACTAGATAAAATACTGAAATATAATACCTCATACAAAGTAGAGGCTACTACTCAAGAAAGTGAGCTCCCTACCCACTTCTGAAAAGTTCACACTTAAACTCACATTCAAGGACTACAGTTTGGTTTAGCATTACTTCCTATGGAAACTAAGCTTGATCAAGCAAAGCTCCTTCTACCTATGTGCCTTACAAACCCTTCAGTGCTTCCCAACAAAGTCCTATCAACAAAGCAGACAGACATTTTTGCTCCCTCAACTGAGGGAGCAGCCATAGCAAAAATTCATATATTCTTATACTTGAAAAAATCCAAGCTATGGACATTTCTAAACACAGGAAAAGCTTTCTCTGGAGCTCAAAACTATCTCTAAAACCAAGGAGGAAAGTGACATTTCCATTCCTTAGAGACAGGTTTTACAAAACTGCTTCATTGTAACAGGAAAAAATGTTTGCCTACAATCAGAGAGATATCTATCACCTATGTCCAGAAGTAAAAGTGGTTTCATACTGTGATTTTGTTTTTAACTTCTGATCAGAAGTTAAAAAGAGAAAGGCTTAAGTGATACTTTTTACATTACTGTGGTAAGAAATCACCAGGAAAAAGTATTACAAATTTAAAATATTTTCTATATACTAACTGAAAATTTGAGAGTCCTTCTTTCCAAACTTGTAAGTTACACTAGCAATTTTACTTTCTTGAAAATGTAAAACATAATCACTAGAATAATATTAAACAACTTCTGTCAGTGAGTAAAATTCTTTGTGTTTTCTCTCTTGTACTGCATACTGAGAAAAATAATTTGATATCCTTTATCTGAACTATTTATATAGGAAAGATAGTAGGTAATTTCTTTAAAGTTCAAAGTTCAAGAACTCAGAAATTGAGAAAAGCCAGAAGAGCTGCCTGAGCAATTCTCTTTCTTGCCTCACATACTGGGCAAAAAATATTTACATTTATTCTACTCTCTACCATTCTTTAAAATGTATGGCCTCATTATTTACTTACAGTACACTAATTAAACTCCAAATTCCAGAGCTCACAGACAGAATTATTGGCATCATTAAGGAAATTCCTGCTATTTCTGTATCTAACACTTAAACATTAATGCACAGGCATTCAGTGCTCTAGGCAACATTTCAATAAACAGAACACCCAGAGCTCAATTTCCACTTTTTTAGTTGGATTCATAAGCTGAATAATATGCACCATCAGGGCAAATTAAGGTATTTTAATTCTGAAACCTGAATTCTGAATTTTCATAATGTGGAGTGATGATGAGGATGTTGACTTGTTGGGGTTTTGAGTAAATACCTACTTAAATCTGACATCTTCCCTCATCTCTCCATGTGAGCATAAGATGGCAACAGAACCAAATGAGTGTGACTCCAGTTGACTGCAACAGGAAGCTGTCACCCACTGAAGGTGATCAGTTAAAGCTTGTGGCCCTTTTCAGGGGGTTGCTGACAATGGAGGAATAAGCCAAACACAAAACCTTGGGTTTCATTATCCCGGGGAGACATAACCAGCCTTTCAGGATACATTCTATCACTGTCCCCTATTTAGTCATGATTCAACTTCCTGACTTTCTTTAAGACTACACAATTCAACAGATATTATACAAAGCCTTTTCAGCCCAACTGCATCACACATCAAAGCATTATGCAAATGAATCACCAACAGTACAGTAAAAAGTATCTAGCTGGATGATGAGCAGAAGATTCATCAGTTGTATATACCTAAAGGAGTGAAAAAAGCAGGGGAAAAAAACCCTACAAACAAACTACAATAAAGAGCAAGATATTAAAGATATAGAGGAAGGGAATTAAATTTAAAAAAAAAAAAAGCAAAACACACAATTTTCCTCCCCCTCAAAAAAAAAAAAAAAAAAGCCCAAATATCCTTCAGAGTTAGTTCTTAACCATTAATCAAAGTGCAGTGTGAAAAGGAAGTAAATTTAGACTAACAAATAAATTACAATATTTCTGCCTGGAGTTTAAGCTTTATTTGACAGAAACTCCGAGTCTGGTGACTCCAGTAAGGCACAGTATTCTCGCAACCTCTACCACATCGTGCTTGAAACAACAGATTTGAGTCTGATGGCCTGCTTTCCAAAAATACAATTCAAAGCAAAGCACATTTTGACAAACTGCAAAGGTCAGAACTACAGCCAGTCTTACCTAAAACAGGTAAAACAATCGACTTTTGCCCAAGTTCAGATTTTTTTTTCAGTACCTGAGGACCTTATGGTCAAAATGTTCATCAAAATCTTTCTCCTCTTCACATACATAGACCTCCTTAATCTAGGAAGTACCAAAATTTCAGAGGTGGTTTTGTTTTGTTTTTAATTAAGAACTCCTCATTAACCCTTAGTCTTATTTTTTGCATTAAAAAGCAGAAGTACTTAGTGTTAGCAGAACTATATCAATGCCTACTTTATAGCTACATCTTCATCTACCTCCTTAGGAGTGTTCTAAGACTGCTCCTTATTGCCTGCATCTCCACTTGTAAGTACTTCAGTCATTGTCTTATGCTTCTCTAAATACAATCAAATTTGGGAGAGGCTGGGGGGGGCAGAAGCACACATGGGTAAAAGTCTCACTCACTCTCCCAAAACCCTAGGCACTGAAAGACAGATTATTTTAATGGAGCTACTCACATATTCACCTGGATTAACTGATACAGAAGTGAAATAAAAATACAATATTTAAAGCTTTGCTTCCGATTCTGAAACCAGTTTCAAAAACGTTTCATACAGAACAGCTAGGAAAGGGGTCACGTGCTATCATGTTTCTTAGGAGTACAGCATGCAAAAACAAGATTGAAGAAGGTTCACAATTCTGTTCTCTTTTTCACTATTACAACTCCAAATTATTTTTATTGAAATCCTTTTTTCTGTATATTTTATTTCCACTGTCTCCAGCATTTTATTTTCTGCCTTGGACTCTACATGCCTGTCAACTGCTAAGCAAAACTGAGGGAGTTTTAAAGCTTTCTAAAAGGCTAAATCCTTAAAAATACAAGATTCTAAAACAATCCTTCTAAACTGTCATGATTCTTTTAAGTCAATATTCCTCAACTTAAAGAAATTGATACCTGCATCAAGACACATACAGGAAGATTAGGGCAGGATCACTGTGAACCACCAATCCAATTGATTTTATCCATGGAATGTCCCAACAGTATTGACTACTGAAGGCCAGTCATTTCCTGATCAGTAAAACAGAACCAATGAAACAGAAAGTATAGGTAATTTTTACAGACAAGCCAGCACAACACATCAAACTAGAGGGATAAAAAATAAGAAACAACCACCAAAAAATAAGAAAATAAATAAATAGATTAAAGCCTTTAAGAGAGCAGAAGACAAATCCAGTGTGTCCACTGGTCCCCCACATTGATGGCCTGGCTCCATCAAGTTCCTGGGACCCACTACAGAGAGAATCAGAACTCTGCATTTTGGAAAGTGAGAATGTAAAACTCATCTTATGTAAAATATTTCCCTTCCCATTTTTACTGGCAGAAGCCCCAATATGAACAAAGAGTAAACTAATTATCTTCTTTATGGTTTAGAGCCTATCTGTATATGGGAAACAGGAGATACTGCTTTGCTCAAAGTGCTAGCACATACACAGGGTAAACACACCTGTACAGAGAGTATTATCACCATCTAATCTCACAGAATTACTTTACCATTTTGTTTACCTTAAAACAGGAGGTGAAACATTAAATAGGTTTTCTAAACTGACAATCTTTTCAGACCAGAGGGTGCAATGATCAGAATGGGAACAGAATTTTGACTGTACGGGCAAAGCTACTTGGTCATCTTTTTTATGAAGTCTTGATTTGTCAGGATAAAACCTTTTTACAGGACTATAATAATTCTGATAAAGCTTGTTTTGTGCAAATTTTCTAATTTTGGGTCAAAACCAGAGAGACTCTTAATTATTCATTATTAAGATCTGGAACTTTCTTTTTTTCCCTCCTACACCTACACTCTAATCTCCTGTAGACAGAAACAACTAACTACCCCAACCAGCACATCTGAAGGAGAATATTTTAATTTTTTTAGACTGACACTGTTCTGTCCTGATACATGCTGGAAGATTTTCAGGCTCATTTTTCTATGTGGTGGTGGTGGCAGTTGCAGGTTTAAATAATGTTCCACAGAAGCAGAAAATTATTTTTCACATAGCACTGAAAAAAAATTTAATTTTGCTAATATGCAGTCCCAACCCAGCAAAGATTAATTAACTGTGAGCAGGCATTTAAATTAATGGGACTGCTCATTGTACATTATGTTTAGTTTGCACATGAAGAACTGAGGCCTTAAATTGAGCGACTTCACATAAGTGTACAAATTCTCACATGCAGGATCAAAGATAAAGGTTTCATATATGAAGTAATATGCTGTATGAGATTTACACAAACTCAAAGCCCTTATCATAGCTATCTTCAGACCAAGGTCAAATTTCTGCAGAGCCAGGAAGATAGAAGCCCTGCTACAAAAGCTAGCTAAGCTTCAAAGTTCAAGCATGAAACAGAGACATGCACATAGACTGCTCTTTTCTTCTGTTCTCTCTGACATACACTTAAACTTACAAACACTATAAATAAAATGAAGAAATGTATTAGTCCAATTTTTAAAAATTACAATAGACACATACTTTTCAATGTTGGCACACAGAATTTCCGTTCCTGTTTTCCATGTCAAACAACACATAAAATACTTGCACTTGTTTTTGTAGTACACAAGACATCTGAGTCAGTATTGACGTAACAACTTCCCCCCACCATCTTCTTTTGACCACCACTGGATTAAATGCAAGTAGGACTACTGCATTGGTCAGTGAAGACTCTCTCATCCCTTCAGTAAGGAACTGTGGAATATTGCCATTTGTATGCAAGTATTTTCCCAAGTAATGAGATTTTTTTGCACAAAATCATGCCAAAGGTTAATCCTTTATTCTTCTCAATATTGCTTACTTCTAGCCAACAGATCTCTTCCTTTCAAAAGGGAAGAAGAGGAGAAAAGTCAGTGTTTCAGAGAGCACTGGATCAGCGTTGGTTTTGCCTCCTTTTTTAACTGCAGAAAGAACAGTGAGGGGAAAGAAAAAGCCACCAAGCACCTACCTTACACTGTCCCAGACTTAGAATCTTACACTTAACGTACCAACTTGTACCTCTGAATGCACAAACCAACTATTTTGGACTCAGTCTCCTCAGGCTGACCAAAAATCCAGTCTGGAAAAACTTCCCTAGTGCAGGTTTCAACCAAACCTGTATGTCTGCACAAGCAGCTTCTGTTCAGCAAATCCATCAAGAATTCCTCACTCACACAGTTCCCACCAGTTCTTGAACAAAGAGAGTCATCCTGAAAAGCTGCCTACCCTGTTTTTGGAATACAGCTTCCACAAATCTCATCCTAGAAGGCACAGCTTCTGTAATCAAAAACCTTTGCCCTGATGCCACTCGTCTTCATTTCTCTATTTCAATTATTATACCTCTTAATCCGACTACCTGAATACCAACAAAGAGGGATTCCAAGGGCATTAAAGCCTATTACCAATGTAAAAAACATAGCCAACATTATAGCTTGGAACTGCCCGGTCTTGTATCACTTACTAAGGCAAAGTCGGAGAGACAGAATTCCCTCTATCAGGAGGAACAAAAAAAGAAAGCAAGCTTGACCACAGTATTAAGAGACATCTTCGGATCAAACAAACATGCTTTGGAAACGTCTGGAGTAGCCTACTAATTTGTTCTCGACCTATTTGAGGAATGCAGACTTCTTTAGAGAAGGAAAAACAATCACCTACTCAAGACTCCTACAAACTGCTGTTTTAGCACATTTACCAGAGAACGTCAAGATTAATTAAGAATAAAACTACTCAAGAAAAACAGAGACCACACACTGTTAAACCAAGACTGACTGGAATCTTGTTTCCAACAACCAGGCCATCCAGAGGAGCACTCCGTGTATTAAGTAATATGGAATATCCTTGATGAAGAATACCAAAGGCCTTTTTCTGCAATCTCAAATCTTAATATTAATCTATTTATAAGTTAGCTGCATTGACCATGTTAATTCAACATCACCAAAACCTTGCACAAGTCCTCTTACAGATCAGTATCATATGCCACGCAACTCACATAAAATGAATACAATTGCTGATTATACACTGCATTGGGAAGCAGAGTAAAATATCATGTGGCCATATGATTCACCTAACAATATGGGTAGGTTCATTTCCAGATTAAGTTTTTTTTAACTAGAGACCACTTAACACACTCTGAAAAAAACACTAACATCTACTATTTATATATTCAGTCCCAGAGAAAAAAAATGGCTCTCATCCAAAAATATTTTACAGCAAAATTATTTGGTGTTTGTAACAAAAACCTCACATATTTCACAAACCTGAGATTTTTTTCAAACTGCCAACCTAATGCACTTGGCAGATTACAAAAGAAAATAATGTTTCACAGAAGACAGGAAGCCTCTATTGCTCTGTGTGCCCTGTACATACACCATAGGAAGCAATGTTTGGAGAGCAGCACCTGGACAGAAATGCATTCTTAGGTTGGGGTTACCTGCAAGCAAAGATTTTTTTTCTTAGTTCCTCAAAGGAGTTTTAAAGTCAGAGGCAGAACAACTCAGTCAATATATCTTCATCCATGCTCAACAAATAAAGACTTATATTTAACTTGCATAGTTTTCTTGGTGATGTAGCAACCAAGGAACAATTTTTGAGGCAAAATGTGGCTTACATTCTTGTCACAAATGAGGCCAACTGAGTTCCTCAGAGTCCAAAAGTGTTATGTGAATGGTTAAGGACACAGAAGAGGGTCAATAATTTCCAGATTTTTTTATCTTAATATTTTGCAAAGAAAATTTCATCGCAGATCATAGTTTAATTAATTAAAACAAGTAATCTAAATAGAAGTCCTTAAATCCACACTGCAGTCTTTAATGAATAGCAGTCAGATACGCACTCATACATCTCAAAACTACCTGAAATTACTCGAAGTTGCAGATGCTTATTTCTTGCATGCCTGTACATGACAAAAAACAGGCATCAGAAGACCATGAAAACTTGTAGAAGAAAAACTTTGGAGCCATTTTCATTTAAGTGAGCTTTAGGAATCAAAACATCTGAACTTCTAACACTTTGATCTGAAAGGTTTAATTCTCACATTAAGCAGACTAATTCAGACTCTGTAGCATGTTGCCTTTTCAAATTCAGCCTGCGTAACTGTAGCAAAGTTTGTATAACCTTCTTTATATATTTGATGTATCAGACAACACTTTACATACAGTCCCCTTCCCATTTTCATCCGGGACAATAATCCAAGGCCCACTTGTTTTGCTTTGGTTTTAACCACCAGGAGAGTGGCTGAAGTAGGTGACTTTGTTTCAACAGCTTAAGACCATTCAGCAACTGTGGGGAAAAAAGCTACTACAACAAAAAAACCCCTCAAAGCTCCGAGTTTTTAAATGTTTGTTTCAAAACTAACATATACAATTTAACAAAGAAATTTATCAAACTTAAATGCTACAGAGTCTTAATTCAGAAATAAATTATTTCTAGAGGAAAATGCAAAAATAACAATAAAAGAATGAATCTACTGTGTGTCATGAATCTGTTCTCTGCTGTATCAGAAGCATATTTGACTAGTATGAAGCTGCTTTTTAATACAGACAATAAATATCCCATTATAAGCACAATATTCTTGTTTTCTAAAATGAAAACACACACACTGCTGTAGGTAACTTGATATTTGAAATTGTCAAGGAAAATGCTCAATGCTGCTTTTTTTTTTTTTTTTTCACGATACTTCCTTGTCTACTACTACTAAATTTTTACTGGGAAGCGCTGGGATAGAGTCTGTAAGAAGTTGGGAGCTGTGCATCAAATGTGTCTATTGTCTCCTGAAGATTAACATGTATTTCCAGAAAAGTAAGCATACACTAAAATGGAATGTAATTAAGATTTTGGCAGAAACATAAGGCTAAGAAACATTATTAGATACTGTTATTTCTCTTTAAAAAAAAAACAAAAAACAACCAAAAAACCCCAGAAACTCAATGTTCTACATATCTATCAAATACTTTACATTACAAAATAAACTTAAATTGCATAAGAAATCCCTACTCCGCCTTTCAATCCCAATCTTATCCAATTTTTACTCAACACATTTTAGCATTTGCATTCCTAAATTACGTCACATTTAGTCTCATACTACTTGTATCTTATTTTCCTCCTTGGAGCATCACAACCACTTGAGCTTCCCCCTCTCATCTGTTGCTCACACCCATCAAAGCACTATCAACAAAATGCTGAGACACACACCAGAGATATCGGTCTCCTTTCTGTATACTTAATGTTATTATGCACCTCCCTACCACATTTTGTACTACACAAATACTACCAAAAGAGTGGAGCGTATGCCCAGGAGGCCATCAAAGCCATATCAAATAAGGCACTTCAGCAAGGGATTACCCTGGACTGTGACCTCAGTTTTGCCAGCAACAGTGTAGCAAACACACAGCGAACTCCAGGCAACACTATTAGGCGAAGTCTCTCAAATGTTTATGTGCAAGTTACTGTGTGACTATAGACGATTTCATTAAAAAAGGGCAGAAAGAATTAACTTTATTGCTAAGAAAAACCCTTAACTACGAGTTCACTCTCACTCCACCACTTTCCTATACTAAGGAGAGTTAGGATGTGTATTCTACTTACAGAACAATGTGGACCAGAAATCATTTTTTCAAACAGTCCCTCACTTAAGGAGTGACCCAAAGTATTTGGCTAACCTACTTCACAATGAAGGATCCAAGAAATTCACAGCACAGTGTAACTTAACATACATATTTTTTAGACTTCCATATGCCAAGTTCTCAGGAAGTTTAGGATGATCCATAACGTCTCCTAAATCCATGTGAACACTTTGATGCTGCACACACACAGTGTGATGAAGAGATGCTCACAAAAGCTCTGGAAAGACAACAGTTCTTCTGTACTAACTCCATAGTCTTGCAGTCTCTCAGATAGTCAGCAAATGCAGGTATCTCCACATAACACTGCACTATGACCACTCATACTTCTAAGTGTTAAGGGCTTATTTCATTGAATTTTGACTTTTGAAAAACTATTTAAGTCTCTAAACTCAGTATACAAGGAATATGTGCTTGATTAAGCATACAACACGTGTAAAAACTCAGCTCTGCAGTACAATACCACAAAAAAACCAAGAAAAAAATAATAGGAAGTGAAGATTCCATTCAAGTACTGCTTAACACTTCATTAACACCTTTTGAAAAACCTGAAATTTGCCTTTCATAAGTTACAGAGAAAGCTGTTATGTATGATTACTCTTATTGCAGAAGACTCCACAAATACCTACAGAAATACCTACTCCAGTGGTTTAAAGTCTTCCAGTCAAACTAAGTAATTTATTTTATAACTATACTGAAACTTCCATATTTTCTACAATCCAAGGATGTGTTTATTAATATGAAAAGAATAGAGTTATTTTTTTCATCCACACCAGAAATGCAGATGCATCATTCCTCCAGTACTTGTGCAGACTACAATCCTCAGCAGGAGGTCTGCAGCAGGCATTTTTTAACTACAGGTATATTAAGTGGCTGAACATGTCGTAAACATTTTTGGCAGGTAGAAAAGAGGGATTGAGACCTAAAATAGTGAAAGGGCACAGGAATTTAGTAACCAGCTTTCCCTGGCTGAAGTGTATTCTGTGACCAATCTCTTTGAGTAATCTACTCCACCAAAAAAACCCAAACAAACAAACAAACAAAAAAAAAATCGTGCTACAAACTTATTTTGAAAACATAAGAAGACAAGACTAAAGAAAACAGAAAGACATAGCCAAATCACCTCACATCAAAGAAGCAGCATCCTCTGCACCTCTTCAAACCTGAATGTTTCGTATAGGCTTTTCATAAGCAAAGGGTAGGTTTGGGATATGACCAGTTGTTTTCTGAGAGAAGTGGCACCATGAGGGCAAAAGAATTTCAGAAGCAGCTTCCAGAGCAATAAAAGCTAGTAAAGTTCGGGGTTTTGGTGTGTTTATTGGGTTGGGTTTTTTTTTTTTAAAGTCCAGCTTTTAAGTGCCCCCCGTGACGGAAAGCAGCCCTTCCCTCTCTCGCCCCGTCGGGAGTCCCTGGCGCTCCTCCACCTCACGACAACGCGACAGCCGGGGCCCCCAAACCGCCACCTCCGGACCTCCTGTCCTGCTGGAGATGGGAACCCCCCCAAGCCCAAAACTGAAAGCGAGTTTCATGGCAGGGTAGGGGGAAAATCAAGCTAATTCAGCCGCCCCCGACAATGGCACCGGTAGGAGCGGGTCGCCTTTGGGCAGCGGCCCAGGGGAGGAGGGAGGCGGGGGAAACGCGCGGGCCACACTGGCGTGCCCGGTGGGGACGACAGGCCGGCCCCAGC
>NW_009952896.1:2828369-2840887 GCF_000747805.2 Chaetura pelagica | reverse complement strand
CGGCGCGGGGCCCCCCCGCCGGTCTCCCCGCGTCGTGCTGGGGAGGGAGAGGTGGGTTTCCCTCCGCGTCTCTTCATCGTCTCTTACACCTCCCTTGGCTTGAACCCGATGCGCGAAAAAAAAAACCACAAACAAAGATTCTTTCTGAGTCTTAAACTTCACGGATCGGCGCTGAAGAAAAGTGCCCAGTAAACTTCAGCTTCATCAGCTGTGCTGTAAAAGCTTCAGCCAAGCAGGGTGTTTGCTTTGCTTGCTGGTCGCGTTACAGAAAAAACAACAAGAAAAAACACCAAACCAAACACACACACAAATCCACCCCCCCACCCCACCCCCCAAAAAAAAGAAAGAAACAAACAAAAACAAACAAAAAAACCCCACAAACAAACAAAACACAAAAAACACGCTAAATCAAGAGCAGCAAAACAATTCTTAATTTAGGATGTGTGAGACTGACGGAAAAGACTAGTGGGGGGTGAAGAATTTAAATCTGTGTACAGTATGGGTCTCGAAAGTTGTCACAAGTCGTTATTTACTAACTGATGGAGAGCTGGTAAAATACTACCTTCTTTTCTTTCTTGTGCTATCATACCGATGCGAATCAAGAACCTGATTTGCAAAGATATGCATAATTTGCTTACCTATGTAATCGCATGAGAGTCAGTGAGATTATTTGTATGGCTTGTTATGCAATTACTTCAGTGATTTCAAGATTAGAAAGAACTGGCTGAAACTCACAAGGTTGTGAGAATACTCATACACATTCTGCCTGAATTCTTCTACTGAAATCAGAAGTATCTGAGGGTTTAGGTCAGTTAATTGTTTAATTGACAAAGTTATTTGATGTCAGAATGTGTCCTGATTGCATTTGCATTTTTGTATCTCAGGCATTTATTGAGAATCAAAGGATTTTTTGGTCTCATCTAAGAGGCATCTGCTTCTTTATGTGTCTGATCTACCTCAATTGCTGGCAGGCCAGGATTGTTTCAGGAGACAATGACTCCAATAAGAGTTGGAAAAGGAAATAATATTTTTTTCAAATACAAAGTTCAGCTTTTTCAGATATAACATTCCTAGAATGATTTATGGGTTTTTAAGTTTTTTATATTGGAACTGTTTGTTTCACAGTTATGTTTACATGTTATCAGTGGTATAACAAATAGCTAAGAATAGCTTTAAGCTGATAATTTTGGAAAGCTTATGCAGTGTAAGTCTTGCTTGTAAAACCAACACTGTCACTAAGAAAAATATGAGTGACTTTCTAGGTTGGCAGTGGTGTTAAAAAAAATAAAAGAAGGAAAAAAAATGAAAATAATTGTTAGAAAGAAAAGAGAATAGAAAAGAAATACAGGAAAATTAAATAAATAATGAAAGACTAACTTCTTTTTTTTTAACATAGTAGCCTTCTTTCCTAGATAAAACATTGGAGTTTACCTATCTAATGCAAAAGGGGACTGAAAGAGAACCAGGTAAGAAAGGAAGCCCCTGACTGGGAAAAGTCTCATGCAGTCCTGTTAGTTTCTCAAACAAATTGGTTTTTGTTTTTTAATTTATTTTGTGTGTTCTTACCTCTTTAGGCCTCCTTTTCCCTTGGATGCAAGCATTTGGGTGAGTAATGCTCTTCACAATTCAGCTGGTATTCTTGCTTGACACACGTATATAGTATTCATTTAAGCGGTGTCTTCAGCAGCAGCTGTGGGACAACAGCAGCCATATGTGAAGAAGTCAGCTGGGCTAAAAATATTTTTCTGCCTTCAACCAGCTTTTACCATAGGCAACTTATGCAGTAGACTATACTGCATGTGAAACAAAATAAAAATGGGTCTTAGGAATTTTATTATACTTCCTCTTATACTATTAAAAATGTTGGTTGTGGATGTTGAAGTTTTCAATGCCATGTGTTGACCAAAGCTTTTCACGAGTCTGAAACTGCCCCTTTATCACTTCTATGAAAAGTCTTAGCTTTTTCCAGAAATAGCACTGATAAACAGCCTTAAAGATTCAAAAGAAAACAAGCTAAATACATTGGTAGCTTCTTACTCTACAGTTTCTCTTCAATACCTTACCTTTCTTCTTACTAGGGGTGATGCTAAATATGGCTTAAATTAGTATCACTACTAAAAGTAGAGACTTTCCTCATCTCATGTGTCTCCTTCCCTCCCCCTGCCCGTACAGTCCTTTCCTTTTCTTTATAGGGGCTCCAGTGCTCATTGGACCTCTCTAAGCCAGCTCAGGTAGCTAAATCTCTTGAAGTTCATTTACCTAACAAAAAATGGTGACATGAAGTAGAACAGCTACCTTATTTTTCACTCCCAGAATTTAGAAACTCTAATCTGTTTCTGTAAGATTTCATAAGAACAGCATTTTCCAACTGTACCTTTAAGCAGTTTATGAGAAGTCAGGGTCTTTCAAGGTAGACGTGCAAACTGAATAAGCAAAATAAAACGATACTTTTCAGATGGAGCAGTCGCTGATGTTCAACCCGTTACCAGGTGAGTATTGCAGCCTACACAAATAAAAGAGGTAATTTGCATATTTGGAGTGGTGGTAGGGAGAAAAGGGAAGGAGGATCAGGATTATGCTCTTCTGTATAGGCTGCCAGTGTGTTGTTGGCTTGTCACAGACTAAAAATGTTCGGGTCAGACTTTTTCCAACCCACATGTGTCAGCAAACAGCTGTGTCCCAGTAAGAGCAATAGTTTATCAGCTAGGGTGAACCCATCTAAATGTGCTACTGGCATTGCAACTTCAGTAGCAGATGAGGATGTTAGCAGGATTGCTCAAATGAATTTGTTATTGGCTTAAAAACACATATTGAATTAAATTTGGCAGTTCATGCATTCAGACATCTTGTTTTAATGCTCCCTGCATATATCACCTAATAAACTTGCCTTACAGTTGCTAGCTTTTGCTCAAAATGATGAGGAGTAGAAATCTAGGTTTAGTAATACAAAATTCAGATATTTAATATCTGATGTACTTATATGTGTGAGTCTATAAAATCCAGAGCTCGAGATCCAGTTCTAATTTCTTTGTCTGAGGTCTGCACATTGATGAGTTCCCTATTTTAATATGCTTATGTCCTTTCTCCTCCTTTTTTATACTGAAAACTGTGATTACAAATTCTTTAAGACCTTTCAAGTCTGCTTTGTGTATATAAAAATCTGTAGTTCAGAATGAAGGATCAGAAACCTGATGTATGAGTGTCCATTGACAACAAAGTCTATGTTATATCCACCGTATCTACTTTTTATCTAACTGCTGCCTACCTGACTGGCATCTGTTGCCAGAATCAGTCTTGGACCAGATACTTTCCTCCTGGCCTTTTTGGTCTGAATTGCAATGGGAGATTAATGCCCTTGTCTTCTTACTGCTCTTTGCAGGCATGTTACTATATGTGGTTGTAATTTAAGGATACAAATGCCTTTTTTTCCACTTCAGTTATGTTTAATTCAGAAGGGGTATTTGTTGTCATTTTACTACGATTTTTTATTATTGTGGTACTTTACAGGAACTTGATCTTTTACATGGTAAACGTTCAAACAGCTTTGGAAAATCATAGATTTGTAAGGAAAGCAATGTACACAAAATCACTATAGATTGCTGTTCATTTTTGGTAATCATGGCCTAATTTTCTGTTGGGGTTTTTTTTTAAATTCCTGTAGTCCTTTTTTATTACATGTATTTTATTTATTCCTCTACTCTCATTTTTATGTAGCATGGTATATTTATATCCCTATATTATAATATGTGTTAGAAAAGTTTTATGTATCATGTCATGTACAGTTTTTGGACACTGTAAATTGTTTGGTCTTTTTAGTTTTCTTGCATGTTTTCTGTTAGTAAATTCCATTTCCACTTTATGACTTAATTTATACAAATATTTTCAATTTTTTTTCCCTTTTTCTCAGAGGGGCTTCACCCAGTTTAATAGTTAAAGTTAAATGTTAAAAAAAAAAAACAACAAACAACAACCACATGAAAAACAACCACCAAAAAACCCAAAAACAAAAAAATGCCAAAGCAATGCAAAGTATGCAGGAAGTTCTTTCACACCCCCCTTTGTCTCAGATTGGAGTTAAATTTGCATTGTTTTCTGGCACTGCTGAAATCAACTTAGGGTATGAATGGCACTAAGACCTCATTATAGCTATTAAGGGTAAACTATTTGTATTATGCATATAAATCATGTGTCACATTTTAATTAGAGTAATTCTATTCCTTCTACTTCATACTGTAGTTAAGTTGTGATAAATTATTGTTGTATGTTATGCTTTGGCCTAAAAAAAACCAAACCAAAGCAAACAAACAAACAAACAAAAACAAACAAAAAGAAAATTCAGTGCTTATTTACCTAACATTTTTCTAATTTATATGTATTTTTGAGTGCCACTTTGACCTGTCTAGTTTAATTTCAAGAAAAAAATTACTTGAAATGACTGATGACTTCTGCCATTAAGATTTTTTAATCCGATGCAGTTTTCTGTTTATGGCTGTGGATTTTTTTTTTAGCAAGAGCACAGCTCAATGTTCTCTTAGATCAAAGTTCTCTAACAGTTAGATTATGTTAGACAACAGGGTAAAGCAAATATACATTTCCAATTACAGTACAAGAAGACTAACTTCTAATCTGCTGCGTAATGAAGAAAGGGAAGAGTCACCCTAATTGTCTGTGGACCAAAAGCTGAATAAAGTCAGGGTAAACTGGGCCTCACAAATGTTTTTTTTTAAAGTCAGGGAAATCATATGATCTCATAATCAAAGACACACAACGAATCATGACAAGAATTGCTGTGAATAACTCTGTATGGTTAGGTTAGCTTATGCATCTTATTCATTGATTGTCCATATTGCCTGTACATTTGCTTGTAAACTAGCTCAGGTCTGCAGCGAGTCATGTAGATTTGGAGATGCAGAAAGACAAGCAAGGTGCAGAGCTCATCCCAGCTCCCATCTCAAGTGTACAAGGACTGTTGGCACAACAAGTCTGAATTTCTTGGATTTTAAACTGGAGTAGGACATAACCGACAAAGATCATATATATAAAGTCTGTATTCTCAAAGCCAATGCACTGGTGTACATACAAGCTTTTTTATCTGCTTCCCTATACTAGTTCATCAAAATAATATACATATAGAAGCTTATGGTCATGTGTTTTTCTATAACAGTGAAGCAGAAATCTCAGTGTCTTCCTTCTTCAACTTCTAAAGTTTATGCCCTTAAAAGGGGAAAGTGTATGTCCAATAAGAATTTCTATGGGTACTGGTGTCATAACCTTTTTAAAAGTAAATATTTTTAATTTTTTTTTTTTATTTGGGGCATTGTATTCCTCTATAGACAAATTAATTTTATTTAACTTTGTATTTTTTGTTTACAATGCAGCTCATGGGCTTGCCTTTGTAGTCCTTAAGTATTCACAACTGGCTCAAGGAGTATAGAGCTCACTACAAGGCAATAATTTTGGAGAGCGAATGTTGAAGACAAACCAAAACAACTCCAGATGTCACTTCACAATACTTAAACATTCTGCACTTTTGGTTATGGATTTGCCATAGGTCTGGAGGCTCAAATAAGACTTGTGTGATTTGACTGAGGTTGTGGCAAGGGCATGTGTTGTTCAGTGTCACTGTTTCTTGGTTTCCCTGTCTGGAGGGTGAGACTGATCAAGAAAATGTTGCACTTGAACTGTTTTTTTAGGGTGGAGCTCATGACAAAATATGCCCCAAACTTTTCGAATATAAAACTGGTCATTTAAAAAATAAACAATTGTATTTGTGAGAAGTTTACTTTTCTTAAAAAAGGCTGCTTGAAAGGGAAGAAAGCAGTAGTTTATTTTCTCATCTTTAAGGAGGAACATAAGATGGAATAAAAAAGGGAAAAGGAGTTAAAAGATGACTTGCACTTCACTTTTTCACAAGAAAAAATATTTTTGAAAACTCAAGAAGTAATATGAGTTTTGCATTTTTTCTTCAGCCAGCTCCTGTCATAGAGTTACATGAGGACTGAGCAAACAGCTTTAGCAAGAATTTTATTAAAATACAAAAATAAATGTTCATGAAACATCAAGAATCATACCTAGTTCATTAGATCACATAAAAGAGTGCAGTGTAAAGTATAGATATCAAGTCAGAATGTTCCCTACAAGGATTATATTCAATTAGGAAATATCTAAATACAGTAGTAGCTGGTCTGCACAGAAATTAATGTTGTTCTACTTTCTGTGTAATGACTAAGTGTTGCAGCCATTTCATTAGTTATGAAAAAGAGAGTCAAACAGGTACTTTTCAGTCTTCTTCTTAAGAATATGCTTTTTTAAACACACATAAGAGCATTAAAAAATTAAAATTAAATATAAAAAAACATTTTTTAAATCCTCTTTTGGAGGAAAAAAAAATTAAAAAGTCTCAATGACTACAGCCTCAAAATGCTGAAGATCACATCACAGCTTTCATTCATTTAATCCAAGAATTTTATAAAAGAATAGTGATGAATTCATGGTATGTTGTTCCAAAGCTGGAAGTTATTACTAATGTAAAATAACATTACAACATCTTTTTCCCACAAATACAGGGAATTTGAATGCTCTCCTCAATACACCACTAAACTCTACCTCAGTAAAGACAACACAAAGAATTATGCCATCTTAAAGCCAGGACTGAAGGCTTTCAGCTGAAACTGAAAATAAGCCTATTCTTTAAAAAAAATGAAATTGATATGTTTGCAAAAATGCTCACATAGTGAATACACAATCACAGTATCTTTTGTGGGTAAAAATGAGTCTTTAGCTGGATTTTCAAACTTCGTTCCATAAAAGAAAATGCATCCTTTGAAAGACACAATGTCATTCTACTAAGTCACTTGCATCCAGGGCAGATTTTCAAAGACATGAAGGGCACTTACACACATCAGTTAGGTCCCTCATGGATCTTCATGCCTTTGAAAAAAATATCCTGTTGGGATTTTGTTAATGCAGAATTTGTTTTCTATTGTGACTCATCTCTATCACGTTTTTGCTGTAAATGATACATCCTCTTGGTTTTATAAACATGTTGGTAGGCAGCATGGAAAACATTCACCACTATAAGACTGAAGGGTACTGAGCAGAAAAGAAAAGCATGAATTAAGGAATGTTGATATAAATAGTATTCAACAGGTACTACAAATGCTAAGCAATCTTACTGTGATCACACCAGAAATGCTATGTTATCATACTGAAAAATAATAACATGTCTGTCTAATCTGAAAGAAAAAGATTTTAAAAGTTACTAAAAAATAAATAAATAGAGTACTATGTTTTCCATAATGATAGCCATGTTTCATGAAGAGAAGAAAATACTTTAAATCTTGTAATTTGTAAATTTATTACTAGTGGGACCATTTTTTTAATATGTGGATAACTAGAAGTAGATGTTTAAGTATCAATCAGCATTTAATTTTGTACAGTGGGAAGTTCAGAACTAAGTATTTATTCCATTTAAATTCTTATCCAAATTGTTCTTCACTTCAGGAGGACTGTGGTTTCCTCTCTGTTGCTTAACTAGAATGGTGGTGTTATGTATACTACTAAATAGTAAACTCTACATGTAATAATAGAGAGACAAAATTAATAGGACTTAAATTTAAAATCTTTCTGCTTTGGATTCAGAGGAGGTCAAACTACTTTTTGTATTAGAAACATCAGACTTAGCTAAATGAAACATCAAAAGCAAATTAATGTAAACAGAAGTGGTTATATCTTGTTGTTTTATGGGGATTGTTCTTGTAAGAATGCTTATTTAACTAATGCTCTAAGATTTTTTGAGAAATTTCATACTGTTATTGATCATTACATCAGATTATTGCTGGCTGGTTTTCATTTTTAGTTGAATCTGTATCATTAAGTACTGACTGTTGTACAGTTCAACTCCTTTGTCCAGAGCATTCAAGTTCAGCATTGTATGTTAAAAACTGTCCTTAAATACAGAAATTCAATGAGATTTTATCTATTCCTTATCACAACTTTTTTTTAGGTACACTAAATCTAAATCAAAGACTTATTTGACAGGAAGATAAGAGCCACTAATACTATTTCAGTTAGTAGACAAACTTTAGTCTCACAAAAGGTATGGTTAGTTGGACAAGACACATCTCGCATCAATTTATAATGTTTAGCAGTTAATTATATTTCTCTTTTTTCAGTCTTCATTATTAAAACCAAACGAAACAAAAACCCACAAACAAACAAATAAAAACCAAACAAAAAAAACAGACTTGTGTTTTTATAGGCTTTTTTTCCAGTCTTACTGAACATCAGGAGAAACTTTGTGGCTTGTTATACTGAACATGTAAGTGGGAGGTGGGGATGGAGTTGTGTGGTGGGAGGACACTTTTCGGACTTGAGTTATTGATGAAGGTGATATTTTAGGGTTATCTGTTTAAGTAAAACCAAGCATATATATATACACACACACACACACACACACACACACATATATATATATATAAATATATATATATTTGTTAAAGATAGCACTGTTATGGTGCCTGCATGGTCTCTGTGATGTGGGGTTTGCAGGTCCTCCTTGATCCTGAGCATGTCAGGCTGTGAGGAGGGCACCTTGCAGGAGATGTGGTTAATTAACATCCTGCCTCTGTGTAATGCAAATCAACACCCATAAACAGGACTGTGATTTTGAAACCAGATACAATGATGTGTGTGATGCGATGAGTCATTAAAACTGGTCTAATCTGAAAGTATCTCTTAATTCCCTGCTCCCAGCAGTGTCCCTAATGCTTCCCTTGAACGGAGCCTGGGAACTGTCCTCCTGCAGGGGAGAATCCACTCAATCCCTTCCACAACCATGTGCAGCATCTGCCAGGGAAGATAAATCAACAAGCTGATAAAACTCACGTTGATGTGTGATTGCTAGATCTGATACAAGATCGGGAAGGGGAAGAGCAGGATCACCCTCTTATCAACAGCCCATAGTCACACTAGTTGAGGTGTGAGCTGAAACCTTATTCTTAGGCTGAGGTTTTTAACTTGACAGCTCTGCTGCTGCCCTGCTGAGCAGCCCCGCACCTTCTCCGGCCGCTGTTTCCCTCTGGCCCTGCACAATCTCATGGCTCTTCTAGGACAATGGTTTATGCAGCTGCACAGGGAACAGACCAGGAAATAATCTAGGTGAAATAACAAAATTAAGAAATGAGTGGGGTTTGGTTTGGTTTGGTTTTGCTTTTGTTTGTTTGTTTTGTGTTTGTTTGTGTTTTGTTTTGTTTTGTTTTACCCCAGAAATCCTGTCCCCTACAGATCAGCCTGGTTCCTAGGGCAGCTGTACTGTGCACAGTGTAGTAGGTGACACAGGGTGCACGTGAGAAAAAAGGTAGCTGCTCCTTAGAACTATCATGTATATTTTAGGTAGTCCCACTTCTGTAATAGTAAGAATTGGGGTTTTAGGACTTCCCAGCCTGCTAGCCACTTCCTCTTAGCAACTTCATTCTCACTTCGCAGCAGTGAAAAGATCCATTTCCCATTACTTTGTCCTTCTTCTTTGACACGGGCTGCAATTTACCTCATTTCTATGGGCAAATGCCTGTCTTTTCTGCCTGTCCTTTCCTGGTCCATCATTGGACTTGCCCTTTTCTGCCTGTCCCAGAAGGCCATATCCCAGTGACAAAAGGCAGAAGAGCAGGATGGAGGTAGGCTAAGTCAGGATGGAATTGGCAGAGACTATTGCTGTGGTTACAGATGCTGCTGGGGAGAAGAAGGAAAAGGAACAGCACCTGCTGGTTGAGACAATGACATTCAGGTCATGAACTGCAAACTACATCATATCTCCTAGGAACACCATTGTGGAATTCTTATTTTTTTTAAATCAAAGCTAGATGCAGTCAAACATTTTTAAATGTGTTTTCAACAGTATTGATTTTTTTAAGAATTCTTTAATTGTAAACATTTTCACTAAATAACAAAAAAAGTAATTACACTCTTTAGTCACTTTGTAAATAATTTCATAAATCACTTAATAAAGTATTGCTTTATGCAGTGGGAGAAAACCCCACTTGATCTGCAAGTTTATGAAGTGGGATTTCCTTTGCAAAAAGCGCATGCACAAACATAAAGAGGAAAATATACTTTTAATGAAGCACACTAATGGGAACTGAAGAGCATAATTTTCTCTATATTTTCCACAAAGTAGAATGATATTTTTTACTAACACAGAAACTCTTCTGGAGTTACATGGTTATGATAGGGCAGAATAAATGAGTCACAGGTGCTTCACACCTGTGTGGGGTGACAAAAACTAATGACTCCATCAGTTCTGAGCATTTCTGTCCGTGTACCTGTGCTCTGTCATTCCTGGTAAGGAAGCTCTAATTGAGATTAAGGTCTCACCCTCTTGGGTCTTGCATGTATGTAATCCCTGATTTACAGATATTATGATGTGAATAGGCAAGACAACTGAAGGATGAGTAAAAGGCATTGTGCTTTTCTGAGGGTCAACAGCCTTTCATCATCAGCAGACACACAGAGTATTTTTTCAGCTTACTATTGCTATTCTGGTGCCTGAATTTACCTTCCCTACCAGGTAAGAGCTCTAAAGCACTGATAGAAGGAACCCCATTCATAAACACCAAAACAACTTTAGCCACTCACTTTATGCCAGGGGAGGAGTCTTCTGGGAATGCTCAGTGGTTTCTGATTTTTCTCTTTGATTAAAATAAATTAATTTCCATGAAATTGCACTAATTTATACTAGTGAAGAGTCTGTTTCTAGCCAATCATTTACTAATCCATCACTGGTGCCATAGGAAGTGAAGGTAAGCCTTGCTGTGAAAACTTCCAGGTTACTGGCACTTATGATAATCACTATGGTGACTTTATTTCTCTGTAATAATTTGTACTGCTTTACCTCTCACTACCCTTTAACTCACTAGATTATTCCATACCATGTTGTCACTACTTATATGCAGGTAGTTCTCACCAGCTTGCTAAGGACCCTCTTCATATCAAAGTTTAGTTTGTATATGATAATTTACTGTTCTTTTTCTTAGCAAGATCGCCATAAGCAAATAAGCAATGCATCTGAAAAGGGTCATTTTTGTCTAAGAATGAAATTTCATAGAGCATTGCTTACACTTTAGCATTCATCTAATAACAAACATTTCATTCTTGTATTTTTAGGTATCATTAATTCACAGATGAAACTTAGATTTTTAGACCTTCTCCAGTCTGTGACTCTCTGATACAGATTCAAAAGACAAAAGCTGCATTGTCTGCTTCTAAGGAAAAACTGCTGGAGGCATTTATTTTGTCTTTTCTAATGAACGCCATATGGAAACAAGCATAGAACAACTATTTACTTACATGCAGTTGTCTGTTTGGGTCTGGTACATGGCCTATGTTCTTCGCCATGACACTGAATATATAAAATTTGTCAGTTAATTTACAAGACTTTTCTTCTTCCCCCTCTGCTATTTTTTTTTTAATGCTATAATTTCTTTATTACTTTGACCTGAATTTTTAATGTAAGGGTGAATTATAATGTTATGTAGAGTTTACACATCAAAGAGCAACAATATTTAATAATTTTAACTGTTATGAAGTTAGTCTTGCTCACTTCCTTATTGCAAAGATCAGATTTACTGTTCAAGAATACCACAATTTTTATTGTTTCTGGTGCTGCAAGTTTCTCATTTGCCTGGTCAAAGGTGATTTGGAGAGCATGTTGGAAGAGGAATGGATATTTTCACACACATTCCTGGGCCTGCATCAGAAATAGTGTGGCCAGCAGGGGTAGGGCCACTGTACTTTGAACTGGCGAGGCTGCACCTCAAGTACTGTGTTCAGTTCTGGGCCCCTCACTACAAGAAGGACATTGAGTCACTGCAGCACATCCAGGGAAAAGCAGCCAAGTTGGTGAAGGGTCTAGAGAACAAGTCCTGTGTGGAGAGGATGAGGGAACTGGGATTGTTTAGTTTGGAGATAAGGAGGCTGAGATGAGTCCTTATTACTTTCTACAACTACTTGAAAGGACGTTGTAGTGAGGTGGGTGTTGGCCTCTTCTCCCGAGCGAATAACTATAGGAATAACTGGAAGAAATGGCCTGAGGTTGTGCCAGGGCGGGGTTTAGACTAGATATCAGGAAGAGTAGCTTTACCAAAGGAGTAGTCTGGAATGGGCTGCCCAGGAAGGTGGTTAAGTCAGCATCCCTGGAGGAATTCAAAAGATGTGTAGACGTGACACTTCAGGACATGCTCTAGTGGGCATGGTGGTTTTTTATGGGTTGATGGTTGGACTTAGTGATCTTAGAGGTCCTTTCCAACTGATGATTCTGTGATTAAAAAAATCTTGGTTAGATGTGGTTTTGGTAATTGGGAACAATGGTTTACAGACTTATTTCCCAGTCTACCATATATCCTGTATCAGATCCATGCAAGGCAGTATTTATTTTCCTGAATCCACTGGCATAACAGCACTAACCACATTGTGAAATGTGTCAAGTCCTGGCTTCCATCATTCTGCTGCAAAACAGGGAAAGA